>NC_139397.1:55739596-56339596 GCF_054392235.1 Sus scrofa | reverse complement strand
AATCATTTGTATATGGCAACTGCTCTTGAGAACCAACTTGAATATAAGTTTAATTAGGCTGCACTCAGTTTAAGAAATTGACATGTATTGCCCTTTGAGGGTAGCTTTTCACAACTACCTCCCCTCCCTTCGAGAGGTACAGGTACACTCTGCTTGTTTACCTATCTCCTGGAATTCACTGACTTTTGAAATCCATAAGCAGGTGCTAACCTCTCCTCATTGTTAAAATGGGTGCTATGCTGGCAAGGAGGTGGCTTGTTGATGTTTAATCATCAATTATGCAGGGTAGTGGGGATTATCAAGTGCACCTTTATTAATGGAGACAACTTACTGGAGAAAATATGTTTATGTACAAGAAAAACAGTCCTAATTGGGCTGTAAGGAAACTCATGGAATCATTTTTAAGAAGATAGAGCATTATATAGATGAGTAGGATTGAAAGGTTGTAATTTATTTGACTCTTTCAAGTCATTAATTTTCCTGCCCATGATTATTTAATAAATGCAATGGCCATGGGCATTGGCAGAGGAGGGTTGTTTCATCGTTAAGTGCAAACACTTATAGGTAATAAAGCAACAGTAAGTCTCGATGGCCATTTCTATGCCCAAGAAATATAAGGAATAAACTATGTTGATATAAAAACCATTAGGCTAATTAAATATGAACATAAGGTAAACATTTTTACTCTTTATCATAAATATGCCCTTATTCAATGGAAATGAGGTCTGAATAGCAGTTGAAAAGCTAATGAGTCTCAGCTCCTGCTCTAGTGAGGTTTATCCTCTCAAACAACCCTGCCACTGGGGCCACTGCTACCAGGTCTTAATTAGGCCTTCTGGCCACGAGAACATGGAGCAAAAGAAGCCAACAGTTTATTGAGCTCTCTAATGAATGGTTTATCATTTTTAAATATAGTTTTTGAATATTTTGGCAGGACTATATTTATACACATCTAACTGCTGCTTAAATGTTTGTTACCCCCCCACCAACTCAAAATGCCAAGAAAACCCATTTCTGTCATTTTGTACCACCTTTATCAAATGGACGAGCCTTACTGAGTGATATTAAAAGGTAGGATTCTTTAGTGTTTCTTGGGCCCCACGGGCTAGGGCACTAGGAAAAACTGGTAATTTATACAGCCACCATATGAGAGCAATCCCATGTTCCCCCCAAAACAGAGAAGCTAGGACAGTAAGAATTTCTTCATTAAAGTGCAAAATCCATTTCAGAGTTTTCTAAATGCAGAAGATATGCATAAAACATGTCCTGTGACTACAGACCATAATTAGCTGGGTGCCTAGCCTGTCATTCTTAATAAATACATAAATAAGGAATTCTTACATAAGTATTTTATGGCTAGTGCCAAAAACTGAATTAAAAGAAACTTCTCTTTTATATGGATTTTCCTTGATCTGTTTATCAGATGTTCTCTGGATGCTTAAAACAAAGTGCTCCTAATATTTTCCAGTAGATTTACAAACAGGTAAAACAAACCTACTGAGTTGCCATGTCTTTTTGCATTATGCAATGTTTTTCAGAAATCTTTAGTTTCCTTTTTTTCAACAGCCTTATAGGACATATTTAAATAAGAAATGAATCCTGTATTTGAATGTATAGAGAAAAGCCTCTATACTGAGCAACTTCAGTTAAAAAAAAAATTCTAAGTATTCATGAAAATGTTCACAATTTGATGACAAGAATGTTAATTATCAAAATATAGCTAATACTGGAAAACTGAAAAGTTTAACAATTGAAAACAAATTGAATCAACGGTACATTCATACTAAAAGACAGTATTATGCAGCCATTAAAAATGAGGTTGGAAAATAATGACTGACATAAATATGTAAATATAGCTTAAACAAAAAGAAGTTAAAAGCTAAAAATAAAAATCAATTTTATAAAAAAAGAAGCACCAAAGGAAACCAGAGCAAAGTATATGTTCATACAGAAGTTCAACACTCAGACTCTAAGTAGAAAAGTGCCTGAGAGAAGGGTCTGGAGCAAGAGCAAAAGCACCACCCCTACCCCACAACGGAGAAATGCTTAACATAACAAACGTTTAAAAATTCCTTCTGACAAAAGATTTGACAAACCAAATGCAAAGAAAAAGTAATATAGTCTGAAATGTTTTATAGGATAATGTATGCTGTCACTTGTCACATTTGCTTTTATCTGGTCATTGAAAATGTCTGTGTGTTTTGTTTACTAGGAAAGCTAGGTTGAAAATTTTATTCAGAAATGTTTAGAAAATCTGGGTTGGTTTGTTTGTTCTATTTTGGCTTTAGGAGGTACAGAACTGAATCGAAACAGCCAAGGCATGGATGGTTCAGCATTTTGCCTCTTTAGTGATCAATTTAGATTGTTCCATGCTCAATTTAACCATAATAAACCAATCCATCAAACTGCACCTATCCAGTTGCTATGCTGCGACAGGTGATTTAAGTAAAATCAAGTAGCATCTCAGCAACAATTACCTTGCAAAGATTTTTTTTTTTTTTTTAAAAAACATAGCAGGTCTAGTTCCTACCACAGTCACCTACATGATAAAATGTAAAACACATTCAAATAGTTATTCTCCTTGCTAACATTTGCTTGGGATTTTATCATGTTTCTCAAATGTGTTCTTTTGGACAACCAATATTGTTGGTTTCAAGTTCATGAGATATTCACTATTATGGTTCATCTAAGTTCTTTTTAAGCAAATTTGCCTACAACCTCCACTATATGTAAGACTCTTGGAAAGTGGTCAAGATACAAATAGCAGGAATGGTATGTAGCTCCTCTCCCAGGAGGACCCACTGACAGATGGGAGAGACAATTTAGCCACTCAAATATAGCTCATGTCAGGGGTCAAGGTCAAACATATGCAATCGGTACTCTGAGAAGAAAAGGCAGAATGGAGTGAAAATTCACCTATCACATCTTTCAGGGAACCATGAATAATGCAAAGGGACTGTAGGATAAATATGGAGTAAAGGAGTATGATTCAAGACTGGAAACTAAGCAGGGGCCAGACTTGAAGCAAAATTATCTCAAGTCATTCTCCTTGAACACCTTCAAGAAAGCTCCTAAATCCATGTCTTTATTTCTCTGTTATCTCCCTTCTTACTTGTGGTTCCAATTTTGTAAATGATTCATTATATTTTCTTTAGGAAAATATGATGCAGAAAAGGTGTGCCTACATGAGATCAAAAACACCTAAAGTACTAACATATGAATGAATCTTTCCATTAAGAGGGTTTTTTTTAAATAAGATTATCACCATATCTGAAGAAATTCAAATATAATAACGGATCCAAAATTAGCATGTTATACTTGTATGAGTATTAAAAACTCAAATAATAAACAAATGGTATTTCCATTTTTATTTTTCAGTTATCAAAAGAAAGCTATATAATCAAAATATTTCTAACTATAGCATCACCGAAAGATTTTTTTTTTTTTTTTTGTCTTTTTGCTATTTCTTGGGCCGCTCCCGCGGCATATGGACGTTCCCAGGCTAGGGGTCCAATCGGAGCTGTAGCCACCAGCCTACGCCAGAGCCACAGCAACGCAGGATCCGAGCCGCGTCTGCAACCTACACCACAGCTCACGGCAACGCCGGATCGTTAACCCACTGAGCAAGGGCAGGGATCGAACCCGCAACCTCATGGTTCCTAGTCGGATTCGTTAACCACTGCGCCACGACGGGAACTCCCACCGAAAGATTTTGAACATATTCATCCAGACATACTCTAAGTGTTTAAGTGGTATTGATTAGAATATAATTTAAAACCTAAAAAATTTTAATCCAAAATTTTAACCCCGTTAAATTTAATTGAAACATTCACACGTAGCCAATAATGCACTATTATTTCCACAATATTTTGAATATGACTTTTTCTCTTTTGACAGGTACAAGACAAAGCTATAAAAATGATTATAAAAAGTAGTGATAAAGAAACTCAGGGTAGGTATTACACCCTTCAGCCATGTTTGGGGGTTCTGAAAAGCTAGATGTTTATTTATTAAACTTTTAGTTCCAGTGACTTTGAATAGGTATTAGTTCAGGATTCATCTAAATGCAACCATTAGTTTGAGTTTTGTTTGAACAAAATGATTATGAAATAGAGTCAACTTGTTTAACATATAAAAGTGGCTTTAAAGATAGGAATTTGTGGAATTTCCTCACGGCCTTGTATTTAAGGATCCAGTGTGGTCACTGCTGTAGCACAGGTTAGATTCCCTGGTCTAGGAACTTCCATATGAGACTGGCAAGGCCAAAAGAGAAAAAAAAAAAAAAAAGATAGGCCTTCTTCAGTCATAAACAGAGGTCCATTTTGTAGAACCTATAGAGAAAAGGATGGAAGTGTAGGAAGTTAGATCATATCTGTTAGAAGAAATGAATTTTAACACCATGATTTTCATGTTAAAATTCAAATGGAAAATATTAATGCATAACGTCACACATAATTGTCAAGCTCCCTAATATCTAGAGCATCAGGAATACCACCACTTTTTGCTTCAGGTGCTACCAGATTACCTATGTCTTCATTTCGTTCTCTCCACAACAGGGAATTCCTGGCAATAGAGAAAAAAGTTCCCCAAATTAAAACTTGGTTACCTTTTACTTTTGATTATGTTTATTGCAATCATTGATACAACTCAATTGCAAAAGGGCCTTTCAAAAATTGTTTGCTTAGAGAACTCTTATAAAAGAGATCCCACAGAACTCCCTAGCCCTTTCCACCACGTGAGGATACAATGTTACATCTGCAACCAAGAGGGCCCACACCCCACCATGCTGACAGGCCCCAGAGCTACTGAGTAATACTTAATAAGAAAAAAAAAAAAAATTGGTTGCTTAAGCTTTGACTCCAAATCAGCACATCCAAAAACCATTGAACAAAATATTTATATGACCCATCTTCCTCTACATAGCCACACCTGCTTACTTAGCATTCCTGGAAGCAGGCATGTGTAATTTTTATTGCCCTACATCTTTATTCATGCCCTTATCAGAAGGTAATACCCTTTGAACTTTTCCCTCTCTTTTTGTTCTGTCTGCAATCAACATCACTGCCAAGTACATTTTTAGCTGTGCAAATTCTACTTACACAAAGTCAAGCACAAAAGATTTCTCTGGCATCTTCCTCAGCCCTTCCTACTTAATACCAAATTAACTGTTCCCTAGCTGTGCTTCCACTCTATTCTCTCATTATGGCATTTGTTTTATCTATATTTTCATTTGTTCTTTTTGTTCCTGTAGGTACTACAATAGTGTCATAGCTACAGGCACAGATTCAATGTCTTCATATACTTCACTGAATACCTTTTATATAACGAGCTAAGACATCTGGCAAGTTCTTCAGCCTTTTCAGTCTTTTTATTTTTGTGAATAATAGAGTGTCGCAAAATAGTATTACGTGACATAATCAAAATAGTATTATGAAAATCAGGTTAGAGGACATATTACATTTAAATATGCCTGAAACAAATGCCAGGAAAAAAAATCTGCTCAAATAAATACTAGAAAAAAATTTAGTTATTAGCTTAAATTAATGACCATATAATGGGTACAGATTCCTTTTGTGAATCATTCATAAAACTTAGCACAGTGTCATGCCCAAAATTCCAAAGTTCAGTTTCCACTAAACTGGCATCTGTAACTGGTTTCTCTCAATTCTGAAAGACAAGCACACATTATTTTCAGCAACAAAATTACTCAAGAATTCTCAGGCTCAAAATCCTTTTCTTGGGTTGATACTCTGTTATAAGTTTCCGGCATGATTTTATGTTTCAGTTGCATAAACCCTAGTACTCTGCTTGATATTGTCTTTTATGGATAAATAAGTGAAACCTGGGGCATGGAATCCCAGGTAGATAATAAAAGCAAGGTCTCAGTAAGAAAAACACATAAGAGTTTAATACTACACATCTCCCATTCTCCTATGGTGCTGAGCACATCTTATTTAAAACTACTGGAAACACAGAGTCCTTACAAGTAGCCAGGGGTGGGAGGAATACTGTGAACCCTGACCCTGTGAAGGACAGAATTTTACTGCACATTTTCTGGGCTGCAGAGAAATACCTGCTGGCTCGACAAGTGGATAATTTCACTACAGCTGACTTGGCATGAATGCACTGAAAACAAGCCTTTTCAGTGGACTCAAGTCTCAGGCTCCTATCAACCTCGCAGTAGTAAACTCTGATAATTTATATTACCATGGAGTTGTGAAGAACATGATTATATATATATTAAGCACTAATATCAACCATGAGAAGAAAATTCTTTAAGATCTGAAGAGGCCTTTATGGAGGTTTTAGTCATAAGTTCTATTGACAACAATGCATATATATACTCTCCTAGAAAGCTCCAACTATTTTATGTTTTTCTAAAATCAATGGTAGTTGTAGCTAAATATATTTTTGAAGACTAATACTTTGTCAATGAAGTTATAAGTATTTTGATTGAAAGGAAGCAGTTTGGATGGCAACTAGTAAGAGAAATGAAGGCAGGTAGAACATTTGAGTATCTCAGAATGACCCTAAAATATTTAAATTTTTTCTTGAATAATTCCTTTTTCTTTTTTAACTTTTATTTAACTATTGGAGTGTCAACTGCTGATCTGATGCACTATCATCTCCAAATACTTTTTAGTGTGTATTTTCTACAACCAAGGACCAGCTCCTATACATAACCAAAACACTGGCACCAAAATCAGAAAGTTAACTTTGATACACTCTTGCAAACTGAGGGCAATTCCCTTCCAACTAAGGAAGGCTGATGGTCTGTTACCACATGGACTTTGAAGTGAAGACATCAGTGTCAAATTCATTCTTTCCTTAAGTCTGAGTAGGGAAGAAAGACAAGCAGAGTTGAATGGGGGGGGGGGGGAGAAACAGTCTCTTAAATTTGCGCCAAAAATGAGTTTGATGTTCATTCTTCCCAACTTGATCTCTAGAATCAATGCAATCTCAATTAAAACCACAACGTTATTTTATAGATATTGACAAATGGATTCTATGGTCACATGGAAAAGCAGAAGACCCAGAAGAGCTCACACAATATTGAGAGAGAAGAATAAAGAGCAACTGATGCTACTCCACATTAGAACTTAAGGTAAAGCTACAATAATCCAGACTGTGGTTTTGGCGATGTAACAGACAATAGATCAATGAAATAGAATAGGGAGCCCAGAAGTAGTTCCCTATAAATATAGCCCATTGACTTTTGACAAAGGAGCAAAAATAACACAACCACAATGGCACAAAGAAAGTCTCTTCAACATATGGTGTTGGGACAACAGGACATCCACATGCAAGACAATTTATAAGTAGATTTTACACCCTTTACAAAGTAACTCAAAATGGATCATAGACCAAATTTAAAATGCATTGCTATACAATTCCTAGGAGATAACACAGGAGAAAACTTAAATGACCTTGGGTATAGTCATGGCATTTTAGATATAATATTCAAGGCATGATCCATGAAAGAAATAATCAATGTGGGACTTTGTTAAAATTGAGATCTTATGCTCTCTGAAAGACAATGTCAGGAGAAGAAGAGAGAGCCTGAGAAAATATTGGCCAAAGACACATCTGATCAAGAATTTTAATCCAGGGAGTTCCCGTTGTGGCTCAGTGGTTAATGAATCCAACTATGAACCATCAGGTTGCGGGTTCGATCCATGGCCTCACTCAGTGGGTTAAGGATCCAGCATTTCTGTGAGCTGTGGTGTAGGTTGCAGATGTAGCTTGGATCCCATGTTGCTGTAGCTCTGGTGTAGGCCAGTGGCAACAGCTCCGATTAGACCCCTAGCCTAGGAACCTCCATGTGCCATGGGAGCAGCCCAACAAATGGCCAAAAAAAAAAAAAGAATTTTAATCCAAACTACAAAGAACTCTTGAAATTCATTAAGAAGCAACCCAGTTAAAAAATGGTCCAAAGATCCTAACAGATACCTCACCAAAGAAGATATACATAAGGCAAATAAGCATATGAAAAGATGACCTACATCCTATGTCATCAGGAAAACACCAATTAAAGCATAACAAGATACGCTACACTCTACCACAGCCGAGTGAATCCAAAACACTGACAATATTAAATGCTGAAAGGATGGGGCAGCGGGAATTTTGAATATTGCAGATGGAAATGCAAAATGCTCCAGCCACTTTGGAAGATAGTTTGGTGGTTTCTCATAAAAGTAAATATATTCCCACCAGACAATTCATCAGTCAGTCTCCTTGGTATTTCTCCATTTCCCCAAAGGAAAGGAAAACTTACGTTGACATAATAAACCTCCCATGAATGTTTATGACAGATTTATTCCTAACTGACAAAACTTGAAAGCTAACTAAGGTTTCTTTCAATAGGTATATGGATGAACAAACTTTATGACATCCAGACAATGGACTATTATTCGGAATTAAGAATAAATAAACTATTGGAGTTCCCATCATGGTGCAGTGGAAACGAATCTGACTAGGAACCATGAAGTTGTGGGTTCGATTCCTGGCCTTGCTTAGTGGGTTAAGGATCTGGCATTGCCATGAGCTGTGATGTGGGTTGCAGATGTGGCTCAGATCTTGCATTGCTGTGGCTGTGGTGTAGGCCAGCAGCTGTAGCTCTGATTAGACCCCTAGCCTGAGAACCTCCATATGCCATGGGTGCGGCCCTAAAAAGCAAAAAAAAAAAAAAAAAAAAAAAAAAAAAAAAAAAAAAAAGAAAAAAGACAAAAAAAGAAGGATAAATGAACTATCAAGCCATAAAAATGACAAAAGAGGAAACAAATACATATCACTAAGGGAAAAAAAGCCCATGTGAAAAGGCTACACACTGCATTAATTCAAATTATATGCATTCTGAGAAAGTCAAAGCTATGGATACAGTAAAAAGATCAGTGGTACCAGGGGTGGAGGGCGCAAAAAGAGCAAATAAGGAGAGCACGGATGATTCTCAGAGCAGTGAAAATACTGTTATGATACCATAATAATGGATACACATCATTACACATCTGTCCAAACCTATAGAATATATGACACCATGAATGAATCCTAACAAACTATAGACATTGGGGGATAATGATGTGTCAATGCAGGTTCATCAATTGTCACAAATGTAGCATTCTGGTGAGTGACATTTATAATGGGGGAGATTTGATATGTGTGGGGGGAAGGGGAATATAAGAAATCTATATACCTACTTTCATTTACGCTGTGAATCTGACACTGCTCGAAAAAATGAAGCCCTTCAAAATACGTGTTATGCTATGTAGCATACAATCTAGAATAGTCAAATGGTTTTAGCACAAATGTTTAATGAGAAAGCAGCTGTAAATTTCTTCTAAATTATAAGTGACCATGTAGCATGCAGTAGGACCTTTAAGAGATATTAATACATTGGCACAGCTATTATTTTGAATTGAATGTGGTAGTTTTTCAGACTGTACAAAGTTAAACATGTTTATTATTACATTAAAAGTGATAATTGATATCAGTTATGATCTTGGCATGATCGGTAGGTTATGAGTAGTAATATTTTCTATTACGTATTTCTACAATTTCAAAATTACAAGCAAGGCAAACTTTGGTTTTATTCTAAGGAAGGATATTAAGCCAAATGACTGAAAGATTAGTAGAGAAGCAGCATTCATTCAGATCTGGATCTTATATTTTCTGCTTTAGCTTTTACAATTCATCTTCTAAAATCTTTCTGTGGGTAACTATATTGATAATTATTTCTAGCATTTTAAATGTGGATAATTATTTCTAGCATTTTAAATGTAAAGGTTTATTTCATTTGGAATAAGAAGAACTAGACAAGGTTCATTAGTAAAAACATCTTTTGGGTGTTTCAAGATGTTTATATCGCCTAAAAAGAGGGCATACAACTTAAAAAGATGCTTAAAGTACTTTACCTGCATCGTAGTACCAAATTTGCCTTCAAATTTGGAGGAAAGATACACAACACACTGATCACACCTGCTTCATTCTCATCTGGGCAAATGCCCCAAACATGGGTCTCCAGTTAAGAAGCTAATAGATTTTTCCCACAAACAAATGAGAAGCCAACTAACCAGTGCTGGTCCTTCTCTTGACCACCTCTTATACTTTCTTTCTTCAGTCTATCAATTCCACAATTGAGCTGGCTTTCTTTAGCCTTTTGTTTTTCAAGAAAAAAAATTTTTCTTTGTATGTTATTTGATTGTAATTCCATGGTGGAAACGTTTATGATTTGAACAAAGATGCCCAATGACAAGAAATCAAGCTCTCAGCACTGGGATCCAGCACTCCTCCACCATGTGTTCAGTGACTGCTTACTTACTTACAGGTACAACTCTCTGTTCACTTAGTATTTAAAAATGGAAGATGAGGTACCCAAATATAGAAGATCCTTTCCCAGCACTATGGTAATTTGACAAATTTTCCATAGTAAAATATGATAGTTATATTCTAATTTAAGGAGAGTGAAATTGAGACTGAAACCTGCTTCCTTATTTCAGATGCAGTGCACAGCATCTCAGAAAAAATTATGCATCTGCCTGGTTAGAGGGCTATGTGCGCTTTAGGAAACAGTGATTTCCCCTCATGTTGCTATAGTTACACTTGTGTACCTTTAAAAGGACTGCAAAAATGAATTCCATTATCCTGGAGAACAAAACACCAGAGACATTTGACTCGACAGAAATTTTGAATTTATCTCCTTTACAGAAACCGGTAAGTTTTAGTCACTTTGCAGGTGAATGACCTGTGATTGTAGTAGTTCCATTCATTACATGTAGAAATTTCCAAGACTCCTGCTATTTGCACAGGACAAAAGAAATGTTTGCGTGCTGGGACATAATGAGGATCCGTCACAAAGAAAAGTTTCATTGCTTGTATAAACGTTTAGTTTTAATAAGCTCAGTTCTTCCATTTGAGAATATACCAATTTCTTTTCTAAGTGCCTATACATTGGAAATTTCCCCTCAACCTTTGCAAAATGCCCATGGATGGTGAATTTAGCCCCTTGGTTTTCAAAGTCAAGAAAATTTGGGAGTTTTGATGAAACATGCAAGAAAACAAGGGGTGCATTTTTTTTCTAAAATATTATAAAAATCAGCACTACTTCACAGAAGAATAAAACATCAGGATACACTTAACATTCATGTTCATGCAACCATCTGACTGGTAATAGTATTTCAAGGTACCAACCTAGGAGCCATACTTTCAACTATTTTCTACATTATTTTCAATGAATATTTTGTACTTTATTTTTCTTATACACAGGCAGCATCATACTACGTTTATGAGCATAACCCCTTATGTCTGAGACATGGGCTTGAAGCCTATCAAAATTCTTTAACAGCAGGCCTATCTTCCTTATCTGTTAAATGGTGTGAATCACAGAATCTACTTCATAGATTTCAAAGAGCTCTTAACTTCACAACCAAAGTGGAGTTAACCCAGTACTTAGCCCAGAAAGTTCTTAGCAGTGCTTACTGTTATCATTGGTGCTTTTTGCAGGAAGAAAAATCATAAGGGTAACATGTGACATGCCAGACCCATGGTAAGCAGGATAGATAAACCATACCTATCCTGAGGACTTGAGCTATTAATAATCCAAATCTTGAATGCAATGCTTTGTTTTCATACTTCAGGTCAGCATCAACCCTCAAGCAAAGGCTTTAATCATTTTAAAACAAAACAAAAAAAGAAACACAAATAATACATGTTGTTTTTCCCTAGAGATCTTTCCTATACCACTCTCCCTGAGGATAACACTGCAGTTTAAAAAAATTATGCTAGAAACTCATCCACTCGCATCTTCATATAGAACACCCTGTCAGAGGGCAAGTAGTGATACAGAGATAATATATGCCCTGGCAACACTTAAATATTTTATATTTTGATCTAAATTTATGTCTCTATCACATTCACATTTTTTTCTACGTGGAAATATAACTAGTGATCAGTACTCGAAAAATAATGAATCAATAAATTCTCCATTTCTGCAAATTTTATTTGTTATTGACAATTTTTTTTCAAAGCCATTAGAGTGAAAACACTTCACGCATCTTCACTACCTTCAAGTCCTGTTTTTCATACCATTCGCTAAATAAAAAACTAGTTTCTATCATTTGCACCAGGTCTGAGACAGACCCACTTTCATCTGTATCAGACTGCTAACACCTCATGCCAGCCTGTTGTTTCTCATTTATTTTTAGCTTTGAGTGTTGTCTTCTTCATGATGATTTACTATCCTTTTCATGCTGCCCAAACTTCAGGATGTAGAAGTGGACTCCTGAAAATCAACTTTTCATTTAACCTTTGAGACCCAAGTTGACTATTCACCTGGAAAGCCTACATTAAGTTAAGCCAGTATAGTTGATGATGTAAGTTAACCAATTCTTTCCTCTCTCATCAGGATAGCACATCATGGTAAAGCAGACATCAATCAGTCTATGACATAAATATATGCAAGTCATTTTTACTCTTCTCTAGATTAGCCCAGACTTTTAACATGTATGAAACTCCCATGAGGAGATTGTTAAAATGCACTGAAATGAATAGGTCTGGGGTAGGGCCTGGGAATCTGCATTCAACAAGCTCCCAATGATGCTGATACCAAGAACTAGTACAAGGACACAGACCTGCCAGATCTAGAGTGATCCCAACCCCATTCCTTATTTTGATAATGATTTTATTAAATGTTATTCATACAAGTTCAGTACTATCTTCTGTAATTTTTGCAGTATAAATATTAGCCTTCTTCATCTCAGTGTTTCTCAGGACACAAAGTACCTTCATAAGATTAACACTGTTAGGTCCACAGACACCCTCTAGCGGAGACTTCCATGAATCCAAGAGTCTCTTCAAGAATACTTCCAACAGTCTTTTAAACATGGGGCATTACATACACATGTACATAGAGCAGGAAAGTGGACATCTCACATTTTATTTGTTAATATGATCTTCCTGATATTAACATCCAAACCGTCACTTATAATCCTCATCAAAGGACATTCTAGGACACTATCAGACGAATTAGTAGAAGAGCATTATATTAGAGCTTTAAAATATCTTGTTTTACTTGCCAATGTAGGAGAGTGTAAAGTTGATGGAGATACAAGAAAGTTTCAAGCCTTTCTTGATGGCACAGGGTGGCAAAAATGCCTAAGGTTTCTCACCTTATTCATAAAAAAACCATCTTTGGAACAACAAATAAGGTCTTTTGGGGGAGCAGCATATGATGTTAATGATATTACTTAGGATAATCCTATCCCTCATAGCAAAAGAGACGAGGGCAAAAACTGGGTCTAAATCTTAATTTTGCCACTTACTGGCTTTGTGACCTTGAGTGCATTGAGAGAACAATGCCCAGAATTTCAAATATATTTGATATTAGTTATTAATATTAATCATACTGATATACTTCAGAGATCTCAGAGACTATAGTTCTGGACATGACTGTATGGCAAGAATAAGTCAGAATGGATGGTTCTCTTTGCATAAACAATAACTCAAGCTTTTAGGAAGTTCTACATAATCCTAAAAGGTCCCTCTGCTCCCTTTCTTACATTTCTAAAATTTCCTCAAATTATTAATCTAAGACCAAGGCAAGGGCAATATCGTGTTATAGTGCATCATCAATGAGAAAATCAGCTATAGAAAATTGGCAAAATTCAGCAATAAAGTCCTCAAATTCACAAGTTGACAGAAAATTCAACAATGATAAGATTTCTAAGACAGTGACTTGGGTGAAGCCAAAAATGAATTCTGAACATTTGGGCTGAGAGATGATTTAATTATTTTTGTTAGTTTATTCATCTGTTTCTTAGGCATTTCTTAAAAAACATGAGAAAGGCACACTATTGAGTTTCCACATTTTTAAATAAAACTAAATCTTTCATAAACTCTTTCACTCATTTTAAGTTAGGTATGAACAATGAAAAATAGCATTTAACAGACAATTTTGAAAAAACATGCACTGATTAAATGGTCAAGAAAAAATTTACATATGTAGACATCTGTATATTTTATTGCAACATAATGCAGATGTCTGAATCAAAAGGTATCCATAAATTTCACAGTAACAAAATGCAATTTCAGCTTCATTATGATTTTGAGAAAATTTAATGTAACTCCAGTGCAATTCCATTACACCTTCTCAAAAGTAATCATTTTCAATTCTGGGTGCAGCTAAATGCCAGTCAAATGTGATGACACAGATTTGTTTGATGCCATGGCATAGACAGAAATATATTTTTTACATTTGATCACTTAGCAAAAGATCTATTATGTAGTGTTCTTCTAATAACTGCTTTTTGGTTTTGTTGATTGGATTTTTGTTTTTTGTTTTTTTTTTAGTTCTTGCTTTGAGAGAGATGACTTGCAGTTCATTTTAGAGAATTAAAATATGTGAATGAATTAAGATACATATTTGTAATTTGATTTTCTTTAACAATAATGACAAATGTGCAAACATTACTTTCTAAATCTATGGGGATGTGTAATGTAAAATTATAAGTAACTTCAACTATATGAATATGTTTGAATTTTTACTGCTGATTCTTCCTGTATTTATTTCATTATAAGACATAAAATTTATTTTTCCTCCAGGTACTGGATACTTTAAGTAACAAATGCTATTTTTACAGTACATTATAACATCATTTTGAATATGTATCACTTATACATACTAAATTGAGTTACACATTATTCTCATCCAGAATGCTGATTTGTATATATTTCTGTCCTAGTAACTATAAGACAATGGGGGAAAAAAATTACTGAACACATTTGATATGACAATAGAAAAAGCCAGACGAAAAACATTTGGCTCTGAACTGAAGTGATTGCATCTGATTAAATCTAAATTGCTATAATGTAACATTATCTAGTAATGTTAACATAAAGGAGCTGTTGCTGGAATCCAGATTTACCTTACAGATAGCACAAAAGTTAAGTGGTGTTACTAAAATTTGAATCTTAGGACATTTATACGGAGGTAAGTGTATTCAAATGTTCTGTGCCATTTGCCTCAAGATGTCTTTTTCAGAAATGATCATTTATAAGGCTTGTAATGAAACACAGAGAGGAGAACACATGGTTATGTGGGTATTAGAAGCATCAATTTCAATTCTGGGCCCTGGAACCAATTTCTTGGGAAGGGCTTCCCTTTCCTGTTAACCCATCCTGGTTTCCTGGTTGCAAACGTCTAATTACACCTCAAAAGTGTGAAGCACAAGTTAAATAAGGGCAAAAAATAGTGTTTCATTATTATTGCCAAAGTGAAAATTTTTTCCCTGATGATCTGAAGCCATTTCCAAGTATCTCATTTAAACATCTTGATTTACTGGCCAGGTAAGAGTGGGGGTTGGTAACCGAGGTCTTAGTTCAATCTCTAGTGTACTTTTGGGACCCCTGCCTGTATAGAGAGCTTTCCTTGGTTGAAACTATTCATCATTCTTTAAAAAGTAGTAGGAAGAGCTATCTTGCCTCCTGCCTCTGTGGGGAATTCTGAGCAAACTGGTAGAACACCAACAAGAGTATTCATCCAGAGTCAAGTCAAAGTAGAAATGCAAATATGTTTGCGTTCCAAACATTCGCAGGTGTTCTTAGATCTCTCTTTGGTCTTCTGTAGCATGAACTCTGATTAAATTCCCTATGTCCCTTTTATTACTGATAAAATGATTTGCTCTTACAGAGCAGTAAGAATGAATTAACTATTGCTACATACAAAAAACATGCATCAGTCTCCTAATCACAAAACTGAACAGAAGCAAGACTAATACTAAGGCTATGATTCAATTGATTTCAGCTTCTAAACTGACAATACTCCTCTCTGGCATTAGAATTTAGGACAGGTGGATGGGAGAAGTCAAAGAGTAAGCAAAAGTAAATGGGAGGGGCTTCTAGGATGCTGGTAATGCTCTTTTAGTTTTTGACTGAGGTGCCAATTCCACAGGTCCATTTCATTTGTGAAAATTCTTTAACTTCACAATTACTTATGCACATGTTGTACTTTCAAAGTTTACTTAAAAAATGATTTGGGGCACTCTTATAATGAAGGTAAGATATTCCTTTATGGTCTACAGTAGTATTTACATTGTATACACTGTTGGAAATCCTAGTGTTGACCTATTTATAATAACCTGATAATGCATCAAGAGTTAAATTTAGGAATTCCCGTCGTGGCACAGTGGTTAACGAATCTGACTAAGAACCATGAGGTTGCAGGTTCGATCCTTGGCCTTGCTCAGGGGGTTAAGAATCCGGCGTTGCCATGAGCTGTTGTGTAGGTTGCAGAGGCGGCTCAGATCCCGTGTTGCCATGGCTCTGGAGTAGGCTGGCAGCTACAGCTCCGATTCGACCCCTAGCCTAGGAACCTTCATATGCCACGGGAGCAGCCCTAGAAATGGCAAAAAGACAAAAAAGAAAAAAAAATAGTTAAATGTACATCATAAACCAGGTTATCCTGAAATACAGTGCCTGTCTCATTAACAGACTTCAATTTCATTTGAAATAACAAAGTGGAAAATAATGACATCTGGACTCCTGTTGAGTAATAAAATCAGTTTCCTCATTTCAAGGATTTATCAAGAAATTGTATAAACACCTGTATTCACTGTTAGCCAGATAATGTGTTGCATACTTGGCATATATCCAATTTTACTTTTAGGAAACAGCAACAACAAAACAGACCTTTTACATGTCCCTATTTGCCAAAGGAAATGAGACTCAGAAGATTTAAGCAGCTGAGATCAAATTACCAGTAAGAAAAAGAGGTTGGACTGGCCATGAGATTTTGTGTTTTCACTCATCTTACCAGTGGTTCTCAAACTTTCCTGTGCAACAGAGGCTTGTTAGGAACACAGATTATTAAGATATTTGTCTTTCTCTTTCTGACTTACTTCACTTAGTAGGAGAATCTCTAGTTACATCCATGTTGCTGCAAAGTTGCCAAGGGGGAAGGGGGAGTAAGTGGAATGGGTGGAGAGTTTGGGGTTGGTAGATGCAAACTATTACATTCAGAATGGAAAAGCAATGAGGTTCTACTTTATAATACAGGAAACTATCTAATCTCTTGGAATATGATGAATATGATGAAAGACAGTATGAGAAAAAGTATATATATGACTAAGTCACTGTGCTTACAGAAGAAATTGGCACAACAGTAGATCAACTATACACTAATAAAAATAAAATTACGAAAAGGAAAAGAAAAAAAAAAAAGAGATGCAAGTTTAAAAACAAGAACACAGATTCTTGGAAGCCTCATCCAGGACTTCTGATTACATACCTAAGTTGGGAATAGGGTAATAACATACATAAATTGCCTTTTCTAACCAGTTTCCAGCTGACACTGATGCTGCCGCTGCAGAAACCACAACTTGGGACCACAGTGCTATACCATGTCCCCTGCATGTCCCCTCCATGAGGGCTAGGTCTGGCTTCTTATTGGGCACCACTCTACCTCCAGGACTTAACACAGGTTAAGGTTTATAGAAGATACTTAATGCATTTGAATAGATGATCAAAGCCAAGTCTTTAAGATACATGCAACAACATAGTTCCTTTCAGAACCTAATTTAGCATCAAAACTGACAGAATCACAGATGAGGTCAAAATCTTTATTTTATAGGTGAGACAACTGAGTTCCAGAGTTTAATTGCCCAAGGTCACAAGCCAAAGCCAGCACAGTTTCCTCCTGATTTTTCCCTTATTCAAAAGCATAGATCACATCAAGCCAGTTCACAAACTACAGGGAACACCAACTGGAAACCATGTATCTTAGCCTTTCATCTTTTGTACCAAATGGAGATGTGGCAAATTTAAGAATGTGAATGTGTGTGTTCAACAAACACTGCCTGTGATATGTCAGGTCTGGTGGAGAGGGAGACATTTCTAAAACTCAGTCCCTTCCATCAAAATTTTACTTTCTAGTTAGAGAGACAAAGTTCACACATGCATCACACAGGAGATACTAGATAGAATACATTGAAAGTAGCATGGTACTCACTGCCTTGACAGAGTGAGAGCTCACTGGTGGATGATAGAGCTCCATGGAAGGAGTGTTTGAACAAAGCCTTAAAAAATAATTGGACTGGCGGGGCCAGAGGGAGGCAGGAATGGTATAGCTCCATTTCAGTGCCCTGCACTGTAAATACAATAGATGTGAAAAGACACGTCTTGGAATGGGGGTCAAGGACACATATGGGAATAAGTGAACTGAGGGAGCTAAGTAGATTTCACACACTGACAATCCTTCAGAAAAGCTGAGAGGTCAGTTAGCATTGTAAACTGGTTACAGTTACTTGGAGAGGGTTGTGACACACTGAAAAGGAAATCCTAAGGTTTTGCTCTTTTCTTACTGGGCTCATTTCCATGTCACCCCAGTATCCACTGCAGGCAAAAATATTAAGAAAACAAAAACAAAAAGCCTCTCCATCTGAGACTCTTGCTCTGTGTTTAAGTATTTATGGTATCAACATGATTATAAATATCACTGATCATACTATCTTGCACGACCTAAGATGCTCAGTTTATTTGCCAGTGTATGAGGAACTTAAAGTTTATTGTGTAGTCACTTCCTAGATCCCTCCATTTCCAGAAGGCAGGCTCCTCGGCTCCTTGTTTGCCATGAACCACACCCATCAACCTTGTGCCTTTGCCATATTCTCCACTAACCACCACAGCTCTTTCCTGTGAATTACCTTAGTTTGTGACACACACAAAAATGCTTTTAGTCTAGTCTTCTAATTTTAAGCCAACACAGCTGTCCCTAAAGTTACCTGAACCTCCCTGTAGAAGATGCATTCAGACTGTTCCCTGAGCAACACCCTGAATGAATCTTTGCTCTGCTCTGCCAACACCCACCATATTCAGCCATTTGCATCTCTGATCCAACTGGCCCATCTGCTCCTGTTTTTCATAATTTTCCAGCCTACCAATTAGTTCAGCAGGCCCTCTGATTTCAACAAGGCCAGCCTGACTCAGTTATTTGATCACTGCCTTCTCTTACAAATGTCTATATTTTTACTTATCAAGGCTGCTTTTTATCTCTGAGTACTCAACTTCCAAAAGGGACTCTTCACCACATGCTAGGGTTCTATGCTTCCAAACTGCAACTTAGTGTATTGTTGGCACAGGTTTTTACCATGAAGATAAGCTTTAGATATCACTTAGTAACAACCTGTATTATTTATGTGCTCCAAACTAAGGATATCCTTAAAGTGTTTCCTAAAACCTGCAAGTGGACTTCAGTATTTTTAATTTTATTTTATTTCCCCAATACATGATTTTTTTCCCCACCGTATAGCATGGTGATCCAGTTACACATACAAGTATACATTCTTTTTTCTTACATTATCATGCTCCATCTTAAATGACTAGACATAGTTCCCAGTGCTACACAGCAGGATCTCATTGCTAATCCATTCCAAAGGCAATAGTCTGCATATATTAACCCCAACCTCCCAATCCACCCCATTCCCTCCCCCTCCCCCTTGGCAACCACAAGTCTATTCTCTAAGTCCATGATTTTCTTCACTGCAGAAAGTTTCATTTGTGCCGTGTATTAGATTCCGGATTTAAGTGATATCATATGGTATTTGTCTTTCTCTGACTTACTTCACTCAATATGAGAGTCTCTAGTTCCATCCATGTGGCTGCAAATGGCATTATTTCATTCTTTTTTATGGCTGGGTATTATTCCATTGTGTATATATACCACCTCTTCCTAATCTAGTCATCTGTTGATGGACATTTGGAGTATTTCCATGTCTTGGCTATTGTGAATAGTGCTGCAATGAACGTGGGGGTACATGTGTTTTTTTCAAGGAAAGATTTGTCCAGATATATGCCCAAGAGTGGGACTGCTGGGTCATATGGTAGTTCTACGGATAGTTTCCTAAGGTGCCTCCATACTGTTCTCCATAGTGGTTGTACCAGCTTACATTCCCACCAACAGTGCAGGAGGGTTCCCTTTTTTTCCACACCCCCTCCAGCATTTGTTATTTGTGGACTTATTAATGATGGCCATTCTGACTGGAGTGAGGTGATATCTCATGGTGGTTTTGATTTACATTTTTTCTAATAATCAACAAAGTTGAGCATTGTTTCATGTGCTTGTTGGCCATCTGTATATGTTCCTTGGAGAAATGTCTATTCATTTTTCCATTGGGTTGTTGGCTTTTTTGCTGTTGAGTTGTATAAGATATTTGTATATTTTAAAGAGCAAGCCCTTATCAGTTGCATCATTTGAAACTATTTTCTCCCATTTTGTAAGTTTTCTGAGGACTATAAAACATTAATCAAGGAAATTAAAGAAGATATAAAGAAATGGAATGATATTCCATGCTCCTGGGTTGGAAAAAATATGGTAAAAATGGCCATACTACCCAATGCAATCTACAAATTCAGTGCAATCCCTATCAAATTACCCATGACATTTTTTACAGAACTAGAACAAACAATCCAAACATTTATATGGAACCACAAAAGACCCAGAATTGCCAAATCAATACTGAGGAACAAAAACCAAGCAGGAGGCATCACTGTCCCAGACTGCAGGCAGTGTTACAAAGCCACAGTCATCAAGACAGTGTGGTACTGGTATCAAAACAGACAGACCAATGGAACAGAATAGAGAACCCAGAAATAATCCCAGACACCTGTGGCCAATTAATCTTTGACGAAAGAGGCTAGAACATATAAATGGGAAAAAGACAGTCTTTTCAGCAAGCATTTTTGGGAAACCTGGACAGATGCCTGCAAATCAATGAAACTAGAACACACCCTCATACCATGCACAAAAATAAACTCAAAATGGCTTAAAGACTTAAATGTAAGCCAAGACACCATCAAACTCCTGGAAGAGAACATAGGCAAAACATTCTCTGACATCAACCTTACAAATGTATTCTCAGGTCAGTCTCCCAAAGCAACAGAAATAAAAACAAAAATAAACCAATGGGACCTAATCAAACTGATAAGATTTTGCACAAAAAAGGAAACCAAAAAGAAAACAAAAACAACTTTCAGTATTTTTTAGAATTTGATTTTACAAAGATTAGTGGTCCATGAGGCAGATCAAAACAGATGATGCAGAAAAGAAAATCATGGACTTGGAGAAAAGACTTGTGGCTGCCTGATGGAAGGGGGAGGGAGTGGGAGGGATCGCCAGCTTGGGCTTATCAGACACAACTTAGAATAGATTTACAAGGAGATCCTGCTGAATAGCATTGAGAACTTTGTCTAGATACTCATGTTGCAACAGAAGAAAGGGTGGGGGAAAAATGTAATTGTAATGTATACATGTAAGGATAATTTGATCCCCTTGCTGTACAGTGGGAAAATAAAAAAAAATTATTTAAAAAAAAAAAAAAAAACTGAGGATGACTCTCACCCAAAGACACCAGTATTTGTGAATGTGTCTGCTTATCTTTGTAACATTACTGAATGCTTTCTGCCAGACTGCTATTCCAATAACACAACTGTATGATTTTTATGAATTTTTAAAAATGTCTCAATATATTTTAGCTACCTAGAAATATGATACCCTGTGTATTTAGCTGTCAATGTTCCTGAATCTATATGTTAAAAATCTTGAGAGCTGAAAATCAATACTTAGTTTGGAAAAGAATGAAAGTTGAACACAGAAAAATAATAGGCAAAGGGCAAAGAATCCCCTCCCTTACATCAGTCCTTACATTGTGCAAGTCACCAAGTGAAATAAACTCATAGCATTTATTATCCTACTTTTAAAAAAGTCCTGGATTACTAAGTGAATTCAAATTATAACAGCAAAGTATGAAAGCTGACCGAACATAATTGATTTGAAAGGATGCCTATATTGCCTGAATCTCTATTTCTCAAGTTTTTATTTATATTTCTATTACTTTCTGATTGTAGGTTGTTAAAATAAGTAGTAATTTATTACTATAATAAATGTTTGATGTTGTTAACCAGCAATTATCCCCAAAGACTTTTTAATTAATTAGTTTTATAAACCACAAGGCAGATTAAATACTACTTTCATTAAGAACCATTTTTTTGTTGTTGTTTCAAAAGCTTTTTTTCCAAAGAGATCAACAATTAAGAGATCAACAATTAAGATTTAACTAAGAATTAACTTAAATTTTACAATAGTGGCTGATAAAACTGAAAATGCATAGCATTTTTACTATTTCTCAAAAATATTTTAAAGTCCATATGGGGTTGACTCACTTTTAATTTTCCAAATATACACCATAATGGGAATCTTTTTGTGTTCCACTGAAGAATTATTCTCCATATAGGATAACAATGTAGTTGTTTCACTGATTTAACTGTGTATACATCTACTCTGTATCCATACCTTTAGAGAAGTTTTATTTCAGCCAAATAAATGCAGAGAATACTTCTTAATATCATATAGCATTTACCTAGCTATGGGCAACTATATGGGGAAAAAAATTTTTCACTGGTTAGAAGAAAAACTATTTCCTATTCTACGTTGTCACACTCATTAAGTGACAAGCATGAAAAATGTCATTTGAAGTTATGCTCAGAGGTGAACTGCGAGTTTGCTTTCCCCTGACATGATCTCTGACTCTTCCTCTAGTGTGTGTGCATGCGTGTGCATGAGTGTGCGTGTGTGTGTATGTGTGAATGCATGTATGCATGGATAATATGCAATACAGACAGCCCCCAAGAATAAGAAGGTAACAAAAATGGATGGAAGCCTCTCGCATCATTTGCAATGTCGATTTACCAACATAGCTTCAAGTTTGTCTTCCCCAAGGCAATGAGCCTGTGCAGATGTTATGGGAATCAACTTCCTACAGTGTTTGAAACACAAATCATTAACTTGTTACCAGTCTACATTTGAAGTCAGAATACAAAACCATTTCAATATGTTAACTCAGATGCACTCAAGCTTTCTCCACATTCATCTGAACTGTTGAGAAGTTAGTACAAAATCCACTAACTTCCTATGCCTTGGAGGGTTTCTTTGTTCTCCTAAGACTACACCCCCTGTTTCTGAACATGTTTTCCACAAATTTATGCAATTCAAGAATTTGATAGACACATTCACAGTGAGAAAAAACGTAGAACTCAATATATATATATATATATAAAAAGACTGACTCTTATTGAATAGAACCATACACAAGATATCACTGTTCAGAATTGTGGTTGCCAAGGGAGGGGGAAGGGAGGGATGGATTGGGAGTTTGGGGTTAACAGATGAAAACTATTACATATAGAACAGATTAACAACAAGGTCCTGTCTTATGGCACAGGAACTATCTTCAACATCCTAGAATAAAACATAATGGAAAGAATATAAAAAAATAACGTATATTATGTGTACAACTGTGTCACTTGGTTGTACAGCAGAAATTAACACATCATAAATCAACTATACTTCAATGGAAAAAAAAAGATTTCACTGTTTAACTAATTACTCAGACAATGTGCTCTAAAAAATGTGCTCAACATTTTTGATAGTTCATCATGGCTTAAGTGACTCAGCCCTTTTAGGATAAATTCATTAATCCAACTATTATTTGTTAAGTGCCTACTCTTGCCAAGAAAATGTTGAAGAATATGATTTTTCACTGGTGGAAAAACAAGATCCTATTTATCCAAGTTGGGAGATGGAAACAAAAATTTTCAACGAATGTTAAGTGGTCGAAAACACAACTAAATTAGGGAAAGAGGGGCAGTTTTAAGTAGCAAAGTGAAGCAGGTCTCACTGAGAATGGGGAACAGATTTTAATGAGAAGTAAGCCAAAGGGATAATGAGAAAAGAACATTCCCGTTCTAGAAAAAAATATGGGCAAAATTCTTGAGATTTATAGTAACCATGCCGTGTTTTCTCTATATAGCTTGTTCAATTACTGACATGAGAATCCTCATGCCCAGCCCTGGATACCGTAGTTCTAAGTTGTATTGATTAAATGACTAATGCTGCTAAAGAACTTTGCCCAGAACCTGGGTAACAGTAACTACTCTACATTTTACCCATTGTCCTAAAAAGATGGTTCCCAATGAGTAGCTTATTCTCTCGGTCCTCTTCCAAGTTAACATCACATATCCAGCATCTAAGATATATGCTCAGGAAATGAGAACATGAGATACATACTAAATTCCAGGATTTCCACCTATGAAGACAATAAACACAGGCATGCACACACAGAATGCAGAGCCTGAATACCAAGAAGATGGTGAATGTGATACAATCAATATTTGCAGTTAATTGTCCAACTATGTCTAAGGGCAACTTCAATTTTTGGTACTGTCTTACATGGTAGGTAATTTTCTAAGAGATTATAAAATTCACCCTCATTTGCTTACTTGACCTTCATACTACAGCTCTTCTATAGATTTTGCACAGTCTAGAAGAGCTTTAAAATGTTGCTGGAGAAAGTCTCCTGTTCTCAGAAATTTGTTTTGTATTTTTTTTTTTTATAGAATCATATAATCACTGAAGACATCGATTCCTTATTCCTGGAGTAATAAGGAGGCTCACAACATCAAAAATATATCATCAATTGGAGTTTGGTGGTCAGATCGACCCACTCTCTTTGCAGACATTGCTTCATTTATAAAGAAATACATGACAGCATTCAGGTCAGTAGTACAGATACCAACCCACCTTTCAAAGTACTTACTATTGATTTGGGAGGAAATGCTTACTACTCAAAGAACTCTATCAGCCAATCTCTTCTTTACTTGGAAATCTAGTACCTTAAGCTCCACATTCACAATACAGTTTCATGTCATGTGGCTCACTACCAACATGTACTTCCTTCCTATTGAAGATGAGACAATGTTGTCACTTGCCAAGATAGAAAGGACACTGGTGTTATTCAGAACACTTAAGGTGAAGGGACAGAACATAAAAGTCCTTCAGAGACTGGAGAACAGCATAATATTAAGGCAGTATTAAACGGACACCTGTTCTCACATAATGAACTGACCTGAGTATAAATTAAAAAGAGCATCTCAGAGTCACAGAATACAGAAGTATTTACAAAATGCCCTAAAAATCACTCATGGTGAATAGCAGTGCAAGGAGGCATCTATTTCTGTGTATATTTTTGTGGGACAGACAGCTTGGCTTTGCTTATGACCTTATGTTCAATATAGAGAAAATATAGCTAACACCTTTGTCAGCATCCATCCACCTGATAATTTGCCACTCTGGGAATATTGTAGCTGGGCTAAGATTTAGCTGGGATAAATCTGAGGACAGAAGATTTGTTAGTTTCCTACCCCTCTATAAACCATGGTCAAAGTGGAGAACTTTTTCCCCTACCCCTAATTGTTGTTTCTTCCCATGTGAAAGCAGAGTGATTAACCTAACAGTTCTGACTTCCTCTGGTCCAGACTCCAATGTATTAGAAGAAGGATGATCCACTTGGTACCTTTGCGATGAAAGCACTGTATGACTTCTTCTGAGCTCCGCCTTTCTCCTTGTGAGCAGTCTTGTTGCAGGGACAAAGGATTCAGTATGCCTGCAGGAACAGGCAATCCCTTCCCCGTTCACATCAGATATGCTTTAGCCTCACTCTGCCACCCGATATCATTGTTTGCAAGCTGTGTGGGGAAGACTGGAATGCTCTTTATGGGACCTTTTCCAGAGACCTCAACCATCCTGTCCTTGTGTCTGTGGAGGGATGGATGTTCTCATCAACCAGCAGAGAAGGTGATTTTTGGCAACTTTTCCAGTGAGGTGAGGAGCACTGTCTTAGTTACAGGCACCCAGACAGGACCCACGGAATTTCTATAGTAATAATAATGATCTAATGTTAATTGAGGGCTTACTATATGTGTGAGGAATTTTTAAACACTATTTGTAATAACACACTTAATCCATTCAACCCCATCTTACAGATGATAGAAGTGAAACAGAGAGATTGAGCAACTTGCAAAGGTCAATCAGAGAGATATAGAAGGATCTGGACCAGGCAGTCTTGTCCTAGAGCAACAAGGTCAACCCCTGTGCTCTATGATTAGCAGCAAAAAAGAACCACCATGTCTTGGTCTACAAGCCTAGGAACAGAGAGCAAAGGCATAGCAATGTCAAGTCTCAAGTGTGATGTGCCCACAGTATCTGGAACCTCCTAGAAATGACTGATTGATTGCCACTGAGGTAAACTGATTCAACAGGAGATTAGAAAATAACAGAATCTGAACTTGAGTTTAAACGCCCCTCCCTACTCCCTCATGCTGTTTGTATTTATAGTGAACCCAAGGCAAGTCTGGGAATGCCCAAGCTGACTGGTTTTCTCCTAAGCAAAAACCTGTCAACCTGGTTAGCAGGAAAAGGATATCCTGACCATCCAGTTGAGTAAAACTGAAGATATTTTTCTGAGTCCTAGGCGAGATGCTAACAACCCAATCAACCTAAAAGGCAGAGCCACATGTAAGAAAATGGTTGTTAGCTATATGGCATTTAATACATTAAGTTAAAATTCTCAATTAAAAGTATAATTACATACAGAAAAGTTCAGCTATGATAGATAGCATAGGGTGAAAATTAGACAGGTTATAACTCCTGAGAGGCCAGTAGAAGGAAAATCCCCCTCGTCCGGACTCGGAAGAGGCGACACCCCAAATCACTCACTAGAAGCGGTCTTGATGCAAACAGCAAGAGGATTTTTATTCCAAGCGCGCTGGGGCCCACAGTCGTACGCCACGCAGGGGTAGAGGACTGCGGCGGCGAGTGCGGAATCGGGACAGCTTTTATGGGGTTCACAACAAAGCCCGCGCTTCGCAAACCAATCATTTTAAAACATCGAGAGCCCACGCTCCGTGGACCAATCATTTTAAAACATTGAGAGCCCATGCTTGCCCGGGCTCCTGGGCGGAGTGACAGATTGCAGTTGAGATAGGTCACTAGGGCTTTTAATGTGTAATCATTTCTTCTATGGCGCAAGCAGTTTTATAGAAGCCAGATAAGCGATTAGTCAACTCATTTCCTGTTATCTTACTTAGGTCAGGATCACGCACTCAAGGGCCTATTTTACGTCCTTTCACCTAGTTTTATACAGAGAGCAGGCCCTGGAACAGCAAGAAGTGTGACCTTCTACCTATTTAGTGGCAGGGAGCAGGGTCTGGAATTCGGGGGCATCTAGGGCTTTTTAGTAAGCTGGAGTTAGGGCTCTTTACTACCTTCTTGGGGTCTTAAAGGGTTAGGCTGCATTTTCATCCTTTCACTCCAAGTGCCCAATTGATTCCCAAGACAATCTATTCCAAAAATGTGCTATGATTTTTGTTTTACATTGTTGTTTGTCAATCAAAAAAAGTCCGCATTTCATTTATCTGGCAATGCTCTGAGGTACAGAATACATGGCAGACATGGCAATATTAAATACATTGGGAATGTTTGAATGATTTTGCATTTGTTTCCCAGTTTCTAACTGTCCTAGTGCACTGATGAAGTGTTGAGTTTTCTATAGGTGATTTTTCTAGGCACAAGGGCTGAAGAATCCAGGTGTAACAAACATGCTTTATCTGCATGAATGCTAAACATGAGGTCAGTAACTAGCAGAAAATGTATTCCTTCAACGGTACTACAGATTCTGTCTAGCATACTCTTCACTAATAACATGGGGAAACCCAACTACAATATTAGGGGAAAACAAAAGGACTTTTCCATAGGAGAATAAAGCAGCTTAAAATTAGAGGTGTCATTTCTGGAGCATTTGGGGGACAATCAAAGTATCCATGCATCTTGGATTCTCTACTTATGTTTTCTTCTCTTCTCCTTACACTATTCCATCTGCTATCAAAATGGGAAAGCCATTCTTTTAGAAGTAACTACTTCATTCCCATAAGAGCTTTAAATATGAGACACCAGGTAAATGACATCCTTTTATTTTAATAGTCTAATTATTTTAATTAAATAAAGATTCTATTAATTTGCTTTTTAGGGTCACACCCATGGCATATGCACATTCCCATGCTAGGGGTCCAATCAGAGTTGCAGCTGCTGGCCTACACAACCTCAGTGGAGGATCCGAGCCATGTTTGTGACCCCCACCACAGCTCCCAGCAATGCAGGATCCCCATTGATCAAGGCCAAGGATCGAACTCACATCCTCATGGATACTAGTTGGATGCATTTCCACTGCGCTGTAATGGACACTCCCATTTTTTAAAATTTTCTTTTATTTTTTGTTAAATGACATAACTTCCTAAGTTTTCAGTTGTATAAAAGAGCATTTTGTCTCCAAGAAATTTGTTCCATCTAGATTTCCTTAGTCTATTTGCCAGTTTTTGTTGACTAAAACCCAGAAATGACATTCCAGGTTACCGCTACCTAATAAACAAGTTAAATAGAACAAAGCATACCAAATTTTTTAGTTCCTTGGGATTTACCCCAAAATAATTTATATAGAGAAATTCCTGTCACCAAGTTCTATCATGAAGATAAACATATCAATAAAATTTTGCATTTCACACAGGGAGAGGAGTATCAACTAAAAGTAATGTCTCCCATTCCCGTGAGAGCAATCTATAAAAACTGGTCTTTTACCTTATGATATTTTTCCACCCTTAAACTGCTACAGGAGTTCCCATCGTGGCTCAGTGGTTAAGAAATCCGACTAGGAACCATGAGGTTGAGGGTTCGACCCCAGGCCTTGGTTAAGGATCTGGCATTGCCGTGAGCTGTGGTGTAGGTTGCAGATGTGGCTCAGATCCCGTGTTGCTGTGGCTCTGGCGTAGGCCGGTGGCTACAGCTCTGATTAGACCCCTAGCCTGGGAATCTCCATATGCTGTGGGATCAGCCCAAGAAATGGCAAAAAAAAAAAAGGAAAAAAGAAAGAAACTGCTACAGTGAACCCAACTGTCAGCTTTAATCAATTGTATTTGTTCACTAAAGACATTTTACATTTTATTCTACCTACCCACATTTAAGGAAAAATGATTTAATGAGATCACCTTTTGATGAATGAGGATAACCAAATTTGTCCCAATTTATTCCATTTCACACCAACCTAGGTGATGCCAATCATTTGATCAAGAGGGTAGCTCTTCTAAGAGTTCTAAAGCCAGAGATATGGTCTAATAGTAATCAAAACAAATAGAGTTCAGAACTAACTCATACAGGTCCTTTCAGGAAATAGCACTACAACCTCAAAACAATTACCTAAAATATCAACATTAAAGTATCAGTTTCTGAATTCCTGCTGTGGTGCAGTGAGTTAAGAATCTGAGTGCAGTGGCTCAGGTTGCTACAAAGATGCAGGTTTGATCCTGGGCCCAGCAGAGTGTATTAAAAGGATCCATCATTGCCACAATTGTTTAGGTCATAGCTGCAGCTTGGATACAATCCCTGGCCCTGGAACTTCCATATGCTGCAGGTACATCCATGAAATTATATATATTAATTTCAAATATATATATATATATATATATATCAGTTTCACACTATTTATATATATATATAAATATATATATCAGTTTCAAATATAGAATTGACAGCATGTGTATAGTGAAGCTATGACAGCAGCAATTATTTTAGAATTCTGTTAGTTGAAACATTTCCATTACATTTATATCTCTATTTTAAATGACAGTATGAATATACAAAATTAAATTTATCAGCCACCATATACAATTATAATGTCAATTTCATTTTTTCTGAAACTTAAAACCATTTAATTTAATTTCTGATTCAACTAAGATTTAAATTTTATTAAAAAATAAATCCGTTAGAAGTAAAACATCTTTGATACAATCCAACTCAAATGCATCATCTATAATTTACTATCTATTGCCCTAATAATTGTCACTACATCCTATTTTTTCATCTTTTAGTTCATTATTTAGAAATATGTCTTTGGCTCACATTACTCTTATTCAAATGTATGTGAAAATAAATGTGCTGAACACCATAGATCTTTTTCTTGAATATAATACAAATGATTAACTTTCACAACTCATTAATGGATATGTGCTCCTAAACTACCATCATATTATTCTTGCTGAGTTTCAGTCTGTTTTAATGTATTCTAAGTAATGCCACACACTTACATATCCAGAATTAGAAAAGTTAACTTTCAAAAATATCCTTATTGAACAACTTCTTTCATAGAAAAAGTTCAAATTTCCCATCAAAAAGTATTACAAATGCCATAAAATGGCAGAATGAAGATCCCAAATAAAACCCTCAAAGTGAAGGAACAGAGTTAATAAATAGCAATGAGAAAAGTTCTACACCCTGAAAAATTATGAAGAACACACACTCCACATACCAAATTACATTTAGACAACACTCAAGCCATTTGGGGGAAATACTTGAGTGATTCCACTTAAATACAGTGTCCTCACTTTAAAGCAACTATACACTAATGTTTTCAATAGATATTTGGATCCCTGACCTATAAGGAAGTCTTTCCATCTGTGATTAGACTGAATGGCCTTGTGAAATTCCATACTTTCTCCTACTTCCTACTTCCACAGTCAGGATTTCAACTGAAGAGTTCTTCTTTGATAAAAGATTAGCTTTGCTCAAACACTTCTGTTCTAACAGCCTTTCTTCCTTTGCTGGAGACTGTTCAGTCACTTCCCATTGTTACTTAATGCTTCTAGCTTGCTTGTTCTGTGTTAGGATCTGATCTGAGCAGTTTGCATCTATTAACTCAGTTCATTCTCACAGCAGTTTCACAAAGCAAGTGCTATTAAACACAACATCCAACTGCATTCTAAAACAGGGATTGGCTAAAATACCTTTCTATTACCGTCCACCCATGAAGAGGGCCAGCTTGCAGGAGCGCAAAGGGCTGACCCCAGAGTTCATAGTGAAGCCCATCATATCCACTCTCCACAGGCTTATGCTCAGATTCCTTCATTTAACACTCAAGGACTACAGTCTTTCTCCACATTACCTTCCTAATCTAATCTCCCATTAATCTCTTTATCAGCAATTCCCATGTTAAAGAGACTGGCATGTTTTAAACTCCTTAGATTGTGAAAGCTCAGAGGTTTTTCAGATAGTTTTCATAAATATTTGCAATGAAGGCTGAGTTCCAAGCAAGTTAAGATTCCTCTCTATAGCTAAATTATTTAATATTTCCAGCAAGAGGCAGTAAAGTTAAATATGGGGAAGAAACTTAAAACTAAATAATGAAATGTGATAGCATAGGTAATTGCAACATTAATTGTAATCCCCAAAATGTATGAATATGGAACACAAACTGTACTTGGACAGTAGGAAAAACAAGACGTGACAGGTTATATAGGTCTCTATCAAATAAAAGCAGCACCCCATTTTGCAAACAAAGGAAAAGGAAAGGTTATAAAATAACCAAGAACCTATCATATTCCAAACAGTTCAATTTGTTATCACTTTAATTCCTTAAAAGAGGGGATGATCTCATTAACATCCTATGAGATGTTACTGCCTATTTTTCAGATGGAGTAACTGAGTCTCAGTGAGGCTAAAAAGGTAGTACCCAGTTTTATTAATTAAACCCTGTTCTTGATTTCAGTTCCACTTAATTCCAACGCCACTTAAAGTTTGAGTTGGGGGGTTGTTACATGATACCCCAGAGGCAAGGCTAAGGGTGGTACTTATCAAAACAGTCTGGACCCACTCAGTACTTGAACTCAGAACCATGGTGTTAGAAAAATAAGACAGACACCAAGGGTCATTTCCTGGAAGAATTTGAGACCAAGTTGTCAGTTTTCTGCTATTAGCATTAGAGGATTGTAATATGACTCTTGTGGAAAATAAAATCTCGAGCAGACTGCTTCCCAGTGGGTTTGCCAGGATAAATCATCTGCAAACCTAACCCTAGGCAACTAAATTAGTTCACCTATTGAATTGAGTTGCTTACCGATATCCATCTGGATGATATACAGTGCCAAAAATAACGGTTTCAGTTTCGGCATAATTTATACTTAGCTCTTTCTTTTCCACAAGAAACTAGCCAAGAATTTTAGCTGAATCTTCAAGTCAGTTGCACAGTATAGTAGTTCAGACCATTAATGTCAGTCTAAGAAGACTGTTTGATAGCCTGTTCTCTATGGTAGCAGGATAACCATTCAGACCATCTAGAAATCTTATGAATGATCACCGCTCATTTTTTAAAAAAGGTATCACTCCTGTTGAATTTTTCTTTAAAACAGTCTCAAGGGTGTCCTTTTAATAATTTTGCCTTTTCATGGTGCTTGTCAGCTTGGAAATTTAGCACCAGGTGCAGTTCTGAGGAAATTAATAAGATGGGGTTCCAGTTCATGAAATAAGGACTTCTGAGTCTTGCTAATCCCCAGATAAGTTCTCTTTTATGCTCTAATACTATTTTACACAGTGTTTTTTCCTAGCAGCAATGCCACATTCTCATTTGTAGATGATGATGCCCCCATTACTCAGATTTTAAGTATCTTGAGACTAAGAAGTCTGTCATTCTTTGCCTACCCAAGACATCATCCACTCAGGGCACGAATACACACACTTACTGAAGGCGAATAAGCATCACAGATTATCTCAAGCTTGTCTTAACACAGTTGACACTGTTCCAAACACAAAGAAGTGACTGTCTATTATGACCAATAGTAGAAAATGGAGCCGAAGCACTAGTTCAAACTCAGAATATCATGTCAAAGAGGCCTTGGCTTACAGTTTATACCTAAAATCTGACTTGGTTTTGCAGAGCTATCCAGCCATTGGTGAGGCATTTAAGTCAGAAAAGCATAGGATTATCCAAGGTCTATTTTGAGAAGCAGAGGGTAGAAACTGGAGAGAAAGGCAAAGCCAGACGATCTACATTTTTCAGTTTATGACATCAGCAGTATTTCCTCAATGTAGTTTTTCTCCGCTATTCCTCTATAAATGGGGGGGAAAAAAAAAAAACCAGACCAGGAAAAGTAGAATGTTGGTCATGGAATATGTTAAATATAGATTAAGGAATTTGAAATATTTAGCTTAATATAGTTGAGGTCATGATCACCAATTACATATAATAATAATTTCCTGGGAAACTCTCCACATGAGCCTCCTAAGTGCTGCTTCTTTCCTCCATTTGCGATTTCAGCAGCCATTCACATAACAAATTAGACAACATGAAGTGTGAAACCAGAGGGAAACCGTAAGTACTCTAATATTTCCTACCTGCTGCACATTCCACTGTCATTGTCAATAGAGTCAAGTGGTTGACTAGTGGGGAGGGATGGATCCGGGGATCAATGTAATACCATACACTTCAGGGAGAGGTTGCAATTACTGCTGCAGAGAGCACGCCACCAAAATTTCAATATTAAGTCAATCAATGCTCTAAATGCCTGGATTGTGATCCATGTTATACTAGCTAAAACGAGAAAAGCTATTTCAAGCTGATTCTTAAGACAGGTTAATGTGTATATATGGGGTTGGCTACTATTGAAGAGGTAAAAACTGAGGAAGTAAGGCATCCAGCTCTCAAACCACTTTGTGTGGGACCATATTTAGAGCATGCAAATGAAGTGATGTAAAGCATCTTAGATGAACCAGGTGCCATTTTATAGACTTCATTTTCATCTATCCCACGATGTGCAAAGATATTATAATTGTACCCTTTAAATGTCCATTTATTGGATAATGCAAGGGAAATCATATACATTAACTCTGGCTATAGAAAACGGACTGTCTAAATGATGCTGGGAGAAGTTAAGTAAAGATACTTTCTTCTCAAGTGACTACCCACCTTCAAGTTCAAAGAGGTTTAAGGACTTCTTTGAACATCTTAACAGGTTTAATCCTGTTAAGATGCTAACTTGATACTGCTGCCTAGATCACTATGACTTATAATATAGTCACAAATGGTTTAAAATGAGCAATTATGATAATAAAATTGCTCCAAGTCTTTACATGTATTCTTATCAGAAAATTGCTGAGATATATTTCAGAAAGTTTTATTTTCAGCAAAAAATGTCACCTTGATTCTAATGAACATCAGCTCAATACTTCTTTGCTTCTTCATGAGTTTTCTTAAATTTTAGGTAAAAATCAAAGTGGGCTGAGTCAATGTTAATGCCATTACTGACAGAGACCGGAATGCAACCTTTTCAATTTTCCAAAATTAGCACAGACATTCCAACTGGAGGAAAGCATCTTGATTTGCACGTAGTGTTTTAAAAAACAAACACTTTTGACTTAAAAAACCGATTGGAATAAAAAAGAAGATACAAATAAAACTTGCATATTTAATTATTTGTTCATAAATGCCAGTATGGAAATTTCATAGGAATCAACAGAAAGAAGTTCTGGGAACTTTCTAAAACTTATAAATTATGTTTTCCTCTGTATTTGATATATGACACTGGGGTAATCTGTACCTAAGTGGATACAATCAAAAAGTAAAAACATGGACTTTCGCTTAAAAAAAATGGGATATACATGTGGTCTCTACCACTTTCCTGCCCTGGAACCTTGGGCAGATTGAACCTCTCTGAGCTCCTGTTTATACACTTATGAGGTCAAAATAGCAATTCTTATTTAAAGGGGTATTTTGAGAACAGAGTTGTTAATACATTCAAATCACCCCACAGTTCCCTGGGCTCAGCAGGCTCTCAATAAATGACATGTCTAAATATTTGAAAGAGCAATATAATCAGGAAAAAAAAAGGGTTAATACAAACATAAGATTTTCTTTCTGGAGAGAATTTTTTTTTTTTTTTTTTTTTTTTAGTTTGAGGGGCAACATAGATTATTTCTTTTTAAGGGCCACACCTGAAGCATATGAAAGTTCCCAGGTTAGGGGTAGAATCAGAGCTGTAGCTGCAGCCCCACACCACAGCCACAGCAGATCCAAGCCACATCTGTGACCTACACTGTAGCTCATGGCAACACTGGATCCTTAACCCACTGAGCGAAGCCAGAGATTGAACCCACATCCTCACAGATACTATATAGGGTTCTTAACCTGCTGAACCACAACAGGAACTCCGTTAAATACTGATGAGAAACATCATTTGCAGTCCCAGAACTGTGGTTAATAATCCTCATCTACATGAATAGCTAAAATACGGTTACGTCGTAGTTTATTTTAAATCCACCCTTCCCCCAGAAAATCCAGACTAGGACGCATGAAGAACTTCTGTCAGACTAATGAGCTAAAGACATCCACACGAGGAAGTGTGAGTAGGTTTGGGGTAGGGTTAGTGCATGTGTATAAAGGGGTACATCGCAACAAGAAATGCTTTTGATGATCCCTGATGGTAAAGGTTTGGTCACAGAAACCACTGGGACTGAATCTCGGGAAGTTACTATAGAATTCAGATCATTTTTCCTGGATGAGTTAGAGACTGACAGGAAATTAGGACAAAGGATTTGATAGGAAATTGGGAGAAAGAATTAATAGGAAGAAGGCTTTCGTTACTGAACATTCTTCATTCAGGGACTCCTCAGTGAGCAGAGCACAGAGTGAAGGGTGTGGTAACTGCAGTATGTGCAGATGTGCAAAGGGAAGGGGGGACAAGCCTCAATGGCCAGCTCATGGGAGTTCTTACTGGTCTTATTATACTGCAGAACTTGAAGTACCTGAGTCAACATCCTTCAGATAAAAAATCCAGTATCATGCAACACAACAGAGAATACTTGGGGTTTGATCAAGCCAAATGACCACAGATTGACCTGGATGTTATTTGCCTTAATAATGAGAAGGAAGCAACTTAAAAGGTGAACCAATGCCCCATAGATACTGAAGGACAACTGTAGCATGACTTGCAACTCCCCCCACTGCCAGAGCCAGTCTCTAGGGCATGGCCGTCATTCCCTTTACCATTCTTTCTAGATTCTCTCACACCTGGTTTTTCTCTTTGGCAATTCCAGGTGAGCAAAATGATGCTTTGTTCCAGATCTCTACTCATGAGAGCTCTATCCCCCTAGGAACCAGGCTGTTCTTGAGCCATGGTTACCATGTTTGCCCAGTTACTCTCAAAATTGGGTGAGGAGAATGAAGAGATGGCTGGGATCAATCACATTTATGGGAAAGGAAGAAGGTCAATTATTTCTCCATGATTACATATTATAACAGCATCCCTGTCTGTTTCCAATCATCAGAGACCACTGCCCCTGCCAAGAAGGTGGCTCCTCTTGCTGCCTGCTGGTGTATTGGTGTCAAATCCAGCGAGTCTGAGCAGCAGCGCTGCTTTAAGTCCAGGGGCTCCTGCTGGGTTTCCCGGTTCTCTGTAGGAACAAGAGAACCTGCAGAGTCCGATGCTGCTTTGAGAGGCAGAAAGAACCATTACCCCATGCAAGTCACTCAAAGTGAAATAAGCAGACCTACATCTATATTTAGCACTCATCCCTAGACATAAGCATTTTATAGGCAGGATGTCATCTCTGAACTGTGCCCCTTGGCTGTGCCATCTGTCAGCTCTTCCATCAGTTTACCAGTCTGGCTGTCTGTGAGTGGTGCAGGATGAGACCAGAATGGTGGAATCCATTGTATTCTGCCCACAAGAGCATCTTCTCTAAGAATGAAATATATTTAGTTATTGGTACATAATGGTAAGCATATCATTTAAATGTGACTGTAAAACAGTAGTGGTTTTTGAAAAGGTAGCAACAGTCATGCTCATATAAAATATTCCAAATGACAAGTTATCTTTGTTTAAAGGATAATTTTAGCTATTGCTTTCCTGAGGTAATAATCCTATTTGGTCCAATATTAATTTTTGGATAAGCCAACTTTCATTCCATTCTACTTAAGAGTTTTTCCACTAGTTTCCCCATCTAATTTATTAGTTTTGTTAAGTAAGTAGATAGTACAAGAAGCAGATGAGTAAATTAAAAAAAATTGGTATGGTGTGAAAATAAATGAAAGACTAAGTATTGTGTGTAATTTGGAGTTAATCCATTTTCATAGTGTTTAAAATTTGAAATGTTAATTTCCTATTGTTAAATATTTACTATGTAACTGAAAATGAAATTACCAAATAGAAAATAATTAGATGGGTAAGGTAAATCAGCTATGTACAGAGCTTATCATTAGTCACTTGAATATATTTTAATATAGTTTTATATCATAAAGCATTTTATATAATATTTGAAAGCATGCCACGGCCCTTTTTCTTATTACCAGAATATGTGTAAAATGTTTATATATAACTATTTTGTCAGCACAAATTCAATTCACTAACATAGCTAATAAGCCTGTTTTAATAGTGCTAGTTTCTTTACAAGTTACATGACTTTTCACAATTGTTTTCTGTTTAAAAAGAAGCTCCACATGAAAAACACTAATCAACAGAAAATAAAAGACTGACCTTTGGCTTTTTATATTGCTGATTTACATTTTCTTTTCAAACCTATGGTTATCAGATCAAATCAGAGTACTTATTTTATACTTTAGCTATAGCATATAATTATAATGAATCAGCATGCTTAATGTATTTGAGACAATTACTAAAATAATTAAATGATGAAACCAAGCTGTATTACTGTTCTTTTATCATTGAAACAATGAAGACTCTCAAAATTATCAATGCTTATTTTATTGGGGCTACTTTAATCAAACACCATTTAACCCACATGGACTGCTTCATGCTATACTGACAAAGCAAAGCATTTCTATTCTTTAATAAGGCACATCAAAAAATTATCACAAAGTCATGTAATTGCCATGAGACTTAGTTTGTCTTCCCTTAATAGCAAATATGTCACTACTCTTTCCCTGAAAGTCTCTAAATATTCAGATTCAAAAATGCTGAATAGTAGTCTTATAAGAATCCATACAAATGTTGATTATTTCATCTCACTGAAAAAAGTGAGCTCAAAAAGACCACAGGAATTCACAAAACTTGAGTTTCCCTTTCAAATCTATCTGACACTCCAAATTTGAGAATAGCAATATTCCCTATGTTGCATTATAACTGATATTTTGCAAAGTATAAAATTAATGCACTCAAGCATTATTTCCCTATAATGAGTAACAGAAGAATCCTGGTAATATTCCTGAAAAAGTTACTTTAAAAAGCAGACATGAGCATAATAAACAATTATAGGTTATGTTCTCTGTAAAGGATCATGCTTATTAAATATATAAATATAAGGGATTTTGTTTGTTTTAAAGGGGCTAGCAATATGGATCTAGTGTTCAACTATACTCAATTTTACTTTTATCATTTCATGCATATACAGGTAGAAAAACATATCTTGTTGAAGACAGTGAAAATGGCCATCACGGTGCTTGTAAATGACAAGTTGTCCAGGATGAAATCACAAACTTATAGGAGTATTTTAAGACAACTGAAGGCATAAAACCCTCATGGACAAGTAAACCATGCAGGTCTTATTTGTGTGAGTGTTCCAAGAGAAGAGTTCCAAGTTTCAATACTTCTAAGAAAAGCAACAGGCACCTTTTAATTCAGATTGTACTATTACAAAGTCACTAAGTCAGGTAGAAAATTGTTCCTTTTCCTCTCTTTCAAGTTCAAAACAAATACTTCATTTAGCATCATGAGTATTAACTCAAGGAATCACTGATAAAGATTTCTATGTTCAGGCTCTGCTTGTCTTTAACTACTAGATACTTGGCATTTGTTGTTGTTGTTGTTGTTGTTTTCTTTTTAGGGCCACACCTGCGGCAGATGGAAGTTCCCAGGCTAGGGGTCAAATCTAAGTTGCAGCTGCCAGCCTACACCGTAGACAGGGCAACGCCAAATCCATGCCATGTCTGCCAACCTACACCACAGCTCTCAGCAACGCCAGATCCTTAATCCACTGAGCAAAGGCAAGGATAAAACCCACATCCTCATGGATACTAGTCAGATTTCATTACTACTAAGCCACAATGGAAACTCCAACATTCAGCTTCTAATAGTGGTTACATATGGCCTTTCCAACGTCTGTGGGAAGGAAATGAAGAGCGTTTTAGCAAACAGTATTCTTCATCTCATACTCTTCTAGTTAACTTTTCCAGCTAGTTTATCCTACTTCTCTGCAGTGTCCAACCCTCAGTCTCAAGGAGCAGAGGGTAAAAACTGGCATTTTAGACTCTCAGACACTAAATACTCAAATACTTGTGATGTTACAAGAAAAGCCAGAGAGCTGGGTAAAACAGAGTTTTCTGTCAGATATACATTGACCAATAACTGGACACCTGAAGAACTATAATGGAAACCTGACCCGAAACTGCCTTCTTCGGTGTCAAAAACTCAGCATCTATTAATCAGCCCCTGTCATTCAGTACCATCACAATTTGAAGTAGAGTACATCACTTACCACCTGTAGGATCATTTGATGTTAACAGACTACATTTATTTTTTCCAATGAGTTCTTGGCCCCAGCACACAAGGATCTCATTCTGACCCGTTGTTGACGCTCCAACGTCATTTCCTGTCAATCTTCCTCTTGCTAAATAAGCAGACACCCTGACAGTTTCTCCAGTGACACTATCTTTTCCTGCCCCTTTCTTCATGTCTGCCAGGGAAGCTTTCCCTCCAGACCTTCAGGCTGTTTCTCCAGTTGCAGGTCTTGGTAAATGTCACATTCTTGACCAGACCTTCTCTGAGAGCCCATCTGAAGCCTGTTTGACTCTTTTCTTTCAGGGCACCCAGTTAGTACTCCTACTGTACGAAAAAGCATTTTAAAATTTGTTTATGCCCTGTCTCCCTGATTAGAATTACTCCTTGTGGTAAAACACATTTTTCTTGTTCACATTTGATTTCCAGAATTGCTATGTTTCTCACATATCAAGTGCATATATGAGCCTGGTCATGAATGGAATAGACACACTCAACTTTATGAAGCTCACTGTCTAATGAGGCTGGGGTGGCGGGGAGGTGGGGGTGGTGGGGATGGACCTTCCAGTAAATAGAAGCTGACAGACAGGTGCTTAGCAAATACATCCAAGTTTTCCTATTTCATTATTATCATTCAATTCAGCTACTACCAGGACATTATTTTAGTGATAAATTTTCTCTGGGCTAAAAAAATGGATTTTTAATATATATCTTGATGATACATCATGCTTTACAATGTTGAGAATTTATAAATAAAAGCAGTGGGATTTATAAGTGGTTGTATGTATCAATGATTTTTATAACTTCGACATTCGTCAGAATCACCTGAAAGGATTCATAAGGCAAAGGAATCTGCATCCCATCCCCAGTTTGATTCAGAAGAGCAGGAGTCATTTTTCTCAGGTGACACTGATACAAATCAACCACACTTAGAAAACCACTGCTATATATAACACATTTTTTATCTGAAAACATTTTAAGGAATACATTTCCATTAACATATACATTTTCCTCCTGGCCCCCATTTTGCTCATGCTCTTTTGCGATATCCGAGATATTTAGGGAGTAGCAGTTATCTGAGTCATTGTACATCAGAAATAGATTCTTTGGTAACTTCTCAAACGGTACAACTAACTACACATAGAGAGGATTTGAAAGAAACTTTCTAATGATGAAGAGACAAGATTGTGTGACCTTTCTAGCTTTCTCTGTCAATGCCACTGTATGACAAATGTGACACCTTGTATTTCTTACAACTGTAATCTCATCATGTTAATATATTTTTGGTGACTATGGAATTTTAGGTGTCCCCTAAAGTTACTAATATTACATTTGAGCTCTTTAAACTTTATTGGTCTAGTCAAGATTTGATTAAGAATTTTTAAAAATCAGTCAAAATATTAAGCTATATGCAATTTGAAAATGTACATGGCAATTTTCCTATCTTTAACTGTCTTAAAAATTCAATGGTATACATTCAAAGAATACTTTCAAGTATTCTTTTCCAAGGAAGTATTTGAAAAGTACCATGTAAGCAAGTGGTATGCATTATTATAGAAGGACCAAGCAGAGTGATAGTGTACAGTAACTTAGCATGAAACATAACACTGTACATAAACTGTGCTCTACATAAGAGACTAGATTTCATCAAGTGGATATTGAAGACCTCGTTTTAGACTAAACAAAGTCAAGAACAAAACAACGATGTCAGAAGAACATAGGACAGAGATAATTTAGATTAGGAGATACTTGGAAGCTCCTTAAGAGCAAGGAAGATGAGGATGGGAAGAGATCTGGGTGTGCCTGCAGAAAGATTTAACTGCCAGAATAAAGAGGTGAAAATGAATATAATACAAGAGTGGACACCATCAAAGGATTCAGAGTAATTGAGAGATACACTCAAATCACAATTTTAGCAGGATAAAATAAAAATAGGCAGGAGTGGAGTAGGAAAAGCTGGAAGAGAAGAGGCCAAGAAAATAGCTATTCTAATGTCCAGATAAGGGTGACCACAGTAGGACTTGGGAGCAAGAAATTGAAGAAATGAGTATTTCACCATTAACTGATGTTAACCTTTGGTAGTGTGAAACTTGATTATAGTGATGAAAGATATGGGACCAGATTATGTTAAAGGGGAAAGTTGAAGCCAGGAAGAACCTGAGCTCTCCTAAGAATATTTACCTACTGAAGGATGTTAAAATTTAAGGACTAGTTCCAGTTCTGAGGATCAAAAGAAATAACAGAGGCAAAGTTCCCAGCAGTTTCCACAAAATATGCGTTCAACAAGTACAAATTCTTAGTTCCCTTTGTGATTCAGCAGTTAATGAACCCAACTGGGATCTATGAGGACACAGGGTTTGATCCCTGATCTCACTCAGTGGGTTAAGAATCCGTTGTTGCCACGAGCTGTGGTGTAGGTTGAAAACATGGCTCGGCTCCAACATTGCTATGGCTATAGTGTAGGCCAACAGTTGTAGCTCCCATTCAACCACTAACCTGGGAACTTCTGTAATTCGCAGGTGCGGCCCTAAAAAGCAAAAATAAATAAAAATAAAACAACAACAACAAAAACAGGTACAAATTCATTTTCCTACTCCAACGTCACCATTGTAAGAATCAAGAAGAATAAATAGAAGGTGCCAGGGAACAAAGGATGAAAATCAATTTGATGGACAGTAAAGAAAGACAAAATAGGACTTACAGGGTTCGGTAAGGACTCAAGACCCAGGAAACAAAGAAAGACACAGTGGCTCCCAATTGAAGGTTTTGGAGGAGGAGAAGTTTTGGAGGAGTCAAGCCCAGGGGAAATGTGGGCATCATCTCGTGGGTGACCGCCATCTAGCGGAGATGGTCGGAATTGCTGTTAGAGGTGAGCCTGACCAGATCAAAGCATTCAATGAGGCCCCCACATGAATTTAAGTAGAACACAGGTTACAGAGTCAAGATCTGAGCAAATAACACATTTTTAAGAAGAGCATTTTGAAGTCAGTGAACAATAGGGTTCAGTATCTAAAGATGTTTTGAAAAGTCAAGTTACCCAAGTGGAAAGAGACTTTGTCAAAGCATTTTGACTGAATGATAAATGCCAAAGAGCAAGATTATCCTTCTGATCTCTCTCAAGTTTTAGGAGAGTGGAAAAAGGTTTCCACTGAGACGGCTACAGAAAAAGTTATCCACTGCTAGTGTCAAAGCAGAAAGAACAAACCGTTACCCTGAGGAGGCTTTCTCACTATAGAAACAAGGCTCCATGGCACACAGCGACCGTTACCCCTGCCTCCTCACTGCAGGCAGTACCTTCAGCAGTTGAATAAGTTGTGAAGCTCACCTCATACATCCGGATTTGCCCAGATTCCTGAGGTCATAATTGGCTTCTGCTTTAGAAACACCCTCATACCAATGATTTCCTGTAACATGTGGGTAGATCTCTAAGAACTAACACTGCCTGCTTCTGCCTCTAGAGCCACTCCCTGACCCCATGGTTTGCATGGTCTGGTGATGTACTCCATCAAGCACAGAAGAGCCTGCTGGGCTTCAGGACAAAATACAAGAAAAACACAAAGGGTGACATCAAGGTGCAGGCAACAATGGCTAATTTGGGCTGCAGCGGTAGAAACTTTGAATTAGCAAACTCGTTAGCCAATTTCAGTGGACCTATCTCTTGTCTATTATTCTAGAGCAAAAAAGGAGCTGTTTCTCCAGTTTATTCCACACTCATAGTAACCATGTGATCCATTTCTGTTCATTGAGATGTAAGAGGATGTGTTGTGGGCACTAGCAGATTTTTTTCTCTAGCTTGTCCCTTAATAACTGACCCTACCCTCGATGGCTTTTTTCTTGTGAATACAATAGTGATGCCTGGAGTTGGGGCAGCCATACTGTGATTGTAAGGCAACAAACACAGAAATAAGAAGCTATAATGATGGCTACTGAAAAACAAGAGCCTTGATCCAATAAAATCATGGATCTATGACAGCCCAAAAAGCTGAAATAATGCTATTAACACTGCTCCTTTGAAATTCTGTGGCTAATGCTTAAGTCATTTTTCTTCTCCATTCCTTGCAAATAAATGCATTTCTGACTGGTACAAATGTCCTAAGATTTTATTTATTTATTTATTTATTTTGTCTTTTTGCCATTTCTCGGGCTGCTTTCACGGCATATGGAGGTTCCCAGGCTAGGGGTCGAATCGGAGCTGTAGCCACTGGCCTACACCAGAGCCACAGCAACGCGGGATCCGAGCCGCGTCTGCAACCTACAACACAGCTCAGGGAAACGCTGGATCGTTAACCCACTGAGCAAGGGCAGAGACCGAACCCGCAACCTCATGGTTCCTAGTCGGATTCGTTAACCACTGCGCCACGACGAGAACTCCCTAAGATAGATTTTAAAACCTAGCACAGTGGCAGTGGATAACATGCCTGATGACATAAGGAGTGGATAAACAGTTTAAGTACCATGATGTTAACCAAGAGAACTCTGAACTGTCAGCCCCCCTGGCCAACTGGAGAGGTGTTAACACTTGTTTTCTAAATGGACAGAATACTGGGGGGATGGAATATGTGCCTTCCTGACAGTATGAGATTAGTTTTATCTTTCTGTTTTCAATTACAGACTGGTCAGTTCAGAGATTATGTGAACAAATGTCTCTTTTTGTGGGGGCTTTATATTCATTATGTTCAACTTCCAAAACATGTTGCCATTACAGGTTGCTTCAAGAGCCAAATGATAAATGATCCTGTGTTCAACTGAATCACATAATGACAACTGGGCATTCTCTAAGTAATGATCCCAAGTGTTATTCTGTCCATTCTACTTAGACAGTATCTGATGGGAACTTAAGTTCTTAAATGCTACTGCCTTCTAGTTCTGAGAGAAATACTTCCTGCCTACTCTCCACAAAGAATTTATTACAGTATTTTAAAGTCAATATTAAAATATTGTTCATTAACTACTCTAATATCTTGCTTCCCCTCAAACCCCATTAATATACCCAGGACAATGAAAATCATGATTTAGACTGAGTATTAAATGATCTCTCATTTCTCAATATTCAAAATTCACTTAAAATGACTCCACAGCTTAATGTGCAAATTCAGCTTTAGCATGTGTATTCATTTAACATCTTAAATGCAGTATAGTGTATAAACTACACAAAAGCAGTTATCATGGAAGAGTATCAGCTACGTAGTTTGTTGCCAGGAAAAATAAAAACTTAAAAAAAAAAAAAAAAAAAAAGACAGGAGTTCCCATTGCGTTGCAGGGGAAATGAATCTGACTCGGAACCATGAGGTTGCAGGTTCGATCCCTGGCCTCAATCAGTAGATTAAGGATACAGCATTGCCATGAGCTGTGGTATAAGTCAGACACAGCTCGGATCTGGCATTGCTGTGGCTGTGGTGTAGCCTGGCAGCTGTAGCTCCGATTCAACCCCTGGCCTGGGAACCCCATATGCCTCAGATGTGGCCCTAAAAAGCAAAAAATAAAAAATAAAATAAAACTAAGATGTTAAAAAAAACCTTAATCCCATACTTTAAGAAAAATCTTATTAACTGCCCTAATAGAGTTACTTTCAATAATGAAAGATTTGAGAAATTCAGGTATCAAGACAAAAGAGGGACTGTCAGGATGGCAATTCTAGTGACCCAGAGTCAGTAATCTAATATCCTTGAGGGGATGTGAAGAGACACAAAATGCTTTCTTCAAATAAAGTTGAACCTTTCAAATGTATTGTGACAAGGCCACAGGCAAATTTCAACGCTGAGCCTTAGAGTTCAAAATAAATTATAATCAAGTTACACCCATTAATTTCACCATAATGCAACCATGAGGCACATTTCCTGTATAGCAAATGAAAGAAATGATGAACTGCTTAGGACAGAGTGACTTGAGGGGAAAGAAAATGCATCAGGAGTTCACACTTCATAGTAGTCAGAGAAACAGGGTTGGATGAAGCTACAATGTCTCGACTTGAGGAAACAATGCGAGTGAGGCTATCATCTTCAAATTAGTGTTTTAAGTTGCTTCAGTGTTAGTACGTACTTTGGAGTCTGAGTATTTCCTATAAAGTGACATATCCCTTGTTCATTTCCAAGTAGAGAGCATCTTAATGATTCCTTTTAAATTTAAGCATCAAATAATTCTTCTATTCTAGTACCAATTAACTTTGGTCTCTCTAGGCCATCTTATAAAATCAAGTAGTACGGCACAAGATGTGTTTCAGGCTTTATTGCCCATACTTATTACTGCGGACAAATTCAGAAGGCTCTTCTATTGCAAAAGATATCAAGCTCAAGATATGAGCTGAATAGAGCCAACTTTTTTTTTTTTTTAAAAAAAAACCAAACTTGCATATATAAGATGTTATTTACATGCACGCAAAAGATATGCTGTTGTGATTTGGGGAAGTCAGGTTAAAATTTACTCACTGTGTTTCAAAATGATTTGGGGAACAAGTCTAAGTTTTTCAGAGTAAGAGTTAAGATTGACATTTGGAGGAGTTTCCTTTTCAACGGAAATGAATATGGCAACCTCTGTTCTCCAGTCATCCTGTCACGCCAGGGTACTGAAGCATGGATTGTAAACGGAAGAGCACCCACTGTTCTGAGATCTCCCTCGTATCAAGTCACAATATTTTAAGAAATGACAGCCTCAGCTTTACAGACAGAAGAGCCCAGTGAGCTTTTAAAATTCTGACTTTTGAGCTCCATTCCCTCTCCATTAACTTCCTCAAATTCCAACATATGTTATTGCAGGAAAATCAATCTCTTATTTCCTTCCACCTTATTTCTAGTCACATTCTTCCCAAATCAGCACAATTGCATTTATGCACATCTTTTAAGTCTTAGTTCTTTTTGTCTTAATGGAAAGAGCATTGCTGTCACAGGGGAAGAGCCAGAAATTGGGAGAAAAAAAATGGCAAAGAATGCCTAGGTACTCAGTAGCTGTGGGTGGAAGAATCAGCATCAGTTAATGTAACATACAAGAGGGCCTCAAATACAAATGGAAACTCAAAACCTTTACTATAAAATGAGAGCAGTTCCAACTCAGCTTTAATGATAACATTAAGACACCTCACTTTGTTTGTAATTAATCTTCACTGGAGTTTAAAATGAGGTTAACAAAAATTGTCCTAGACCATACTGAATAATATATATTTTTGAAGATGTTACAAGAAATAACACTACTGTCAGCTGTGATTCAACTCTGTTTTCATTTTAATCTGAGCAAGTAGTACATAGATTTTCCCATTTCAGTTTCAGAGGTCATTGCTTACAGCTTTCAGATGTATGTATCACTGGTTCTAAGATTTTTTTGAGTTCTTGAACAATAGGGGACTGACCAGAGGGTGGAGAAAGAAGAAAACCACTCAAGGTAAAGGATTAGGAGTCAGGGACAGTGGGAAGCTCGCTGAGGCATTACTATCACTGAGAGAGATGGCATGACCGCTGAGGTTACAGGCGTGTAACCTGCACCAAAGGATCAATTTCAGATTTATTATTTTGCTGGCTTTATGCTGAATCTTTAATTAAAGTTGTAATTTCCCAAGTTTAAATTGATGTTTGAATATACTGTGCCAAATTTGGGTTTGCATTATGGCTCCAAGTCAAAATCCTGCTTGTGCTCCCAGTAATAAATATTCTGCAATAGTTTTGTAAGAACAAGCCATGTTCAAACAGGGTTGTAAAGATAGCTACCATCTCCTTACAACCTGGAAAAATAACTCCTTTATCTTCTCATGCCCACAATCCTGCCTTTGGTTAATTTCTATAGCACCCTTTAATATTTTCATTGCATATAGTTCTCTCTTACACTGAGCCCACATTCCTAAGAATTGGCACTGATTTCCCTACAATCTCTCACCATTTAAAGGGGAATTCTATGAAGCACATTTTATCTAAATATAGAGAATGATTAAGAAAAGAAACGTGAAATGGGCATAGAAGGTACAATTAATAACAGAAAAAAATCTATTTTCAAAGGTTAGTGCTTCACAGATTAAATTCTTCTAAAATATCTCCTTTTAATATGCAGATCACTTAAAGAATTCAAGGAATACTTTATCCAAAGTGGCAGTGTACTGGGGAAGTCTGAGGCTTCTAGAATAAGGCAGCGTGGGTCTGAATCCTGCTGACATCTTCTTGTGACCTTGAGCAAATCACCTTTTTTAAGTCTCTGTTCTCTCATTTGTCAGTTGGGGGGTATCAATATTACCTGCCTCCTAAGTAGTTCAAAACTATTCATTTTATTTGAAGAATTTAGTAGCATCCGCCACATAACCGGTTAAGGCAATATACTGTAATTATTACAGGTATAGAGAATAATATATTACTCAAATATTCTTCTTGGCTTAAAAACGTAGATTTAGGTATTCTGAACTATACATCTATGATTAATATGTTCATTCATGCTAAAATATACCATAAAGAATTAGGGCTCTTTTGTTGAAAAGCATTAGAGACAAGTGTTGCAAAGTAAAACACTACCTAGTTTAAATTCACCTTTCATCTATTTAGAACTCATCTGAGCTATAAGGTTAGAACCCTTATAGGAGAGGTTGACACATTAGGGCAAGTTGTGAAGTCAATTTTATCTTTACTGCTTTCACACATTTTCTCTTTTCAGATTTCCTCATGCCAGCCCTTTCAAGCCCTATTACAGAGGCATCTAAAGGACAAACAGCACTGAACTGTGAATTAGATCATCTGACTCATAGAACCAGCTCTGATTTAGTCTTGTAAACTGGGGTCAGTTGTTCAACCTCTCTCAAATTCCCCATTACAAAATTAAGTGCAGGGAATGGTGATGTTGGAGTTCTTTCCAGCCCGAAAAGGTGATAGTTCTGTTCCATTAACAGGTGCATGATCTTCCAGAAGAGCTTCAAATTTTATGTCAAATTTCCATTTTGATTAAGGAATGAAAATGTAACAGGTTGGGGATTCTCAATTTGGATTTAACACGAACTCCTAAGCAGATTCCGTAACTTATCTGTCACTTTTAATTATTAAAACAAGTCCAGTTTCAAAATTCAGTCTCGGCTTCCATATAAATTCCATCTCCTCCCCTATGGTTATCAGAATCTTGACCTGAAATTCAAGTGACCTCAGGTGGGGGAAGCTACATCAGTTTGCTCTTCTACCCTTCTGTCCACCTCTGCACTTAGAGTGGGAGAGAAGGGCGTTTCTTCGGTCTAAGATTGTGGTGACTCCCCTCCCCATTTCCTCTCAAAGCCTAGGTCAGATGGCATTGGGACTGGTAGAGAAAATGGGGAGGATAGAAGAGGGCAGGCATTTTTCCATGATTTGTAGATCCTGCTCTAGCTTCCCCCCCCCTATCTATTGCTAGTTGTCTTCCTTACATCTTAAAGGAGTCAGACCTTCCTGCAATAAAAACTGTAACTATTTTCATTAAATTAAATCAAAACATTGAATCACAGTATCTACATATTAAGATAACCTGTAACTATTCTCATTAAGAAAAAAAAAGAATTCAGGAAATCCTTAACTTTTTGTTTCTGTAACGAGTTTACTCAGCACTGAAAAATCTCGGCTAAGTGACCAAAAGAGAAAGGTTAGATTTCTGACCAAGCACCTGTAGGGTTCCCAGCATTCAAATATTTTTGAATTAATTTCATATTCCTCCTTTCTTTGAAACTATTTGAAGAAAGAACTCACAATTTATTTTTCAAAGGACACTAATCAACAGCATCAGCCATCATGACATGGTGTTTTATCTAAGGGAGCTCAGTTATTTCCAAGAGACATGTTGTAAAATTAGAATTATTAAAATGTGTTTTATGTGTCTGAATTTCTCTTTTCCAAAAAATTATTTTTTCCTTCTTAGAGAGAAGCTATTAAGAGTATTTTTTTTTCCAAATAGCCTTTTAAAAGTGTTTTCAAGGTTTCATTTCAATCTGGCCTGGAAGAGCAAGATATCCATATTAAAACAGGGAAGATTTAGAACTCATGAACAAATGACTATATTGTTCTCGAGCAGTTCAACTACATTTTTTTTCTTTGTCTTGAGAATATAATGCAGACCCTGATGCTTTGGTTGCCAAAAAGCATAACAGTCATTCCCCCCTCCCCCAAGCATAGTCTACAAATTAACAAGTGTCACTTATGGTTAGTCATCTATTCTGTTTAGCTATGTTGTTTCATATGGTTAAAGGCAGTGAAATGTCAAGAGTGTATTTGGTGGTTTCTGTGGCTAAGGCAATCAGTACCCATGGTGGCCATCAGGCATTAGGGACTGGATAAGGGAGCAGTGAGTAGGCTGACACACATTTGAAGGCATCCTCCCTCTTTTCTTCCACAGGCAGAGTATCAAACTTCTTAGCCTATTTTTCCCCCCTCAACTATATGATCAAAATTCCAAAGTCTGAGTTCTACATGTAGAAAATGTTTGGCAACTATTACTCAACACTTTTACTTTAACCTGAGAATAAGAGCTTTCTTCTTAATCCCAGCAAAACTGCACACCATACTCAATGTTAGAGAGTCATCTTCAGTGTGTGCCTTATATATTGTGAATCCACTGGGAAGGGCAGATTTTTTATGGTGGTTTTATGTCCACAGCTTGAACACAGTCTTTAAGAAAAATAGGATAATAAAACAATGGGATGTTAAGGTAAGACTTTTAAGATTTTTACAAATCACATATATATTTATATTTGCTTTCAAATCCTAAAACAATGATCAGGGAAAGTAAGAAATGAGAGGCCTTCCTGCTGTTTGTATTTAGAAAGCCAATTTCAGAGATTTTTCTAGCAAGAGTGCCCTTTGTTTACAGCTGAGTTGACAATCTTGTCTCATATAGACATTTAGTGGGCAAAACATTATGCACCTTAACAAGTCCCTAATGCAAACATAAAGCAGAGCAATGTCTCAGCTATAACAATAGCACACCATTATGCTTTTTTTTTAAAACACATTCACTATGTATGATATTGACAGATAAGAGCTGTATGTCTTCAAGCATGCTTCTTGGGGTTCATCTTTTTCAAACGACCTGTTCCATGGGATTTCACTACTTCTTAAAGGATCTATTATATATTTTGGCAGTAAGACCAGACTTGCTTACCAATTTGGTATCACAAACCTTTCAAAACCAGTACACAATTTGCTTCTAGTGTTATGCACGTATACATCATATAGTTCACTTGTCTTTAGTCAGTATGACTGAAACTGTGTAAATTGTTTTCTGTAGTATCTGATAATGTGTATAAGTTCTACAGGTCACTCTATAGGATTGCCTGCATACGGCAGAGGCCTGTCACTCATTTCTTTTTTAGAAAAACAAAAACAAAAACAAAACAAAAACATTTTTCCTGAATATTTGGGAGGAAAATCTTTCTAGGCAGCCTGGGAGGCTCTGGGCAAAGTACAGTCACCTTTCACATCTGTAAATCAAACTGCTTCTCTGAATGAGTCAAGCCAGAAGTGAAAATGAGATGTAGTTTTCATTCATGTGTATAAAAGCCAAGACAATCTAGAGAAATTAGAAACATCACCTCAAAAAACTAATACATCTAGACCAAATTCAGGATTATTTTGCTATAGCATTTTATAAATATGCATAGTGTCTGCCTCTGACAGTAGCTACCACAGAATCTTAGGCAATACCCTTTGGGAAGTAAGGTAAGTTAAAAAGGTTTTATCAAAGACACATAAGATCATATGCAAATAATGGATAAGTGCCAAACCAAAAATAACAATTAAAAACAAATTTATATTTAGCCAGGCTCTTCATATAGATTTAAAATAGCCGACATTTCAATAGGTGACAAGTGTTTTAATATAATTAAGATATCAAATTCTTGAGATATACTTTATACCACAAAAATTAAATTGGTAATGTTTTCCAAGCATTATCAGTATGAATATATACATTTAACAAAATAGTAATATTCATAAAAATTTAAATGTTGAGTTTGAATATATTGCTACCAAACTTTTCAAAGTGCTGTGGTTATAAATGAAGAGTCTATATTTGTTATACTATTTTGTAAGATTAAAATGGCTATAATACTTGACCCATATGAAGACACTGGTAACAATTTTGTATTAGTTGAACACAAACTCACATACCTTTAGTATGTATACCATAAGACACATCTTTAGTACATACATATTTTTAGAAATTGTACCTCCCTGAATTGTTTCCTACACAGTGATTTATGTTTGCAAAGATACTGTGACAGCAGCCCAATGGAAAATAATTCATTCAACATCCATTCATCATTTCTCAAGTGAGTTCTTGGTGAGCAATAGTTAGAGTTAATACAAGGATAGAGTTGCACCAGCCTTCTAAATGCTCAAAGCTTAATGCATATACACAATAGAAAACCAAGGAGTGTAATACAGTGTTAGAGATACATAATACCATCATATAGCTCTACATGGTAGGTCTATGTGGTTCACTCAACTCAAAGGTTTAGGATGGATTAAGAGGATAGAGTTATAGAGGATGAACCTGAGCTGATTTCTGCATGACATCAAGTTGGATTGGCAAACACGAATAGATATTCCTGGTTTGAAGCCTGGGACATGGGGGGAGATGGGCATGTCTGCTGAACCACAAGTTCAGTATGCCTGAACATTAGTGTCCATGGAAAAGAGGTGGGGCATCAAAACAGGCACCACGGATTCACTATGCCTCTGGCATCATGCTAAGGAATTTAAATTCTACCCAAAATGCAATCAAAGGCCAATTACAAACAGAGGTTGTCAAGTTGTAACCTAATTTACTTTGTGTTATAGGACGATTATCTGTAGTGGGGAGCGGGGTTAGAGAGTACCATGATTAAAAACTGATGGTCTTGTTAGGAGGATGCTATAATACAAGGGAATTCATAACCAATAAAGTCTATCAGTGAATGATTTAGGAGTAGACTCATTTGCCAGTATGCGGTGACTTTTTTTTTTTTTTTAATTTTAGTAGGGAAGAAGAGTGAGAAAGTTTAAATATAAAATTAGTACATTCTCATTGTAAAATAAACCAGGAAATTAAAAAGAATTAAAAGGCACTTAAAATTGACCATACGCTTACTTCTTAATGTTATTTTTATCTGTACTTTCATATTACATTCTCCTTTTAATTAATGAATTAATGAAGTCTAGATTGTTTTACTTTCTTTTCATAAATTAAAAATATGGATTCAAAATAATTGCAGAGTTCCCACTGTGGCTCAGGGAAAATGAATCTGACTAGCATCCATGAGGATGCAGTTTTGATCCCTGGCTTCATTCAGTGGGTTAAGGATCCGGTGTTGCTGTGAGTAGTGGGGTAGATCATGGACCTAACCTATGATGCTTGGGCTGTGGTGTAGGCTGCCAGCTGCACCTCCAATTTGACCCCTAGCTTGGGAACCTCCATATGCCATGGGTGCGACCCTAAAAAGACAATAATGAAACAACTAAATAAAACCAAAATAATTGGTGTAAGCTTGACATACTTCCAGGCTATTGTTAACTCTAAATTTGAACCTAGAAAGTCTTGTCAATTTTGTTGTTTAATTTGCTTGGTTTATTGTAGTATGCTATACTGCAGTATGTCATGTCTGTCAAACTATTTGTACTTGCAATGAAATAAATGTTAAATCTAGCAGCAATTCAATCACTTACAGGGATGGAATAGTTTATATTATTACTAGGTAAACAAATCTGTACCAACTGGAAGCTCCAAGTTAAAAAAAAAAAAATCCATTCCCATGTTCCAAACCTCATTTAAAGTACTAAAGTTTCCTAATAACCTACTATTAATCTTTATGAAATACAGGATTAAGATATATATTTGTGAAAAATATGCCTTTGATAATGCAAAATTAATGGATTCATGGCATTGTGAATTGATTTGTAAAGAACTAATCCAAATTGGACTTAAATTGGACAAAACCGGACCATATATCACAAATGGAAAGTCAATTATGAAACTAAGGTAGAAGACGAAACCAATACTTTAGAAAAATGAAGTTTGAGTTAACATGTAGCCAGGAATGATGAAACAATGAAACCAGAAATATGATATTCTGGTTTTATCCAAGATAAGTTGTCCTAAAGAATATTAGATGATCATGAAGATACATTTCCTTAATGAGCTGACAAAAATATTACTTTGAGGCGATAAGTAATGAAATAGTTTAAGTTTGAAATTAGACTTTTTCTTTCCTTCAAACTGTAGAACCTATTTTGTTTTCTTGCTGTAATTTCACATTCATTAGGTAATCTTCCTGACCTCAAAAGGGTATTCATAACTGAGAAGTGAATGTTGTATGTATTTGTTCAATCAGTTAATCAATGAATATCTTCTGACCTAGAATTATCTGACATATCAGAGAGAATGTGCTGGTTTTGTACTTTTTATTTTTTTACTATTTATTTGTATTTTATTTTTATTTTTTTTGCTTTTCAGTGCCACACCCCTAGCATATGGAAATTCCCCGTATAGGGGTCAAATTGGAGCTGTAGCCTCTGGCCTACACCACAGCCACAGCAATGCAGGATCCAAGCCATGTCTGTGACCCACACCACAGCTCATGGCAATACCAGATCCTTAACACACTGAACAAGGCCAGGGATTGAACCTACATCCTCATGGATACTAGGCTGATTCAGTTACTGCTGAGCTACAATGGGAACTCCTGGTTTTATGCTTTTTAAAATGTGCAATAGAAAATATAAATTAATGTGGAATATAAGCATAGTCCTTTGAAAAGTATGCTATACTATAAAGAACATTCTGAAGAATATCTGTGTATATCTGTATTTATATATGCATATAAGCACATACTAGTCAACAAAAGGAAAGAAAATATTCTATGTTATAAACTTGTATTGACTTTCTGTGCATGATTGAGAATTATGTGAATCTGTGCAGCATGAGCTGACTTTTTATAATCGGATCAATGCTAGACAAGCTAGAATATTAGAAACAATTTAGTATAAAGCAAATGTTTTTCATTCACTAATTTATCAATTTTAATGGAGCACCTTCTTTGTTTCAAGACAGTCTATACCAGTATCATAATACTGAGAAAACAAAAAACTTTCTATACTTTAACTTTCATTCCAGTGGGCAAGGCAGGAAATGATAAACATATCAATTAAAAATATATCAGATGGTGATAAGTGATATGGATAAATATGAAGGATAAAGGAGGAGGAACATGCCAGATGTGAGAGAAAGAGGCTATTTTGCTGAGGTGTCCAGGATGGCCTCTTTGGTGACATTTGAGGAGAAACAAAGGAAAGTAGGGAGTAATCTCTGAAGATATGTAAGGGTAGGTATTACAAGCCAGCAAAACAGTCTGTTGGAGCAAATAACTTGATGCAAGAGGAACCTTGGTAGTTTCTGCAAAATGCAAGAGATGCAGTAAATGAGAGATGTATGGGTTTCGGCCTGTGTCTGTAGGATATTGAGGTCAAGTTCATTGCAGAGGGTGGGTTAGATTTTGGGGATAGCACTTCCACTTTGGGATTTTGTCTGTCTAGGCATGATATCGGAAAGTGATGATGAAAAGTGCCCCCTTCCACTATGAAGAAGGTCTCTGTTTGGGGTTGGTAAATTAGCTGAGTACCGTAATAGCAGCTCATTCTAATGAGCCATCTGCAATCTACACCACAGCTCACAGCAATGCCAGATCCTTAACCCCCTGAGCGAGGTCAGGCCTCAAACCCTCATCCTCATGGATACTCATTGGGTCCTTAACCCTCTAAGTCACAATGCAAACTCAGATTTGCTGCTTTTAAAATGCATATGGTGGGTTATTATCTGGTCCAGAGGCTTTTCAACTGTTCTACAGGAGCTTGGAGAAAGCTAAGTTTCTGAGAACTGCTGTGTGGCTCCACTTGTTCCACTCCAGAGTAGCTCTGACTATTCTTGGTATAAAACAAGTAAGAGATTATGTCTTCAAAATTTTACTGCTAAAATAGCAAACAAAACCCTTCAAAAGTCACTTAACTACTACAAACCACACTTAATTATTATAATCTTGTTTGAGATTATATTGCTAAAACATGTCAAAGGCTAGATTTAAATACTGAAGTATCTACTTCCAAAGCTCATATAATTTCCATCATACTTTGATTCTATACAGTTGAAACTCCTACACTTACATTTCACTATTGTGCACTGGTTACACTTATTTTACATTACATACATTAGTACAAAAGTTAGAAATTAGAGCTGTATTCATTAAGTTTAAGGTAGACTACTTTAAGGTTTTAAAGAAATTCTTAGGAGACTGAAAAGTCTCTTCTCCTTAGAAAGTTTTCAGATTAAGTTTTATCTAAGGGCCAAGAAATCACACTACAAGTCAATGTGAAATGTACTATTGATCTCTAATGAGTTTTGAATCCTGGAGAAATACCTCTCAATTCTTATGTGACAATCACACGAGAAATACAAAACAGTTAAACTGGGTCATTGTGTCGTACAGCAGAAATTGACAGAACATTGTAAATCAACTATAATAAAAAATTATTTAAAAAGAAAACAATTAGGAATTTACCTTATATCTAGACATTGAATGCAACTCTTGAGAATTGGACCTTATAGTAATCAAGACATATTGCCACAGAAGATTACTAGCTCAGACAAGGGAACACTGATTGTTCTGAAAATGGACTTAGAGAGAACACCAGTTCTCTTTAAGGTAAGCATCTTTAAGGTATCACACATAAAGTCTGTGAAAGGAGATGGATGCTTAACAATTCAACAGGGGAGTATTTGGGGATCAGAACACTAACAGCACAGTGACTAGACATAGTACCTATTTACATAAACACCTTGTCCAATATAAAGACACAATGGAAACTATACTTTCATCTTGGTCAACTCTAATAAAGTAACCCAACAGCTTCTAGATTAAGCATTTGGGGAAAAACTGCTCTCTTAGCAATGCGTCTTACAAAATAAAGCTAGCATCCTCAATACAGAATTCAGGAGAAAATGAAATAAAAGGGTAACAAAAGATCAGTAGGGAATTAGTGATAAAATCAGCAGGAAATCCACTATGCTCCAGACAATAGTTCACCAGACTGACTACTGATGAACAGGGCTTGAAGGGAGGGGAGCCAAGTGCAGCCATTCCAAACAGCAGGAAAATGGGGAGCACCAGCAGGAAACAAGGGAAGCTGCCAGGGGGTCCATTGAAAAGTTAATTGAAGCAACAAGCTGAGAGCCCTCTAAGTCAGGGAGCAGACTCAGGGAGGAGATGACTCCGGGAAACAGATGGAGATGTGCAGCAAGAAGGAACTGAAATAACAAGAATGAAAAGAAAGCAGACAGTGCCATGGATGATGAAACCTCCATCTGAGCCAAATCCTGAAGAATTCTTGGCCATCCAGGAGGACTACAGGTGTAACTATAAATGCAATCATAGCAAACAGACACCACACATTCAATGCAGTGTAAAACATGCATTTGAATGATGTGAAAAGATATTGGTAGTCTTTTGCATGCCATATTTATTTTGATCGTCTATTTGAGCTTTTACAAAAGCAATTTGTTCAAAATTTTCTTTAGTAAAACCAAAATATCAATCAAAAAATCTGAGCTATTATGATTCAGAAACACAATCAGTAATGATACGGCAGCCTCTACAATTAATAAATTATGGACACTAAAGTTCTGGACCTCATGGTTGGAAGATAGAACTCTGCTTTCTTCCTCAGGTTCTTAGAAACAGCCACATTTATATACAAGTTGTTCTCACTCTACAAGCTCTCTATGATACGCACTTGGCAGTATTACAAATCAATGCATAGAAGAGTTTGCCCTTGGATGTTCTGTATGTTGAGATACAGGTGATATTAAGTTATGGCAGATCAGACTCCAGGAAAAAAAATCTTTTTAGAACCAATCCATTTAGGGGGATTGCCACTATAGAGGTTTCAAACATCAGGGAGATCTGAGTATATGAGTAAACCCAGCTCAGGAGATGCAATCCCTCAGAAATAGAAGCTACTTAAAAGAAAAGTCATCACAAAATACACCGAAATTCAGGGGATCACATTTCCCTCTCAGTGTTGAATATGAAGACTAATTTTTAAAAAGTGTATTTAAGTGTGTTTTCTGATCAGTAAATAGTAAACTCATATTAGCACTGCTATAAAAGGAAATTGGAGATTCAGGCATAATTTTACTTCCATGATCAGGCAAAAAATAAAAGTACTTAGAAAGATCCTGATCCTTCATTTTAAAAATAAAATAAAATAAACCTTTGCAATTTTAAACATATTTACCAAAAATTCAGCAAGTTATTTCAAGTCGCAGTTTATGTACTTGGTGATAAGAATTAAGAACAAAGTTAATTAGGCAAAGTTAATTAGACAAGAATGAATGGCATTTTGAGCTAGAGAAGAAAATTAAAAAATTTCAAGAATGTGGTAGAATCAGCAATTAGGTGTTGAAACTTATTTCATCCCTTCCAGATTCATTTTATTAATGTGAATTATTTAGTATGGGTAAAAATACTAAGAATTAAAGTACAGAGTAACTCAATGTCAGTTTCTCCAAAGATTCTAGTACATGCAAATTCTTGAGTTTACTGATTTTCAAGTGTTGTAAGACTGCTAACTAGTATCATTTTAAGATATAAGGCCCATGAAAATAATTTGAGAAAAGATCAACAGTGTATGATAAAAATCCTTTTCTTAGATAACATACAAACACCCAGAACATAAGCTTTGGTTCATACAATGAGAAATTGTTTCAAGTTTATATATAGCAAGTCTGAATTTTAGTTTACTTTTCTTAAGTTGATTTGGATAGAGTTTTAAAAAAGATTTAAGTCAAATACAAAACAGTGTGCACTAAAGATTGAGAATCATCTATTTTGAATTATCCTGTAAATTATCAGAACTTGACTCTTAGATTTACTGGTATCATTTCCCGTTGTAGTCCTTAGACTTTTTTTCTTTAAATGCCTGCACGTGCTGTACATGGAAGTTCCTGGGCTAGGGGTTGAGTCAGAGCTACAGCTTTGGTCTATTTCACAGCCATGGCAACACCAGATCACAGCTGCATCTACAACCTAAATCACACCCTGCGGCAATGCCAGGTCCTCAACCCACTGACTGAGGCCAGGGATTGAACCACATCCTCAAAGAAAAAAATGTCAGGTCCTTAACCCACTGAGCCACAACAAGAACTCTTCATTAGACTTTAAAAATATGAATCGTCATTATTCATCAAGAATTGTGATTAGGTATATGATTGCATTTATTCCTTATTGTAGGTACTATTATCTCTAATTTATAAATGAGGGGGAATTTGGGTGTGAGACACTAGATACAATGAATATATCAGATGTTCACATAGGCAAGATTAAAAACTTTAGATTTTTTATCAGTGTACATGCAAGAACTATGACTCTCATAATACAATATAAGACCTTGTTTTCTGATAGCAGTTTTAGATCAGTCCAAAAATATCTTTTAAATATACTTCTGGAAAAATCTTGGAGACAAAAATCTGCATTTACAATCAAGGTAGAAAGGGTACAGTACTTGTGGAAAGCTTAAGTATATGATTAATCTCTAGATTTTAACCTCATACTTTTTAATTCAATTTTTGCAGTGCTGAGAAATAGCCTAAGTTAGAAAACCAGAGAAGAGGAAATGTCTCTAATAGTTTAACAATTATTCGAGAAACAATGGAAGAGACATAGAGCTGGATCCTGTGGCAGAAGACCTGGGTTGTAATGCTAGCTTTTTCACTAGCCAAGTTTGAGCAAACCAAATAAGCTTCTTGAACATCCTCCTCTGAAACATAAGGATAACAGTACTCAACTATCCACTTGACACAATTTCCAAAGGTTCAAATGACATTCTGCTAAGGCAGTTTGCAAAACCACAAGTTGCTATCTTCACAACCTTAAAATTTAATTACTATCAATGTCCCTATTATCCTATATACTCACTTGTAAATTCAACATTTTAGTTTTCATTTGAAATATCATTATATTATAAAACATTTTACTATATGCCAAGAACACTGGGAGAAAAATCATGTGGTGAATAAAAATAGCTCTTATTTTGACTTCTATTTCTAACTTTTAAGAAATTGAGCAGTGAACAACATTTTAGAAAATACATAAGCTTTTAAGACTCCTGTGGACTAAATGCTGCTTGAGGAAGGGTTCTTTGAATGTGTACAAAGGGAGAAAACATGGTTCTGGTGCCCTCTGCTCGCTTTACAGAGTCTAATGGCCATACACATAAAAGCAACAAGAAAATTCAGAATGCACATTTCACAACCCCTCCAATGTCTACGCCATAAATGAGAAGTTAAAATAGAGAATACAAGTATCAAAATAGGCATTTCTCCCAGGGCTTGGTGAAAATGTATATAAGAACCTTTTAAAGCTCAAGTATATTACATCATGTTTCTTAGGAACTACTGTAGATACCTACAGATCAAGGGTATTTTCTAACTGCTACAATAGTTGTATTAGTAATAAATCTTAGCAAATGTCCTCTTGGACCTAAAACATGAATTAATCTGAATCTAGTTTTTCAGTAGTCTCTCTATTACAGTATATTTTAAATATAGCCATGTATAATATGAGTTAAATATTGATAAATATATTAACACATTAAAACTGACATAAAAGGATGTTGAAATAAACATGTAATTTGTGCCCCATCTCCAAATGTGTTATCTTTAAAACAAATATGTATTTAAAAGGAGTGATCAGACTATCATGAGATGAAATTTAATAATCAAGATAGCCATTCTCAGCAATCAAGTAGGACTAATCGTTAAAAATCAATTATTTGTGTCTTTTCAGTATTACAAGAGTATTTAATTTTTGACCCACTTAAAAGTGTTGTGCTTTTTTTTTTGGCAATGAAATGTCATCAACCACTAATGAAGAAGCAATAGACCCACTGAATTTAAGGCATTTTTCTAGAACTGGACATATACCTATCATATATGGATTCTGCACTTGAGGAATGAAGAATATATACAGGAGGGAGGCAAGTTATTAAATAAACATAGAAAGAAAACTAGGGGAAGCAAGAGAAATAAATGCTTCATGAGAACCACTGGAAACACTAGCGGGGAAGCAGGGATTTTAACAAGGAGCTGCAGGTTAAAGGGCATTTATTTCAATAGATAGAGGTAGGGTCTTTTTGTTTTGTTTAGGGTTTCCTTTGCTGTGCAGAAACTTAAGTTTAATTAAGTTATTAAAAATATTGCTGTGGTTTATGTTGGAGAGTGTTTGGCCTAAGTTTTTCTCTCAAAGTTTTATAGTATCTGGTCTTATACTTAGGTCTTTAATCCATTTTGAGTTTATTTTTGTATATGGTGTTAGGAAGTGTTCTAACTTCATTTTTTTTACATGTAGCTGTCCAGTTTTCCCAGTGCTATTTACTGAAGGTACTGTCTTCTCTCCATTGCATATTCTTGCCTCTTTTGTCATAGATAAGTTGACTGATAAGGGATGAATCTCCAAAACTTATAAACACCTCCTGCAGCTCAATACCAAAAAAACAACCCCATCAAAAAATGGGCAGAAAATCTAAACAGGCAATTCTCCAAAGAAGACATACAGATGGCCAAAAAACACATGAAAAGATATTCGACATCACTAATTAGTAGTGAAATGCAAATCAAAATCACTATGAGGTACCACCTTACAATGGTTCATCATCAAAAAGTCTACAGTCTACAAACAATAAATGCTGGACAGGGTGTGGAGAAAAGGGAACCCTATTACTCAGTCAGTGGAATGTACATTGGTGCAAGCACTACAGAAAACAGAATGGAGATTCCTCAGGAAACTAAAAATAGAATTACCATTTGATCCAGCAATCCCACTCCTGGCCATCTATCCAGAAAAAACCATGACTCGAAATGATACATGTACTCCAATTCATTACAGCACTATATACAAAAGCCAAGACATGGAAACAACCTAAATGTCCATTGACAGAGGAACAGATAAAGATGTGGTACATATATATAATGGAATATTACTCAGCCCTTAAAAGGAAAGAAATAATGGCATTTGCAGCAACATGGATGGACATTGGAATTATCACAGTAAGGGAAGTTAGACAGTGAGACACCAAAATCATGTTCTATCACTTACATATGGAAATCTTAAAAAAGGACAAAATGAACTTCTCTGCAGAATAGATACTTACTCACAAACTTTGAAAAACGTATGGCTTCCCAAAGACACAGGTGGGGGAGTGGGGGAATGGGCTGGGAGTTTGGGATTAAATGCTGTAAAATTGGGTTGTGATTATTGTTGTACAACTATAACTAATAAAATTCATTGAGTTATTAAAAAAAAAAGAATGAGGTAGGGTCTAGGAAAAGGACAGAATGTAAGTATGTAAATGGATAATCAACAGAGGAAGAGTAATAAACTGTAGATGACCTGAGAAGGTAGGAATTATCTGCTGTAATCAGGAGAATGATGGCAAACAGCTGAGCAGGTGGGTAGAAGCTGGAATGCCCAGTGCCACAAGGCCAGGAGTTATGTGACAGCTCTCCTATGAGCATTGACCAGAGAATAGGGAGCCAGGATATGATACAGGAGTGAGACACTTATCGCAGGAGTCAGGGCAGACTATATACAGGGTTCAGGGCAAAACAAAAACACATGGTGATATGACTCTACCCTAAAAAAGAATGAAATAATGCCTTTTGCATCAACATGGATGCAACTAGAGATTCTCGTACTAACTAAATTCAGTCGGAAAGATAAAATACCATGTGCTATTACCTATATGTGGAATCTAAGATATGGCACCAATGAACCTGTTTGCAAGCAAAGACTCAGAGAATAGAGAGAATGAGATGGACAGGGAGTTTGAGGTTAACTGATGTAAGCTATTATATTTAGAATGGATAAACAACAAGGTCCAACTGTATAGCACAGGGAATTATATCCAATCTCCTAGGAGAGACCATGATGGAACATTAAAAATGTATCTATGTCAGAGGAGTTCCCGTCATGGCTCAGTGGTTAACGAATCCGATTAGGAACCGTGAGGTTTCAGGTTCAGTCCCTGGCTTCGCTCAGTGGGTTAAGGGTCCAGTGTTGCTGTAAGCTGTGGTGTAGGTCACAGACTCAGCTTGGAACCTGAGTTGCTGTGGCTGTGGCATAGGCTGGCAGCTACAGCTCCAATTAGACCCCTAGACTGGGAACCTCCATATGCTGCAGGTGGGGCCCTAGAAAAGGCAAAAAAAAAAAAAAAGACACAAAAAATGTATGTATGTGTAACTATGTCAATTTTTTCTACAGCAGAAATTGGCACAGCATTGTAAATCAACTATACTTTAATAAAAACAAATTTGAAAAAAAAAAAAGGAAAAGAAAAAAAAATGCAGTCTGTTCTGGTATTGCCCTAGTGGCCAAGTGGTTAATGATTTGGTGTTGTCATTGCTATGGCATAGATTCAATCCCTGGCCTGGGAACTTCCACATGCTGCGGGCATGGCAAAGAAAGAAAACACAGAGCACTTTGTTTAAAAAGGAGATTAAAAAGTGCCTTCACATGTACTAAAACGCAAGTTTTTCCTTCTTCCGTATCTCTTTTGAAAATTTCTGTTTGTTTTTTTCCCCTATTTTGCCCAGTCCATACTCCATTATCTCTCCTAACATCACTTAAACATAAACTCAAGATGAAATTAAGGGTTTTAAGATCTGATCTTAGTGAATTAAACCCAAATGCAGGACCTCTATGCATAAGGCTATAGGCAGCTAGACTAGCCACTGGCCTATGGATCTGGTTCCATCAACCATTGTCACATAAGACAACAAATGCCTAGAATGAGGCACCATTAGAAGGAATGGATATGTGAAGGAGTAAAGTAAGTATACGGTTCACACAGAGTCATGTACTCATTCCACAGGCACTATGATGTTCGTTTGATACACAATTAGACTATGAGCGTAGACAGGCAACTGAGGGTCTAGTTTGGTTTACCAGGCGAATAATTATCTTCTTAATGAAGAAAGTACTCCAGAGGGAAAACGCAATGTTTTGTGAACGAAGGAGATAATAAATTTATGACATGTTTAACGTGCCTACTGGATTTATAAGTGGAGATACCAAGAAGGTGCATAGAAATATGATTTGCATCCTGCTGAGAAATGAATAGATTTGAAGATCACTCACACTTAAGTAAAGTGAACAGCAGAAACAGTGAGTGGAGGGGCAGAAGCATCATACTCTATTCTAGAAACTTGTACCAGCCCAGGAGAGGTAGCTCAGTTGTCTCCATTTTGAAGGATAAGGAAAAAACCTCTAACTCAGTAGAATTTCAGAACTGGCCCCATTATCACTGCACTACGCTTTAAACTTAAACTTCAATCTCTTCCATAAATTATTGCATAAATACAGGCACATCAGGCAAAGAACCAATATGGGGCTCCTCCAATGGTAGGGGAAGATCCAGGGAAGGAGAATCCACTAGAAATGTTCAAGAAGGTAGAAGAAACAAGGAAGAAACAACAGAACTAAGAAATAAAGGGAGGCAAACAAAATTTTATACTTGGCTGATTTAGATACACAAACACGGTTTAGCAACCAGTTAACTGGTAGATTCATTTAGAAGCATGATCACTTCAGAGGCTTTGTTTTATTAACTTTGATAATCTAAAAGAAAAAGTAGTAATAACTCAAGTTACTTACTCCATGTTCTTGAATATCTGAAGTCAGGTTTTCTCCTCGATGTATTACTAGCATGGAGGAGGTAGCTACTGTGTTAGTCATATCAAATTTTCCACAATTTAACATTTTAATTGTAGCTATCCACCCACCTCAATTATGTTTTTGAATTTTTTAAATAAACTGATTATTCAAAACTTACAGGTTTATTGTGTTAAAGAATATGTCTCAAGCATTTTATAACAAATATGTATACTCATTTTGTTGCTATTAAGAATATAAACATTAGACATATTTTGTTTTACATATATACTATTTGGTATATATATGCAAATATGTATATGCATGTGCATATATATTTATATACATAAATTCTATATTATTGTATTTATACATGTAAGATGTTATTTATTTTAAAAACCAGAGATAACCAAATGTTAGTCTGTCTGCTGCTATTACTATGCTCGAGTCACAGGTTAATTATTGAGAAAGGCACTCTGTAATAATATCATCCTGTTCTATTGTGAATGTTCTCCCCCTTAAACCAGCAGGATTTCTCTATACTGTATGTGCCATGTAATTACTTCACTTGAATGCAATACTTTAATGAAGACCAGTTTAATTAAATTAAGTTTCTCCCTGGTGGTAACTCAATCAAAATGCATCATACCCTCATTATAATGCTATCTGTAGGAGTCCAACATTGTAAGTGCTATAAGGAGGGTTTATTTTAATAAGGGCAGCAATAATAAACTATCAAGTTGCACAATGTAATATTGTAACCAAAAATTTCATGTTAAGCTCACAGCACATACATTTAGTTCCTAATTAGTTTAGTCTGTTTATGTTGCTTTATTAGAGGTAATGCCATTCAAATAATTATCTTTTGTTTGACTCATATTTATGACAAGCTTCTACTTAAACTGGCATAATTAAATTTACATAAATTAAACAATTTCTTTCCAATTCGGTAGTTATCTTAAGCTTGGTTTAAACATGATTCATTTTTATTTCATGAAGTCCTGATCGAATTGGATATATTGCCATTAGAAGTTCATCCATGCTTTAAGGGGTCAAGTTGGGTTCAGGAAATAATTCAACACAGTCAACTAGGTAAAATAAGAGATTTAATCTGGTTACTTATAACTAATAATATTTTGAATAATTGGAACTGCCTATGTTTTGATGGGGTTTAAAATTATCCACACCTCAATAAATCTTATCTTTTAGTTATATGTAACTAGAAGATGTGTCTTCAAAGAATATATTCCTTAGACAAGTAATGCTTGAAAAATATAACACTATGAGTTCTCATTATATTACACCAGAATCAGTTGTAAAATTATAATCATGTTCCCTAGTTTCATTGCAGATGCTTTAAAGGCTGAGGAACAGTTTATTCCATCAACAAGTTTTCTAGAATAAAATGTTATTTCTATTTACTGGCCTCCCACATAGGGATCTCAGATTCATTCTCATTTCTAACTTCTCCCTCCCACTCCGGGATTTACTTGGCCACTGAGCTCATCAGGCCATACATACCCCCCCTAAGGACCTCTTGTATTGATTCACGCCTTCATTCCCATTTTCACTGCCATCTCCCCAAGTCAGGCAGATTTGACTCTTGCAATAGCTCTTGGTCTTCCTTCTAAGCCATCCTTCAAATTGCTTCTGGAATAACCTCTAGATGTCAGAGATACCACAGTTTCATTCCAGCCACAGACTAAGTGAGAGGGAGCCCTACACCTTGGGCTTTGCCCTTTAGAAGGCCTTGTAATTTTTCTTCATCCATGGCCCTCCCCAAGGTGCAAGAAAGTACAGACCAAACAGGATGCGGCCGTCCAGAGCCTACCCCCATCTATGCTCCAAGACCATAATACTTTCGTACCACTGAGGCAGCTTCTAAGGTCTGCTTGAACCTCTTCCTCAGGTCCTTCCACCTTAGATGGGGCCAAGGAGCATCTGTTTGGGGATCAGGGGGACAAAGCTTGAATGTGTTAGCCACACTGAAGTTCTTGGAATTGGGGTAGGAAGGTGGAAAACCAAAAGTTTAGGCATATCCCTATACTGCCATGTAATATCATGGAACTCAAAGTCAGAGATATCCACAGATACCATTCTTGTCACTTGGAGAGTATGTGAATGTATTGGTATTTATGTGTGTTCCTGTGTGCAGGTGTGCATGAGTGTATGATTCAAGGAAAGTGCCCAAGATTCAAAATCATTTTTGAAGTGTTTCAAAATAGATATTATATACACAAAGAATATGGGAAAATGCTCCATCAACATGATATGAAACAAGGGCTCAAAACCTGAGGTGACTACAGATAAGTGCACTGGCATTTGCAGAAACCTCAGAGTTGACATTAGATTTTTCACCAATCCCAAAGTTAAAGTCACACAAGATGAATGACACAAAGTTCTTAACCTCAGAAATTTTAAGTTCTACTGCTGGTGATAGCAATTTGTATGCTCTAGTAAGTGCTAAGGCAAAACTTACTCCCAGGGTAAACTACAGGCAGTGAAGAAAAACCTAAATCCCTCCTTGTTTCCTGAAGGAGGCAGAGTCTAATCCATTAGGCTTCTCTGGAATTGATGAGCAACTTGAGAAAACAGATGTGTGCAAAAGGGCCTAGTGCATGTCTTCTAGTAACAAAGAACAACTTGAGCAAACACATGCATTCATTGGATGATGCTGATCAAGGCATAAGCAGGGCAGGAGGCTTGTTTAGAAGCTTAGACTGTTCTGTTGATTATGGCTAAGTTTTAACCATCCATCATGATCGGCCTAATTTTAAATACTCTCGCAGCAGTATGGACAATGGAAATAGTCTGAGGCATTAGGTGGCTATGCTAATAGCTAATAGCATAAGTGGGAGATAATATCAACTGTGTTTGGTTACTTAGGGTATGTTTCAGTTTCCTTGAAACTACTGGTCTTCAATGCACGGAGGTAACCACTAGCTCTGTTAAGTCTTCTCCTTAAGTCTCAGAGGTATAATACACTGAATTGTCTTTGTATCATAGTACAACTCAATATATAACAGTTCTTAAGGTGGGAAAAACAATGTTGGTGTGCTTTCACCAGTTTCTTATTACGGTCAGGGTTTCTTTGCATTGGGATGTCACCCATTTCTTGTAAAGATTAGTTTATCATGAGCTCTGTAGGCACGGCCTTCCACTTTCCTGCACCATTTCCAAGTAACTTCTTTGCTGTAGTTTATCTGTAGATGGCCCATTGTTATCTGTCCTGCACATGGCCAATTCTGTTGTTTCTTTATGACCCCATGGTGGTATCCTAGAGCCCTCCACTGTGACCACTTTGAAGCCATACTCAGCACAAGCCTATATCCACAAATATGAACTAGATATGGATGTTTTAATCACAGGTTTCATGGCTGGCATGGAAGATAACTCACTTATCCCACCAGACATCTTGTTTTTTTGTTTTCTTCTTTTTTATTTTTGGTTATGCCCACAGCATGCAGAAGTTTCCAGACCAGGGATTGAACCCACACCACAGCATTAGCAGAGCCACAGCAGTGACCATGTTGGATCCTAAACCTATTGAGCCACCAGAAAATGCCAAGACATCTTTCTATTACTCATAGTTCTGTTCCCTGGCTTCTTGCATCAGTGCTCTATTTTCTCTTGCTTTACACAGTCTCAAAATCATTTACATTATCATCTAGGACTATTCAGCATCTGCTTTTATTTGGTATACACCACTCAGCAAAAATACAAGAGTTAAGTAAATACTGTCCCAGACCATCTGCTATTCTTCAAGCATGTGCCTTAACTAATCACCCACATGAAACAGGTCCTTGGGGAGGTGAGAAACATTCTCATTTTCTTTCTGTCTGTTACAGTATGTAGAGATTCTGAGTCTCTCCTTATTCAAATTATTAGACAACTTAGTGTTTGCCAAACTGCCATTGTGCCTGATGGAAATTCTTTCCTCAAGAAACACGTCCATGTTTTGGATAACCAAACTTAAAACCTCATTTGGACAGTAATATGATACTGCTTCCTTAACAGGAATATGTATATAAAGATACCTAAATAGAATTAGCAGGAGATAGAGATGGGTTTATTATTGCCCCTGTGCTTTCAAGTTGCTTGCAAGCTCTTCAATTATACAAACAAAGTCAAACATCTGAGTTCATGCTTTTCATCATGCAATTCCTCTCTGGGAGATGCAAGCAAGTTAACTGTCCCTGTTTTGTTTTTAACCTTCATCTTTGTTTTCCATCTTTATTTTTCCCATTACATAACATTTCACTCACATTCAAATATCTTTCAGACTATCTTAACCACTGGCAACCATCATGTACAGAGAATGGTCACTCTGCCTCTGATTTCAACCTATTTTTAACTGGTTTCAAACTCTCAATGTCTGAATGTTTTCCTAATAGATCAATTAATTTTTGAATTGTTTTGCTGTCCTTCTTAACACTTATTCTCTCATTGATCTTTTTTTAATAAAAATTAAAAGAAAAAATAATAAAGTATGGTTGATTTACAGTGTTTCTTCAATTTCTGTTGTCCAGAAAAATGATCCAAAAACACACAGTTCCCTGGGCTGTAATGTAGGATGCCACTGCTCATCCATTCCAAATGTTACAGTTCGTATCCACCAACCCCAAACCCCCCCCGTCCATCACACTCCTTCCCCCTCTTCCCCCTGGCAACCACACATCTGCTTTTCCATGTCCATGATCTGTTTGTTTTATAGATAGGATCATCTGTGTCATATTTTAGGTTCCACAAATAAATGTTACAATATGGTATTGGTCTTTCTCTTTCCAGCTTACTTAAAAAATAAAAATAGATTATTTACCTAGATAATTATGAATTTTCTAATCTGCAAAACAGGTAAGAAAATGTAACCACAATACCAGCACCAACACTAGCAATCCAGTAAGACACAGATGCAAACTCAGCGCTTTGATGTCTTTTCCAGTCCCTGAAATCCATTTCAGGCATTACTAGTGGATGGAGATGTCTACTTGAACTAACATCATAATCAAAACTTTTTCAATTGGGAATTTTTCTGTGTTTTGTTTTTGCAATGCATTTTTAAAGAAATGTGTTCGTTTTCAATTTTTATGTATTTAGGCATGCATGTAATAAAGAGATCGCAATGAGGAAAGATACTTCAACTGGGTTCTTTAAAGTGCACAGGATGATTAAAATAGGCTCTTTACTCACAAACGGCTTCCATGTCAGAAGTGAGCCACACAAACTGGTAGTCATCACTGGTACTCCGGGGTGCGGAATAAGGGGAAGAGGTCAGAGATAACCAGAAATAAAGCCTAAAACAAGGGATAGGTAAGCTCCATTTTCTATGTGGATTAAGATTCTTCAAGTCTTATGACACCTGTGCATTAAATCAGACCCTAATCTTTCTCTGGTCTTAACACTTTATCATCACCAATAAGAACCCCCAGATTCTAGGGATATACTCTGATCCTCACCGGGGTCAGCATATTTGAGTGGCCAATTTCCATCTAAGTTAAAGTATAGGCAGCATCAGAGCCAGATGTGGTTCATCATATGGATAATCAATACTATAGGATTGCCTACTTTGCATATATCAAAGATGTACAACTCTGCTGTGTATCTACAGTAACAGAAAGCATGCAGTGATCATAAATTAAGTGTTCAATGATTATAAAAGCCTCAGCTTCCATAACTCAATGACAATGCCCCTGCTGCAGAGGTGCATATATCCTTTCTCTTTCTGGACACTTGTGGGTTGAAGCTTGAAGCTCTCTACCTTCATCTGAGGAGAGCTCTCATACCAGGCTCAAGCCAGTGATGATTCAGGAAGCTCTTGGAGGGAAAGGTTTGGGGGGAGGAGAGGATGGAGATAAGCAGGGAGAGAAAGAGAGACAGAGTTAGAAAAAGTGAGATAGAGAACCTATCTCAACAAAGTATGAATTCACAATAGGGATCCTCTAGAGACTAAACTGTGGCTTTCCACCCTTAACCCCAAGAACTATATGCATGAGTATTAGGTCTTACTAGGAAGGCTTGCTTAAGGTAAGGCAGTTTATATATTGGATACTAGTTGTTTTGTATATTAGGTAACTTTCATAGTTGAATAATTCTACCACAAATATGTAATTTGACAAGTTGGCCTCCAGTCAATTTTTCCATACTCTCCTCAAAGCCAGTAGAGTGACTGTGCCAAATCTCAGAGTTCTGAAATTTGCTTACCTCCCCAGAGGTAGCTACTGAGTATCTGTTTGGCCTTGCCTCTCACTCCCACTGGAGAAAAGCAGCCCAATGTCAAGACTGTGGGGACTAAAACACACGTGAGGCTTCTGGACAACAACTTGGGCCCCAACCAGAGTGCTTCTTTACCAGCATTTGCTTTCTCTCTTGTCTCCATCCTCAGGGGATTTTGATTAGTCATGTTCACTAGCCACTGCCAAATGGGAGAACACCAAGAGAGATGGGCCAGACCCAAATCCCAGCTGGGCTTCTGTCACAATTAATATGCAAACCTCATTTATCCTGGGGATTTACTGTCTGTAAACCAACCTTTGGCAACATGAAGCTGTCAGCAAACACAAACCCAGGACCAGACCCAACACTGCCAGCCTCAGAGACAGAACTCACTGGGGCATCACAGCATCTCCAAACCTGATGTTACACTCTATGGAGAGACCTACTGGGTGGGACCTGGGGGCTTTGTAGTTTCATATTTGGGCATACCAGTCCTTCCTCTGAGGTTAACAGGGACTAAGGTCCTACAGCAGTGTCAAGGGATAGCACTGTGGCCTCTGCAGAAAACTCTTCCCCCCTGGGGTGTCAGCCTACAGGGCTCAGTCTTAGTTTCCCAGAAATCAATAGCATAGTAATATTTCACGGTCATCAGGGAAGAGATTCTTTCAGAAGAAGGTATTTGACCTAGACCTACAAGAAGGCATAAGGTTTCCAAGGTGAGAAAGTGAAGGAAGAAAATTTGAGGGGAAAGCTTTTTTAACAGTCAGGGGCAGAAGAGGTTTGAGGAAACAGGGAAATAAGTGTTTGAGTACTAGACATCTTGGAAAGTCAGGCAAAGGTTTTAGGCTTCATTTATATAGCTTGGTAAGAAGAATTAAAGGCAATTAATGAATTCAAGAAGCTACTTTAAAAAATTAGATACGAAGATCCTAAAATAAGGGTCTGAAATTAAAAAGTGGTATGGCAATAGAAAAGTGACTTATGACTTATTTGACCGAAGCTGCAGAAATTCAATAGAGGCAGTTCACATTAAAATATGCAAGTAATACTCCGATTTTATGTTCTTGCCTCCTTTGTCAAAGATTAAATGACCATAGGTGTCTGGGTTGATTTCTGGGTTCTCTGTTCTGTTTCATTGGTCTGTATGTCTGTTTTGGCACCAGTACCACAGTCTTGATGACTGTGGCTTTGTAGTATTGCCTGAAGTCTTGGAGAGTGATGCCTCCTGCTTGGTTTTTGCTTCTCAGAATTGCTTTGGCAATTCTGGGTCTTTTGTGGTTCTATAGCAATTTTTGGATTGTTTGTTCTAGTTCTGTGAAAAATGTCATGGGTAAATTGATAAGGATTGCAATCAATCTGTAGATTGCTTTGGGTAGTGATGGAACATGAGAATGTGAGGAAAGAAAAAGGTATCCATGTATGTGTAACTGGGTCACCATCCTGTACAGTAGAAAATTGACAGAACACTGTAAAACAGCTATAATGTAAAAAAATAATCATTATACAAAAAATACAAGTCAAATATGACTATTTTTCAATTAATCTCTAAAAACAAAACCTCTACATACACAGTGTTATTAGAACTAAATCCAATTGTAAAAAGCAAATGAATTTTTTGACAAAACAGTTAATACTTTCAGTAATTTCAGGGTCCTTGTATTCTAAAGCTGAGATAAACAGATATGGCTCATCTAAAAAGTGACCATTATTAACTTTACAGCTTTTCCTTGGCATAATATTTTATTTCAAGTTATTACTATAAAAATCACCTAAACCTTCTCCTAGAGGGGAAAAAATACCCTGCAATATAAATATTAAATCTTTATTGAATAATTAAGACCATATGGTAATTGCAGTGTTTATTAAAAAACACAGGGAGTCAACAGTAGCTAGTCAACAGTAGCTGTTCTTTTTGTGAATGAAACAAAAAGGCTGCATTAATAATGTGTGTATAGACTTATTAACAAAGCATCAACAAAATGTACCTCTAAAGGAATATTCAAACAAAGTCTGCTATATTATTTATTCTAATTTCAACTTCTTATGCACTTGGTGTGTAAAGCTAAATTTTTGTATGGTTCTGTTTTACATCAATGATGTATAAACTATAAAACCGCTAGGCTAGTATCTCCAGTTTTTCTATTAAAAAAGACCATATTTAAAATGCTCACACTCACTTAATCCAGGAGTCATCAAACCATAGCCCAGGAAATGAAACATGCCAACCTGTTAAAAAAGAATGTCTGTGCTACCTGTTGTTTACATTTTGTCTTTTTACACCAAGATACAGTAACAACTTTCAACAGAAACCATATACCCCAAAGCCTCTCTAGAGAAAGGGTTTATGGACTATTAATGGGGATTCTTTTCTTAGTTTTTTTATTCTTTGTATTTTTGTGAGCCTCTACAAAGCTCACAAGGAAGCTACATGTGACAGGAATTCTTTTTCTCCTGTTTTGCAAATTCGTTCTCAGTATAATTAAGCCATCACTATCATGCTAATTCTTAATATTGCTTCATTTTTTGTTTTCTGATAAACCCACCAAGGCTCCTGTGAAATACCACATTATTTCATGTTAAAAAGATGTTTGTCTTTTAACAAATCACTTTAACTTTTACATCTCTAAGTCTAAATTATTCCAATTTTCAATAAAGGGTTACATTTCTTTTCTCTCTCTCTCTCTTTTTTTTTTTTGGCTGTACCCACAACATATGGAAGTTTCTAGTTCCTTGGCCAGGGATCAAATCCATGCCACAGTAGTGACAATGCCAGATCCTTAACCTTCTGCAACACAAGGGAACTCATACATTTTTATTCTTTTATCAAGTTCACAAATAAATGAAGAAGCACTATGTCATAATAAGCATGCTAGAGGGTCTTTTTTGTCTTTACATTTCTTCAGAAATTTGTGTTGAAACCTATTATCAAGGGCCTCTTACTACTTCTAAGAGTATCAAACTCCTTATAGAATCTACACCTGCTTATTTTATGCTAAATCCCATCCCCACATCTCAGAGAAGAGAGCTGAAGAGGGTTCTTATGTATTCATACCTACCACTCATTCTCAGATGGAGAGCCAACCTTCAAAAATTCAGAGCATAGAGATTTTTAAAAAGCATTCTCACTGTCCTTCCTGGGGACAGTGATGAACATTATGGACCTTAACTAGATTTCCTAATCAGAATGTGTTAAATCCAGGGCATTCTAAGAAAATATATAATTTGATTTTATGATTGGGAAAAAAAGTATTAATTACTAAAATGTTAATGATTTTGAGATAAGATCATATCCCTTCTATGTGGATGAACAACTCCTCTCTTTCTATAGTTTATTATAATGGAAAGTTCATTAAGGGCAGGCAGAGAAAGTTTATTAGGTTCTCTGTTATGTTGTCACCATATTACAAAACATTTGGCAATAAATATTTATTAACCAAATATATGGGTGAGTGAACAAGCAGATACATAAATAAATGGGTATTTGGATGAAATAGGTTTTTCTTGTTTTATCATGTATGAAAAATGGCTTTCCTGGACTAATATAGAACCATTGGTGATCACAGCATAGACTCCATTGATTAGATGACGAGAATTTTCCTTATTCAAGTGTTTGGATGAAGGAAAAATTTCAAGTTGGAATGGTGTCTTGGTTTTACAATAATTCTATTACAAAATAAGATTTTCTATATCCCTACATAATTTTTTGGCTTCAACATTTTTAACTGTATTGTCTAACCTGCAAAATGGGTTTGATGATTAGAAACAGATTTACTAACCTGTGAACTAGTATCACCCTGGACAGATTTTATGCCATTAAAAAACATCATCATAAATGATCGTTTCAGTTTGCAGAAAATATATCATGGTAGTTACAACCATGCAATCGTAAACCAAAACTGGTTTTGATTTTCTATTTTCTTAATTATTCAGTGCATAACTTCATCAACACTTGTGTCTCAATTTTTTTCACATTACTTTTAGAAAGCAGAACATTTCCTTATGGACTAGTTAAAGCTTAAATGAGATGGAGAAAAGAAGACGGAAAGATGGATGGGGGAGGGAGAGAGGAAGAACATAAAGGAACAAGAGGAAAGTAGCACCTGTCTCACAGGAAGAAGGACATTAAAGTGAAAAAAGCAGCAGCTATTCTGATACTTTACTACATCCCCAAAGAAATGCAGTAAACTACCTCCAGGTTGTAATCAAGTCAACCTTGAACATTAAAATTACATATTAGAACTTTATGAGCTTAATCCTAAGATTGACAGACAGTACTCTGTTTAAAGATCAAAGGGAAAGATAGTAATATGTACTGTATAACCTAAAGCAAAAAGGTATGCTTACTAAAATTATAATTTAAGTGAATCAGTACTAGTAATTTTTAAATGAAAAATAAAATATTAATTATGCCACGTAAAACAGATTTTCAGTATATAAAAACTGGCTCTTAGCCAGATGCCCCTGAACATGAGGAAGAGGGCATAAAGAAAATACTTGAGCTAATTAGAAAGATGCTCAATAAGATGTACTTTTGAGATATAAATATCCCAGAGGTGAAAAGTGATCAATATTAATTGTAAAGGAGCAATGAAGAAAAAAAGCACAAGAAACCCAGAAAATGAAAATGCAGAGGAATGGTAGGACCTAACTGGAGCTCCCTAAAACTGAAAAATTCAAGAGAAGAAAGCTCAAGAAAGCTAAGATTAAAGATGAAAGGTAAATTGCTTAGAAAATGAAGACAAATAATTAGGTCCCTGACAGAGATAATGCTTCTTTAATGAGTTCTTTGGGAAATTTAAACAGATATAGATATTTCACTAATTGAATTATTATTTCATGTTAACTTTGACTATTGTTTAAAAAAAAATGGTGGTTGCCACTTCAACCACTTGAAGTTGTATGATGGAATTACAAGTATTTAAAATTGAATATTTCCCTTCTTTAGCATTCAGGAGGGATTATTATTCCATCTGCAATGAGTAAAAGGTATTAAACAAGGTGGTTTATTTTACTTCCAAGTATAGAAAATTTAAAGGGGAGCTCTAATTTTTTATCCTTTTGGGGTATAGTAAAAACACTTAGATATATTTGAATTTAAAATGCAGCTTTTGCCCTCTGGCCATCATTGATTACCTGGTACAGGTCAAGTATTCCTGACAAAACCAGCTGTAAAACTGGTCATAGTATATGCAACAAACAAGTGCAAATTGTGGCAAAGAGGGCAGCATTAGACTTCCTCAGGGAAAGCAAACGATGGGTGTGAGCCCTACCATTGTCCAGGCTTTCTGCCCGCAGACACTATCCATGCTGCATGTCAAACAAGTGACCCCAAGAAGAACACAGTTCTCACCGAGCAAAGGATGAAGACAGTAGGCGGTGTGGGGGCTGCTGAGGCTGACTGAACTTGCTCAGCTCAGACCTCCAGAGAAGTGAGCTGTGCAAAGGATGCCCAGAACTCTGGGTAGCGACCCCTTTGGGGCATGTTCCAGCCAAATGCTACGTTACTGCACACATGCAGATTGGCACTCATAGAAGCCAGGCCAAAAAACAGCTCAGGGGAAGCTGTGAGCTAAATTAAAGTGAAATATGGAATCAAGGGGGGAAAATGTCTTGGATGTTGAATATTTCACAGCTTGCTAGGGGCAGAGGAAAAAAGAAAATGGAAGGTCCTTAAGTCTCTCCTGAGGTCTCTCCATCATCTAGACTGAGGAGGAATATAGAATCTGATGGTGGTTATAACCCTGTCTGCTGCAACCAGTTTTTAAAAATAGATTGAGACAGCATTGGTATAGGACACTGTGTACGTTTAGAGTTTACAGCATGAAGGTTTTATATATGTGTATACTGCAAAATGATACGACGGTAAGATAAATCAATGTATCCATCACTTCAGTTATAACAGGGTGCCAGTGTGATGAAAACTATTAACTGTTTTCTCAGCAACTTCCAGAAATACAATGCATCGTGTTCACTATGGTCACATGCTGTACATTATGTCCCAGAACTTAATCATCTTCCAACTGTAGGTCTGTACCCTTTGACCTTCACCCATTCCTAATCACTATTTTTCTTTCCAGTTCCCTTCCCTTTCTCATCAAATCTTCCCTCCTTTTTCTAGACAGTCTGAAGGCCATTCTCCCCCGTTGGTCCAGAAATGAGGTTAGTCATCAGGACAGAGAGAGAAGCTGAAGACACAGGTGAAGCCAGCCCTGCTTTCTTGGCCTCATGGTACCTGCTACTGAGAGATAATTCAAGCAGAAATACTCCAATATTGACTAAAACTGAGAGACAATCATCACCTATTAAAGTGCCAAAACATGAGAGAGAGAATCTACATTACCTCCCTTATTCAAAGTAGGACTCCAAAATTCCAGGCCCACAAAGTTTATGTAGATTATATAGATCCATTTTCCATTTTAAATTCATATTATAGACATTTTTAAACTTTCTAGAACATCACTCCCTCATGTCTGTATGTCTCAGGAATTTTATTATGTTATTTTAAATTCTTTGCTTTTATCTCCCTTTTCTTCTTGTAAATTTTCATTTTACTACTATCAGCAGTTACATATTTTAGCCAATCCTTAATATATTTAATTAGCCAGTCATTAAAAAAAGTTTTAATGTCGTGACAATAAAGTATAACAGCCAGATACTATTTTTTACAGTTATAAATGTAAACTTATGTGATAAGCACATAAAAGAAATAGCTGTTGTGAGACACAAGTTATATTTAAGGAAAATACATTTCCACTCCCCTTTTTCTTTTTTGCTTTTTTAAGGGCTGTAGCCATGCATATGCAAGTTCCCTGGCTAAGGGTCAAATCAGAGCTGCAGCTGTTGGCCTACACCACAACCACAGCAACATGGGATCCAAGTTGCATCTGCGACCTACACTGCAGCTCATGCCAACGTTGGATCCTTAACCCACTCTTCAAGTTCAGGGATCGAATCCACATCCTCATGGTACTAGTATCAACAACAGGAACTCCCACGTCCCCTTTTTAATTATCATAATACCTAACCACTTTTATTAGTATTTCTATGGACTTAACTATGTTGAAAGACCTCAGTGTTTGTACTTTCTTACCATTTAAATTTTGGTACAGGGAGTTCCCATTGCGGTAACAATCCCAACAGTATCCACGAGGATGCAGGTTCCATCCCTGGCCTCGTTCAAATGTGTTAAGGATCCGGGACCACTGTGAGCTGCTGCATAGGTGGCAGATGCAGCGCAGGTCTCACGTGGCTGTGGCATAGGCCAGGACGACAGCTGCCTGGGAGCTTCCATATGCCACAGGTGCAGCCCTAAAAAGAAAGAAATTTTGCTACACAATATTTTTGCTGAATCGCCTGATGATTAAGCTGGCATTATTTAACTTTTGTGAGGCAATATTTTAATAGATTTGTTTGCTTACTTTTCTAAGGAAAATAACATTGAGGACTGTGCTGCAGAATTGGCATATGACAATGTCTGTCAGCCAGCGGGCATTCTATCATACTTCTGTTATTCCACAGAGAGTTGGGAAGTCTAAGGGAAGGTTTTAAAAGGCTGTATTTATTATTTTATCATTGTTTAATTTTGTTTCTGTGGATATTACTTGTTTTCAAGAATAGCCTAATTCTTGGGTTTTTCTGTAGCACAAAAGAAAATACTGTAAAGTGAAATAGAATAATTTGGACATCTGTATAGAAATATGAATTAATTCACACATTATAAATCTTTCTTTTTCAATGGCCTGACCCACAGCATATGAAAGTTCCCAGGCCAGAGATTGAATCCAAGCCACAGCTGCAACCTACTATGCCTACTATGCCTCCGCAGCAATGACAGAGCCTTTAACCTGCTGTATGAGGTCGGGGATGGAAACTGCATGGCTGTAGGGATCCAAGCTACTACAGCTGGATTTTTAACCTATTGCACAAGAGGAACTCCAAAATAAATCTATTTTTTAATGGCAATTAAAATTTTTTTGAGTATACTTTTACAAAAATCTACAAATAATTTAGTCTTTGCCAGCTTTAGACAATGATGTGTTTGAACAGAACTCACCTAAATTCCTGTTTTTTTGATGTTCACCTTAGACCAGGTTCAATTAAAAGAGCCATGCCTTGCTTTCTTATTCTACCTCTCAATGCTTCCTTTACTAGTACAACTTTGTGGATTAACTATTAAAGGCCCCTGTTTTTTATGCTTCTGTTTTTTATGTTTCCTTGTATCTGTTTCCTTTGGATAAATCCTCCCACATTGTCTGCTGTTTGGACAGGCCAGCAACACTAGGAACTGTAAAAAATAGTAATTATTGTGAGCAATAGCTACTTAAAACAATGGTTCTTGTCAGATCTTTATAGCTTTAGAGGGAGACAGAGAGCTCAGAAAATCTCTAATTTGAGTCAACTTGTTTTCCCAAGTGTACCCCAGTTCCCAAGTTTTGTTTCATTTTTCCACAATAATGAGTTCTAAATATGAAGATGCTTGTCTTAAAATAAACCCAAATTCCTTATTTCTTTAAGGCTCAATTGTTTTCATTTACAAGTCCTTGTTGAGTGTGATGTACAACTTCTGGGATATGTGGTAAAAATACACCACCAAAGGCCCTCTTTATGCATTTCCTCAAGGATACCCACATGCTCTTCTCTGCAACCACTGGTTTTATCTGCTTTGGGGTAGAAGACGGTAACTACCAGGCTTTAAACCTTAGGAAGACTGAGAAGGCACATGAGAAAGTGAAATTTTCTCTTCAATGTTTGGAGGTAGTGACCATGGAATTCACATCAATGCTATGGAGGAAGACAGGTGTACTCTGAAAGACCAGAACTCATCTCAGGTGAATGGAAAAGGCAGTAGATAGGTGACACACATAGCCAGGCACTAGAGAATGCTTCTAAGCAAAGTAAGAGAGTCTAAGCCAGAGTGATGCCAGTCGTCATGACCCTTGGAACAAAATGATTCCCACTCCTGCAGTGACTCTAGAGCCTTGGAATGACATTCATGTGGGGCGTTGGAAGAACGAGACACTGGGAGGATCACAGTCATTCTTAGTTGCATAGCCAATCTTTTCTTATAATTGAGTCTTTTTCTATATATTTTGTTGGTGCTTGCTAATATGCTGAAGTGCTATCATAAAGGGCCAAGCTGAAATATTGGGTCTATTTCTGTAGCACTCCTACACACCTCCCTCCTCTTTTCTTGAATGCCAATTCTCACTCTCTAGAGTCATCCCTAACACATCCCAGAGTGATGTCCCAATCACGAGCTATATTAACTCGGCTATGTTAACTCAGACCAGTAAGACAAATTAGCTTATTGATACCAATGGCAATGGATATGTCCAGATCAATCTTTAGGAAAAGTGATTAGAACCCTGAGAAATATTTCCACTAAGGAAATCACTTACTAAACTGGATAGATTCATGAGGAGGTATTTCAAAAGCACACACACATACTCATTGTAGTGTTCATTATTTATTTGATGCCTCACAGTTGATTTCATGGCAGATTAAACTATAGAGTTCATTTGAGTTTAAGGTATGATTTTTCACATAAACCCAGGTGAGCAGTTAAAATTGAGCTGTGGTTACACTTATATAAATATTTTGTTTGATAGAACAAACAGATTTGCAGATACAGAAAGCTAGGAGTTGCCAAAAGGGAGGGCTTGGTGGATGGATAAAATAAATGGAGATGAAGAAGTACAAACTACCAGTTATACAGTCAGTCACTCTCAGGTATGTAATGGAAAAACAAAGCAAATAGTCAATAGCAGTATAACAACTTTGTGTGTTGTGTAATTATAAAAAATATCCAATCACTCTGTTGTATAACTATAACTAATACTTTAAGTCAGATCTGTCAATTTACTTTTTTTTTTTTTAGTCTTTTTGTCCTTTTTTAGGGCCACACCCATGGCATATGGAGGTTCTCAAGCTAGGGGTCTAATTGGAGCTGTAGCTACTGGCCTATGCCAGGGCCACAGCAACACTAGATCTGAACCACGTCTGCGACCTACACCACAGCTCAGGGCAATGCCGGATCCTTAACCCACTAAGCAAGGCCAGGGATCAAAACCATAACCTCCTGGTTCCTAGTCAGATTCATTAACTACTGAGCCACAACAGGAAATCAGAAAGATGTACATCTCAAAAGTCCAACTGGATGGAATGCCACACCATTAATAATGTAGGCCTCCACAACATTTGTGGTTAATCATGCAGTACTGCAATTAAATGAAGTTAAGCAATATTTTTGCAAGCAACTTATTTTTCCCATACCATGCATTGTTAAAAATTATCCAATATCCTATATCCAAGAGTTGCTAATAAACATCTAATTATTTCTCAATTTAACTAAAGTGTAGGGCAATTACATTATTCCATAATCTCATAATTTTGAAATAACAGAATTGCTCATTTAAAGGATAATTGTTTTTACTCACTTTTACATAGGACTGTTCTCTGCAAAAGCCTACAACTGCACTTTTATTGCAATAGCACAATAGGGTTCTAATATTCTACTGATATTAAGTCATAAAATGTTACACAGGGAAAAAGCTCAAATTTAACCATGGTATTACATGTGGTACACATTCTCTTTTGTGTTATGCAGTTCATACAGAATAAGCGCAATTGCCATTAGGCCACTTGCTTCATAGGAGTAAACACTAAACTAAGCATTCAGTTTAGATGCCCATGATCCAGCCCTAGTTACCTTCCTTGGAAGAGTTATTGTGCCAATTCTACTTACAGTAAGTGCCATTCTAAGATGGCTAACATTATTAAAAGAGTTGCCATCTAACCAAGAAAGTATATTTCAAAGAAGAATGTATGTATTTCATATAGAGACAGCTATAAATTTATCAAGCAAGCATTTTAATGCATCATATTAGCAAACATGTGAGTGCTTATTGTATGAAAGTGTACCCTTTGTATGGACTAACTGATTTGATCCTTACAAGATCCTATGCAGAAGGCATTACTTCCCCATTTTATAGATGAGAAAACCACGACACAGAAATGTTAGTTAACTTTCTTAAAGTTATCTAGCTAGAAATGGAAAAGCCAAGATTTGAATTTAGGCAATTAGGAATCATTCAGCAATACAAGATAATGGAACATTTACTGAACCTAGAATTCTTTCTATCAGTTTTTTATGTCAGGGAAATGGCAATAACCATAGTGGTTCCCTGGGAAAAGCACTTAACACTGATGTATCTTTTTCCTCAGCAATAAAATGAGGGAAATGGGCTACCTAAATGTGTTTGTGAGGGCTAGAATTCCCTCATTTGCTCTCTGCAAATTTGAGGCGAGATCATTTGCACAATTTTGCAAAATGTCAGCTTCTATTTTGTTTTCTTTTGCTTCAGGGCAATGTCTACTACTTGACACAAACCCCAGATGCAACCGAAGCCCATTTTTTAAATCCTCGCTTTTAGGAAATGTAGTTGACATGTCCAATTTATTAAATTTTTATGTTTTACCTTCAGTTATATAAAGATATAAAACACTGCCTCTATCCCCCCCATGTAATTATGTTGAAGGGACTTCTTAATGATGCCCCCAGAGGTGCTAACCTAATGCTGAGCAGGCATCAACACAGGTTCAACTCAGTCAACAAACATCAGTACTTCCTATTTTTAAATCATTAGTGCTCAAAAAATGGGTATATGTATAGCAGGAAAATCTACTCAATGGTTTGTAAGAACCTATACGGGGAAAAAAGAATCAATTTATTTATATGTATGATTCACTTTGCTGTACACCTGAAACTCATACACCATTGTGAATCAACTATATTCCAATAAAATTAAGTTTTTAAAAAAGATGGATATAAAGGTAAAAAACAAGCTTTTTACTTATGCCACTGTCTCCTAGACCATGTCCAAGGCTGAAATACACTGAAGCCCTTTCCTCATGAATACAGAGAAGCATGCACCTCTTAATGGAGGGGAAAGGAAACTATGTCAACTTGAAGTCTACAAGATTTTCAGGCCTGGGAAGTGAAATGGGTATTGGGTTTGAGTGTAAGGAATAAAGCCAGATTCTTAAGATGATTGGTAGAAGAGCTCAACATTGATCCCAGAGGTCTGGATCGAGAGAAGGGCACAGACCAGGGACTCAACAGGTATGTATATACACTTTGTCATGTGAGTCTAACATCTCTGCTGCCATATAGGCTTCACAACCCAATGCTCCAGGTTTTATGCATCATGAATCCGGTGATACCCATTTTGCAAAGAGGTGTAAAGACTTTTCAGTTGACTCAGGGCATCTTCAATTCTGTCAGTTGTCTTTAGCTCTTCATCTTAGAAATGTCTTTGCTCAGTTTTGTTTGCTTTACTGGATCCCTGGGCATTGGGCCCAGACTGGTTTAATTTATATTTGTTAATGTTTATATTATTTTAAGTGCCGAGGTCTCGGCATTTCATGTTTAGTAGGCTTACTATGAATCTTTACAATCTGCAAACAGATATGAAATAGTCACACGTAGGGCTCAGGTTTTATGATTTTAATTCCTGATTAATATTCTGTTTTAGGGATATTAGAACTTACAATTATCTCCAGAAAATTATCAAATAAAAATCTCTACTTATTCAATGTGACAACCTCCTCTGAAAAATTTTGGAAATGAGGCATCATTATTCTCAACTGAGTCTTAGAAATCTACATCTGAATATGGATAATTTTATCCACCAAATATTATTAAAATTTTATTCAACAGTTGAGTGGCAATGTCACAGAGGAGAAATGAAGGTTACAATGAATTAAGCTGAGTTATAAACATTGTCAAATAAAAAAACCAATACATTTGAAAAAAATCCAGAAAACAAAAATCCTCTACCTTACTGAATAAATTAGCTCCTAAACATCTCCTAACATCCTGTAGAGATATTAAGTATAGAATCACCTATTGATGTGTGGTTGGGTTCACAAAAAGTAGCATTTGAAATATTCTTAAAAGAAAGCAGTATCTTTCACTGTCACTATTTCTGCTTGAAAATCTTTGTTTCTCCTTTAAAATTATCTTCACTACCCAAAATATTTTTGCTTCTGAAAATTACAGCACACACATTTATGAATTCCAAGATCTCTTGTTGAATACCACAATTATGCTCTACATAAAATATATTAGCAATAAAATATTTTAAAAGGATTAAATATTTAAAATGTCTTAATATTAAAAGAAATCTCAAAGACAGAAATCATTGCCCTAATTTGATTTCCACGTTACAAGAAGTGATCTATGAGTTAGCATAACCAACTTCATATGTTGCAAATTTAAGATTCACTCAATACTTAGGAAAATTGAAATGTATAAGTAAAAGTAAAACTTACTCTTATCTAAAAATTTCAATCTTAGCAAACTTTGTCCCATGCCAGATGAGGAATAAAGGTAAAATTAATTAGTTTAAGTTATACTCCAACTCCACTCCATGTATCTCCATAGAATCTAAGAATTAAAATGCTGAGATAAGCAGCTCCAGATCCCTTTTTGGTTATCCCATTGATCGATTGTTTCCTTGAAACTGTTAATAAAGCTTGATTGGGGGAAATATCTGACTTGCCTGAGTCTGACTTAACAACCAATCCTTAATCTAATCCTTCCTGTGAGCTAACACAGTTAACCATTGCTAAGAGTCAAAAAGCTCTAGATTATGGTTTCTATAGGAGAGCTTTCTACTCTCACTAACACTTCTCAGGACAAGAAATGAGAGAAACGAATAGTAAAGCTTTAGAAAATGTGACTTGGCATTAATGCCAATTAACTAAAAGCATTTATCAAGAATAGATCTTTTTAAAACAATGATTTCAAAGGTTAAAATTAGGTCATCTGTGGACTACTTCCTCTCAGTTTTTGTTTGTTTTTTCCTTTTTTTCTGAGAGCTTTTTATTATTATTTAATTTTTATTTATTTATTTTTGGTCTTTTGTCCTTTTAGGGCTGCACCCACGGCATATGGAGGTTCCCAGGCTAGGTAGGGGTCTAATCAGAGCTGTAGCTGCTCTGCTGGCCTACGTCAGAGCCACAGCAATGCCAGATCTGAACCACGTCTGTGACCTACACCACAGCTCACAGCAAGCTCACAGCAACACCAGATCCCTAACCCACTGATCGAGGCCAAGGATCGAACCCTCAACCTCATGCTTCCTAGTCGGATTCATTAACCACTGAGCCACGATGGGAACTCCTGCTTTTTGCTTTTCAGAGCAGCACCTGTGCTGCATATGGAGATTCCCAGACTAGGGGTCAAACCTGAGCTGTAGCTGCTGACCTATGCCACAGCCACCACAAACCCAGATCTGAGCTGTGTCTGCAACTACACCACAGCTCATGGCAATGCCGGTCCTTAACCAACTGAGTGAGGCCAGGAATCAAACCCGCAACCTCATGGTTCCTAGTTGGATTCATTTCTACTGTGCCACAACAAGAACTCCCCTCTCGGTTTTTTGTTTTTGTTTTTTTTTTTTCCATGAAAAACATTAATGAAGCAAGAGCAGAAACTGACTTCGATTTGATTCATTTCTACTTAGGGAGTGGGAAAACATGAGAATACCCTGGTAGCAGCCAAAGCTAGAGTCACATGTAGCTTATCATGCAATGTATTTAGAATCCTCCAATCATTTTTCATACCCATACTAATACTCTTCTTAAAGTAAGACTTCCATGTTTTCAAGCCAGTTTTTGAGAAAAGAACACATGCATTTAAATTGTCATTGTACATTACATTTGTATTTCAGTTATAAAAGCCTCTCATTGTTCATCTTCATAGACTTTTGATGGATATTCCATTAGGATAACGATGTAGTCAGCTGCAATATTGTTTATAATTTTAAAGCCTTTTAGGCTGCAATGAAAGGGCAATAATTTTGTTTCATTTAAAAGAAAATAGTTCTGAAATAACTGAAAGATATTCAAGAAAGACAGTTCTATTTTTCTTTCGTGTGTATTTTATTACACAAATTAGGTGTTATTAGTCTATTGTACCAAATGGTTTTCTTAAAACGACTTACCCTAATGTAAAAGATCCTCATTCCTCCTTCTCTTACTTAATATATATATTCATTTGTTGGGATGCTAAAGACAATGAATTAAAATAGACTCAATGCTCCTTTGCATTATACCAATGACCCAAAAGAGCAGGATCTTAACACTTGGAGCTTCATAATTGTACAAGAGCTTGAACACTTATGAATAGGAGAATTTCCTAACCTAAGCCTTTTAAGATTTCCAGTGTTAATGAAACACAGAGCCCAGCTGTCCCAAGTTAGTAAATATGTTTTTGTCTCAAACTTTAACAGTCCTCTTAAGTTCACTCCATAGCAGTAGATATCTAACAGTAAACTCAATTTTGAGATAAGTAAAAAATACATAATGAAAAGCATAGTTCAGATGAAACCAAGTTTATCTAATAACATGAAAAATTTAAGCCTGACTTACTTTCTGGCATAGACGTAAGAAGTACATGTACCAGGAAAAAAAATTACCTAAAGTGAATTACATTATTGTTGTTGTTGTTTTTTTTAAATAAAATAGGCCTAAGAGTGTTGACAAATGGTCAGATAAGCAATGGTATCAAAAAGTTTCAAGCTGCCTCCAACCTTTTATCAAACTGTAGACAGAGTCAACAAAATATATACAGCAAAATCACACTTACATTTCTTGCAGAATCTTGCTCACGGCTACAGGTAGGGAACACCATGTTGCACCAAACGGATTCTCCATCACAACTGAAGAATTTATACCTTTCCCACAGCTGCTGGTTAGGATGCCCTAGGCCTATCAGCATTTTCCTGAAATTGCCTTTAGCTGACACTATGCTCCCACTTTCAAGGACAACGTGTATCCAATGATTGGTCCATGAGGAAGTATCAAGGCCTAGTCCATTTATCCCAAGCTTATAAGACAACTTTGAAGGGCCGCCTCAAAATGCCTATGAGATCAGCTGAGAGCTATTGACTTAATCACAGCCCAGAGTCTCCTCTCTCTGCCAACCTCGCTTGCTTTCCTTTCCCCCAAGTGTGGGTGGCTGACTTGCATGCTCTTGCATGCTAATTTTAGGATCTGCTCTCCAGGGAACTTGACCAACAATACCTGTTGATGTTTACCTAAAACTGCAGGTCTTTAATATCCTGATAGTTTCCATTCTAATTCACACATAGCCAAGTCATTGCAGCTTGCTGAAAAGCTGGATGAGCAATTGAGAGAGAGAGTCTGTAACATTTTCCAAAGCAACTTTCTAAAAACACTTTCAAAACCATAGGCATGAGGGAGTAAAAACTTTGAGCTATTTCCAGATGCTGGCAATTAAGAATAGCCTGATTACTATCTTGGTATGATGCCAAATTTCATTGTTTATGAGGTAAAAGAAAACTTTGTGGAGAGGTAAAGTTGAGAAATATGATTGTGTTTGATAGTGTGGTAACTGGGTGAAAGCAGTCATTCTGCAATGCCCTGATTAGATTATTCCACGGAAATCATAATGAATATACTGCTTGTGTTATCTGGGTACATAAAAATATTAAATCCAATAGAAAGTGTTAGGTAATCAAAACTGGATACAGAACCATCTAAATGACTGATGATTTCTTTAAAAATTCTGGCAAATCAAATTTCCCAGGAAGATATCACAGTACCATAAAACAAAAGACTCTTGATAAAGCTCTGTGAGTTACAGGGGTCATGGTCAATAGCTAGTGGCCTCGGGGACCTGATCCTAATGATGAGCGGAATTGAAAAACTGCTTAAAATAAAATGAGATATTCACCTTGCCGTTATTCACTAGATTTATGAAGAGTTTCTGAAAATACTTTATTCATGTATTCACTCCTTCTTTACCATGTGGCTAGTAGTATTATACTGTTGTAGAGGACATAAACCAAATGCAAGGCAGGCTTAGTCCTTAAAGAGCATTTATTTGCATAATGAGAAATATGGTAATCATAATAACAACTTCAATAACTATAGCCACCATTTACTAAATGCCGCTATTTGCCAGGTACTTGGCTATGTGATTTATGTACATTATGTTTAATTCACATCACCCTTAAGAAGTAGATGCTATTTACTCTGCTTAATAAATGATGAACTACAGGAATGAAAGTAGATACATCTGTTGTCTAGCGTTTCCCAGATAATCACTAGCAGCTTTGGGATTTGAAATTAAGTATATACAACCCCAAATTCTCCTTTTGCTATCATTCCAAACTAACTCATGAAATTTTAAACAGTAATAGAAGGAAACTAACAGTTAGATTTCAAGATGACTGATAAAGATAATAAGTACCAAAAGAGTTAAGAGGAAAATAAGAGCGATATGGAGAAAAACCTTCAGTATTTTTTACCTTTTTCTTAGGAATGTCTGGTATTCATCTTTAAGAGAATTGTTAAAAATATAATTATACTAAGCCCTTTGGCTATGCAAAAGAAAGCAAAGATAAGGTCCTTGGTCTAAGATATTAAGAAATTAAAATTTTCTTAAATACATGGTAAAAATCTAAATGCATTAGTTCTAAAAAAATGTGTTCTTAGAAGATACATGTATATAAGTATATATGCTGTTTTCCAGAAATCTGCCCACACATCAGGATTATGAATCGGATATTAACTGAATGAAAGGCAGGGGGTATATACCTTGACCTTATGCTATGCTGGAAGCTTAAAGGGTCCCACCACGAAAAGCAAATTCCTTGACATACTGTGCTGCATCTTGAAAATCATTCTGTTTAACATGGAATAATTCATTCTTTGGAAAATGTATCATTGTTGAATTGTTAGGCTCTGATAGGCCATCCAATGGAAGAAAGGGAAAGAACTCAAAGTCAAATCCATAAGCAGAGACAGGCATTTTTTTGACTGACCTCGTAAAGTGATCTTTCCTTTTTCTTCCACCTGACATAGAAATCGGGTCTACACGCACATGAGATTTGAACTGTGAGTGGTAGAGGATGGCCAAGGGCCTGCCCTCTGTGGATAGGGAGCAACCAGACGTCAGAAAATAGGGCCACCTTGTAAAGAGAGGCACCCTGCCTGGTGCAGTCTTGTTTGCATGCAAGTTTTAAACTATTCAGTAATTATTTGCTCAGGCATTGGTGAGTGAATGGCAATGTCCTTATTATAATGATAAAATTTAGTTACTGTGCTCTGGAGAACAATCTCACATGTCAAATGAGTGTTTTTATCACCAAAATGAAAAAAGCCAAGCCATGCTACCATACTGAAGACCTTAAACAAGTGAGAAGTCGCCAGAGACTTCCAAGTTGTAGCTGTGTCAGATGCTGCCAAACTGGGAGAAAGGAATGGCAGAGCTAATTAGGACTTGTAAAATAATATACATGTTTCATTTTTTTCCCCACAATATTCAAAAAGACTGTACCTAGGTTAAATATTCAACATAACTATAGATTCTGAGTGCCAGAATAAGTTCTATAATACTCAAATCGATGAAAAACCAACTTGTAAAGCTCTCACTTGGAGCACCAGTATGAGCAGGGCTGTGCATCACACAGGGAAACCACGAAACCACGGGGGACAACATGTAGTCTTAGCTTCTTCCTTCCTCTTCTGTGAAGTAACATTGCCTGGTGTGGAATGATGAAATGAAAAGCTTTTGTTGGATGAATAGGGGAAAATGAGGTGAGATACTTTCTCAATGTAGCTTGGGGGAACCAATGTTTGTCTCTATGTTATTGTTCAGGAAACAACCGTGTGCAAAATTGTACAAATAGGTGAGATTGGACGTAACCCTGTTTAATTAATTCATGCAATTATAATTATGTAATTGAGGAATGAAGATAATTTGGGTAACTAGGACATCCTTCCAGAGTATGAAATCAACATTGTATTTTCTCATCGGTTAATAACTAATGTAGCTGAATATATTAGCAGCTACTTAGATAAATTATATTATACAAGCTAAATTTACAGCCTTCCTATTTTTATTTACATCCAAATATAATATTGCAACCCACAAAGCACAGCTAGAAGCAATTTTTGCTTACTTCACTATAGACAATAATAAACCATAAATGTTTTCTTGAGAAATTCCATAAATGCTGACATTATTAATCATAGATCATTTTATTCATTTTCAATTTGCTCTAAGAAGCTCTAAGATAGGGCAGTAACTTTAAACCTGATGATAATTCCTGACATTCATATTTCTGAAATAATGACACTGAAGTGTTCATTAGAAATAACACCAATTTTTAAAATAGGCAGGCTAGTTAAAAAGCACAGACAGCAGATATTTACAGTATAATTTCAAAAAAATTCTCACTTGCTAGCCAGTCATTCAAGGGAAAAAAAAATGAATAAAGGCAACATTTTGTGAGATGTCTTTATGATATTTCACTGTATGTTTCAATTCCTCTCAAATGTCATAATGTCTCAAATGAATAATTCAATATTAGATATTCCTAGTAATACATAATTTTCTTTAACAATGGCCTTTATGACTCGAAGGACAACTCACTTAAACCTCAAACATAATAGATGAAAAAGAAAAGCCATCTTCTCTCCTAATCTTGCTCTTCTTTTGCCATTTTCCATTAATGGCACCATAGCATCTAATTTTCCAAACTCAGATCCTTAGAATCATTATTATATCTTCCCTTTCTCTACTCCATGCGTCCTTCCCTCCCCATGTAAACAATTAGAATCTTGCAATCTCCTCTTCCTCTCCAGTGCTCCAAACAACTTAGCCTACCATTCAAGTTCTCCTTAGCCCACTTGTTAAAGCTCCACATACCACTGTATTTCTCTCGTGCATTATATAAAAGTTACTAAACATCTGTAATATGTTTACATACATTATAGAAATTGGAGTCAGATAAACACAAGGTTGATTCCCCACTCCAATATTAAGTAGCTGTGTGAACTTCAGAAAATGACGTCATGTCTTTAAGGCATAAATTCCTCCTCTGTGAAACAGAGGCAATAGTAATACTGATCTTCTGATGCTGTGACAATTAAATAAACGAATGCATGGAAAATGGATCAGATAGTGCCTGCCACATGCTAAGCACCATGTAAATACTCTCCCTCCTGCTCCATAATATCGCCATCTTCCTATTTTTGAACTAATATTTCCTGCTTAGGTTATTTGTGATCCTGTTTCAGCATGCTTATGGGATTTTCAGATGTTTACAAGATTTGCCTCTATATTCTCATTATCTAGCATAGTATCTGGCCCCGGTAGGAGTTCTAACCATATTTCTCAAATATGTGGTCAAATATTCTCTGCTGACAGTTCAAGCTTGACACATTCTCCCCTAGGTAATGAAAGGTTCCATGTCTTTTTCATGTTCATTATTGTTCACTGGGAATCTACATGAAGAAAAAAAAAAAAAAAAGTATAGAATGTTAAAAAATGATCAGTTAAGTCGATTCACTTTTTTAAAAAAATCTTATTTATTGAACTAAATTTAGTGTGTATGTGTGCATGTGGTTATATATCTCCCAGAATCAGTAATCATATTGTTTTCTATCATATGGTCCATCATTATACATTTTTTTTCTTCTTTTTTAGGGCTGCACCCATGGCATATGGAAGTTCCCAGGCTAGAGGTTGAATCAGAGCTGCAGTTGCCAGCCTATGCCCCAGCCACAGCAACGTGGGATCCAAACACATCTGTAAACTACACCACAGCTCAAGGTAACTCCAGATACTTAAGTCACTGATCCAGACCAAGAATTGAACCCACATCCTCATGGCTACTAGTTGGTTTCTTAACCCACAGAGCCAGGGCAGGAACTCCATAATTATACATTTTTTCACAGTGGTAGTAACAAGGAAATTGTCAGTGTTTAATTCCATACCTAATAAAAGAAGATCCATTACTATCACACTCAGGTGAATTTTATCTATTGTGGATACGAAATAAGATGAAAACCAGGATACCAGGGATGCTAGAAGGAATAGATGAGCAACATACTTAGTTGGGATAAATCCTTTTAAATTTTTTTTTTTTTTTTACTGTTTTCCCTCTCTGGACCATTCCCTCTTTTCCCTTTGTATCATTTTATTTCAAACCTGTTCATTCTTTGATAAGGTTTGAGCAAGAATTGCAAAAATATATTGTTTGATAAATTAGATACCATGTCCTCATGAACAGTCTTTTATCAAACACAAATATTATGGCAACCTGTACCCAGGAGGGAAATGGGATGGATGGCCCACTTAATTTCCTTTATAGTTAAAGGAAAACAAAAACAAAAACAAAAACAAAAACAAAAACAAAAAAAAATCATGAGATCAAGAAACCAAATTCTTTTGGTTTTTTGACTGACTGTGACAGAGGCCTATCAGAAATGCTCTGTACTATTTGGTCCTTGCGGTTAACACAGTCCAAAACTATTCCCACAAGAGAAATTGTTACAAAAACAATGCAAAGTATTAACAGCAAATAGGAATCAAACTCCTTCCCCAAAATAATGAATGCTGTCTTTCAGCTTTTTTACTTTCTTTAGTAAGAATGAAGATGCTGATTTCCTCCTTCCCTCCTGCTTCTCCAACCCTCCCTTCTACCTTTCTCTCCTTCCCTTTTCTCTTTCTTTCTTCCTTCCTTTCTTCCTTCCTCCCTCCCTTCCTTCCTCTTTCCTTTCTTTCATTTGCTTTTCTTTCCTTCTCTATTTCTTTTTCCCTGTTGACTTGACTGACACACAGAACATCTTTTTAGGTTTTATATTCTTAGATGCAAAATCTCTATATAAATAATATATTTCTTTGGTAAGTCACATTGTATTTCCTAATTCCAAAGAGCTTTTAAGAATACCTAATATTTGACTTAGATGTTTTTTCCTAAGTTATACTCACATTTTAGTGGCTGTTTATGAATACAGTTATTTCAGTTTGCATTAAAACAGAATTGAGAGGAGTTCCCTTCGTGGCTCAGTGGTTAACGAATCCGACTAGGAACCACGAGGTTGCGGGTTCTATCCCTGGCCTTGCTGAGTGGGTTAAGGATCCGGCATTGCTGTGAACTGTGGTGTAGTTTGCAGACACGGCTCGGATCCTGCGTTGCTGTGGCTCTGGCGTAAGCCGGTGGCTAAGGCTCCTATTAGACCCCTAGCCTGGAATCTCCATATGCCATGGAAGCGGCCCTAGAAAAGGCAAAAAGACAAAGAAGACATAAAAAAAAACAAAAAACAAAAAACAAAAAACAAAAAAACCCCCCAGAATTAAGAGTTTTCTCTCCCAATTATTTATTTATTTTAATGTGCGTGAAAAAGAATGTGTTTTGTACTATTAGTTACTCTCTCCCTGCTGGTCTGTAAAAACACATCCCATTTTCTTTGCAGTCCTAATTCAATTGCCAACTGTCCTGGAGATGTTTCACAAGGTGTACTGTTTCCCTGCCACCTCTACTGAGGTTTTGTTGTTTACTGCATTGTAGTTTACTCAATATATGTTCTCGTTGCCCTATCAGGTTGCAATTTTTGAGGAAGATGTTTCTCCTTGTATACTAAATAGTATAGGCTTATGTGCATAAGGTTTTCCAATTACCGAACTGAACAGAATATAATGTAGCCTTTCTTTACTTCCTTATCTCCTTCAGTTTTCCTCATTGGGATATGAAACCAGATGATTTGCCATGTTGATGACATTTTTAGACATGTTTATATGAAATAAGCTTGACAATGACACTTGCCATGTCATTTTTTAAAAATTAACCTTTAAAAAATTACTTTAAGCATACTATTAATACTATATCTTTTCATATATGTCTTAGAAACAAGGATATTCTCTAATATAACCTCAGAATAGGCATTACATTCAAGAACTTTAACCCTTGGAGCAGGCCTGGAGATGCATCTCCCAAGTTCCCAACAAGGAAGGAAAAGCTTGCTGTCACAGTTGCTAGAAATGGGTGAGCAGTCTACCCATGTTAACTTGTTCAAGGATTGTTTAGCTGCAAACAGCAGCTCTGGGCAAGGGCATGACCTTCCTGAGGCAGTCCACAGCCAAGGGCCAGTCACAGAAGGGGCATCAAAGTCCAGTCATCTTGACCCAATGTGGGTTAAGCCCTAATGATTATGCTCCAAATCTCCCCATGGAACTGGACAAGGTCTTGTCATTAAGCTTGCATCACTATTTTTTTTTTTGTCTTTGTCTTTTTAAGGCCAAACCCGTGGCATATGGAAGTTCCCAGGCTAGGGATCCAGTCGGAGCTGTAGCTGCTGGCCTATGCTACAGCCACAGCAATGCCAGATCCAAGCCTCGTCTGGGACCTACACCACAGCTCATGGCAATGCCAGATCCTTGACCTGCTGAGTGAGGCCAGGGATAGAACCCGCAACCTCGTGGTTCCTAGTCAGATTTGTTTCCACTGTGCCATGATAGGAACTCCAAGCCTGCATCACTTTTCGATTTTTTTCTCCACACAATATTTTAATAGGTATTGATTCCTAATTAGCATTCTGAAAACAATTTAGATTGTTTTTTTATTCTGCTTATTTTTGTTTTGTTTGTTTTGTTTTCCTTTCTAGGGCTGCATCTGCAGCATATGGACGTTTCCAGGCTAGTGGTCAAACCAGAGCTGGAAGCCACCAGACTACTCCAGAGCCATAGCAACTTGGGAACTGAGCCACATCTGTGACCTAACACCATAGCTCATGGCAACGCCAGATCCTTAACCCACTGGGCAGGGCCAAGGGATGGACCCGAATCCTCATAGATACTAGTCAGATAGTCAGGTTCATCACCACTGAGCCACAGTGGGAATTCTTTTTTTTTTTTTTTTTTTTTTTAATATCCAAGCTGAGGGATGTTCACATAACCATCCCCCTTTACCATCTTTATTTTTCTCCGTAACACTTTCCATCACTTAACATACTAAACTGGTAATATAAGCTCCAAATAGGAAGGTATTTTAATTCATTTTGTTCATTGATATATTCCAAGCTCAAAAACAGAAAAAGATTGGAAATAATCTAAATGCCTATGAGTAATGGTCTGGTTAAATAAATTATGTTATAGCCATACAGTGGAATAGTATGTGGCCATTAAAATGGAAAAGGTAGCTCTATATTCATTTATTGATTTGGTGAAAAAACATTTATTAAGCATATGCTTTTTGGTTTTTAACTATAGGAAAATTAGATATCTCCACATTGAAAATTCATAGAAAGTCACTGCCTTTTTATGAATATGAATTAACATATCCTTTTTGGGCCAGTTTTAGGCTCAGCAACTCAATAGGTCAAAATTTGGCTCTGCTTCTATAATAGTTTTACTTCCCATTCACCCCCACTCCTTCTCTCTTATGTTTTAATTTTTAAGAGCCATCTAAACTTGATAATCACCGCAGGTCCTTGCTGGAGGGAATGTGATACTGAAGGAATGTCATAAGGAGGGGCAAATATTTCATTCTATTCTTCAATATATTTCCTACTATACATTACTTACAACCAAAACAACATAATCTAGTATGCATTCTCAGAGTTTCAGAAACCCAACTAGTATAATTTATTCTCTTTTTTTGAAGAACAAAATGCTCAATGATGCAATGGTTCATTTGTTAGCTATATGAGCCTCAGGTACATGAAATATGTGCTAATGAAAGACAAATCATTGCAAATATATATATATGTATGTATTTCCCTCTTTGGATCATGAAGAAGTAATAGAGAAAAGGAAACTTAAGATATCAGTTGTGAGTAAAATGCCAAGTTATAACATAAACAAATTTATTTATTATTACATATTTAACCATATTATAAAATGAAACCAAACTGTAAGTTTGAATCTATTCATTATAAGTATAGCTACTAAATTTTATTTTAATGAAAATCATACAATTATGGCATCATTCATTTCTATTCATAATTCAAAATTACTTTATATATTTATATAATAGAAACAATAAAGTTAATTATTTTAGCTATGAATCTTGGTCATTATGGAATAATAATAATCTCAACGTGAAATGGCACAATGTTTAATTTAAAAATCCTGATAAATTAAGTAATGATTAACTTTTAGTCTCTTTTTTTTAACTTTTCCTAAAAATCAGCATGTTCAGAGTAACAAGTTTTTGTTTTATCTACAAACATTTGAAGACATAATCCCTAGTGCTTCCATGGACTCTAAGGTCTCTCCAACCTCCAGCCTTTGGGCATACATGCTATTCCCTTTGCTTGAAATCGTCTTGATCCTCTTCCAGTGGAACATTCACTATCATCTCTCAGATGTGAGCCTACAGATCATTTCCATTAGAATCGTCCACACACTATCCAATATAAAAGCGAGTAACAGAAATTACCTTTCACTCTGCTTTATAATTTCTTGTCACATCTTAGTCTTCACACATTTTCATTATGCATTTCTTTCTTTTTTAACTTCTTTCCCTCCTTATAGTATAAGCTCTGTGAGGGCAGGTTTTTTTTTTCCCCCCTGTGCATCACTGTTTATCTAGACTGTGTACACAACACACAGTAGGTAATCAGGAAACATTCTGATTGAATACGTCATTGTGAGGGATCATGCATTTCATTGAGGACAATTTCTTTCTTGGAAAAATGGAAATTATTCCTGCCTTTGCTTTTGGACTAGATTTCTCTTGACAAGAAAGGAAAACTAAAAAGCTTCTTCCAGTGAACTGGCTGGATTATACAGACACATTGTCTTGGAAGATGACTCACTGTCCCTATAATTTTAGTGCTCATCTTTCTTGATGTAGAGCCAGGATTATATTTTTCTTCCTCTCTTGTGTATAGGAAGTAGCACCAGAATATGAGGGGAGATGATTATTTTTCTTTAATATTCATTCCTCAATTTACCGGCTGAGGGATTTAGAGGAGTCATACATCTTAGTGCAAAAGAGATATACAACCAGGAAGATGTTTGAGTCTGTGACTAAACACATGGAAGGCAGCCTGCCAATCAGAAAGACTTGCCATGAATAATCTGAGTGAGAAAAGGAATGCCGTTTCTTTTAAGGCACTGAGATTTGGGCCTTATTTGTCCCAGCAGCAGGCAATGTGCTAATCCACTCACACAAATGTATACTTTAGCTTATGACACATATTTATACAATTAAAAAGCTTTTCTAGTTTTTAAATGTTTACTTCTAATGCCAAAAACTATCACAAAAAATACACAGCTGCAGTTAACTTTAGTTTTCACTATAAAGCTATTTACATGTATATGAGAAATGCTTGTCATCTCAATACATAATTGTAATAGTACTTACTATACTATTTGATAATTGCTAGTATATCTCATTTGTACATAAATTAGAGAAAGACAAATACCAAATGATTTCACTTATTTGTGGAGTCTAAAAGATAAAACCTCATATTGAGTGAAGTAAGTCAGAAAGAGAAAGACAAATACCATACGACATCTCTTATATCTGGAATCTAATATATTGGCACAAACAAATCTTTCTACAGAAAAGAAAATTATGGACTTGGAGAATAGACTTGTGGTTGCCAACGGGGAGGGGGAGAGAGTGGGGTGGATTCGGAGTTTGGGTTAATAGATGCAGATTATTGCCTTTGGAATGGATTAGCAATGAGATCCTGCTGTGTAGCACTGGGAACAATGTCTAGTCACTTATGATGGAGCATGATAATGTGAGAAAATAGAATGTGTACATGTATGTAGAACTGGGTCACCATGCTGTACAGTAGAAAAAAATTGTATTGAGGAAATAACAATAAAAAAAGATAAAACCAATGAATGAACATAACCAAAACAGAAATAGAGTCAAAGATACAGAGAGCAAATAGGTGATAGCCAGAGGGGAGATGAGAGAAATAGATTAGGGACATTACGAGGTAAAAACATCCATTTACAACATAAATGAATCATGGATATGAAATGTACAGTGTGGGGAAGAGTCAATAATAATATAATCTCTTTGTATGGTGACAGATGGTAACTAGACTTGTAGTGGGGATCATTTTGAAATGTAAAAATGTACTGAATTACTATGTTGCGCACCAGAAATTAGCATTGTGTTGTAGGTCAATTATATTTCCAAAATAAACAACAACAACAACAACAAACTCAAAGATATCAGATTTGTGGTTACCAGAGGCAGTGGGGAGGATGAAGGGTAATTGGATGAAGCAAGTCAAAAGGTACAACCCTTTCATTACAAATAAGTACTAGGGATAACATACACCATGATAAATATAATTACCACTGCTGTGTGTTATATGTGAAAGCTGTTAAGAGAGTAAATTCTAAGAGTTCTCATCATAAGGGAAAATTTTTCTTTTCCTTTTATTTTGTAAATATACGAGATGATGGATGTTAACTTATGATGGTAATCGTTTCATCATGTATATAAATCAATCATTATGCCTTAGACCTTAAATGTACACAGTGCTGTTTGCCAATTACATGTCAATAAAAATTACATGTTTACATATATTAAAAATGCTTACCATCTCAAAATACATAATTATAATTGCACTTATCACACTATTTGGTAATTGCTGTATCTTGTAATGGTAAATAAGCTCCTTTTCCCCCCTCAGGTGTCTTCTCAGTGCCTAATTCACTGCTCACTAATTATTTGTTTGAATAAATAAAATATTATTTAAATTAATCCTTTGCCTAAAAAGTATACCTTTTGCTCTCAAATGACACAGTTACAATAATACAATTATAGTTTAATAAGTTCTCATTGATTTTTTTCTTTCAGAAAAGTTCACATAATTATGTACCTACTTATAAATATTATGACTCAATATATGTTGTTAGGGTGAACTGCCTCTAAAACAACTAAAGAAGCCTAATTAAAACAGACCCATTTTTTTGTACTTATAATTATTGGCCCTAAAGCTCACAATCAGAGATTGATTTGTAAAAATTAATATGAAGTGACACATTTGAAAGATGTGTCATTACAGTGAAAATGTAAACAAACATTTTACTAAAAATATTTCTGATTATTGAGGGTAATTAAAATAATATTGTTCTCTCTCTCAAAAATGTTGAAATCCAATATTTTTTTTGATCTTCCTAAATGAAAGATACTTTGGAAAGAACTTGGATAAATTTGGTAGGTTATTAGCCTAGGAGGATGCAAGCAAACCAAAATTTTTTAATCACAGAAACTTTTTTAAAATTTTTATTATAGTTGATTTATAGTGTTCTGTCAATTTATGCTCTACAGCAAAGTGACTCAGTCATTCATATATATATATATATATATATACATACATATATATATATATATATATACACACATATTCTTTTTATCATATTATTTTCCATCACATTCTCTCCCATGGACATACCATGGATATAGTTTCCTGTACTATACACGATAGGACCTCATTGCTTATCTATTCTAAAAATGATTTGCATCTACTAACCCCAAACTCTCAGTCCCTCCCACTCCATCTTGGCAACTACATGTCTGCTCTCCATGTCTGTGAATCTGTTTCTGTTCTGTAGATAGCTTCATCTCTGCCATATTTTAGATTCCACATATGTTATTTTTAAGTAATACCTATGGGCATCTCAGGGGACTAATTTTACATGGAATGCACTTTAAAAAAGGAAAACTGTTCAAGAATTATGTTTTCTATGTCATTTGTCAATCTAATTTCTGAGGAAACCTACATTTAATGTGAAGCTCTACTATACGGTGACAGGTTTTTTTCAATCTTTAATTAGAAGAATAACATTCTTTATTCTCTGCCATTGCATACTCAAATTCCATCTATGATTAAGCTCAATTACAACACTTAGATATAAATATAGAAACTCAAGTCTTATGGTAATTCTACGGAGGTTACATTTGTGATTTTACCATTTCCCTTTTATGATCTTCTGTTGTGACTAGAATTACAAGTTGTACATCAATCTGAGAACTCCCTGATGACTGATGGGGTAACCTTAAATCCTCATCTCTCTCCTCAGTTTTTTGTTTTTTGTTTTTTGGCTGCTAAGAGACTTGAATTTATAACTTTGTCTCTTTAACTTCTGTCAAACAATTCTTATTCAATTCCCTCTTTCTTGAATTTTTAAACTTTTTTTCTTGAGCTCTCTTCTTCATTATTCTCTAACATTGAGTATTTTTATGTGCTCAGTTCCACTTTCTCTGCATTCATTTGTTTACTCATTCATTCATTCTAGTCTTGTGATTTACTCTCATTTTGCAGCACCGAGGACAGTGACTCCTGATGAAAGGTTTGAACTTGTCAGCCAGATCTGTCTTCACTTTACCTAATTAAATGTGAAATAATGAATTTTGTGGAAAATTAAATGAGGCAAAGAATATTATCAGACAATTCAGTGAGAAGTAAGTCGCTGATACCTAAGACAGTGTATACTCAATAAATATTTACTGAATTAATACTAATCTATTCTAAACTGCACATGTTCAAGTAAAGCAAGCTGTTCCCTAGTTTGCATGTTCTTGGGATATGAGCCCTATGTAAATATTAAAAACAGCTTATTTCTTCCCAATTATTATTTTTTAAATGTAAACACATATTAAAATATCTAAGAGAACATTATAAACATTCTGTGAGCTGATTTTCTGACATTTGGATAGTACTGGCCTACATGAATCATTAACATCATCTGAATTGAATAAATTTACACCTGGTTAATAAAAATGCTCATAAGATTTATCACCTTTATCCTAAATCTTTAATGACTATATGCAATCACTTTATCTAACACCACCTATAAAATCTTAGTTTTGTGATTTTAGTCTTAATTTATTCTAATGCTTTATACTTTGAATATAAAATGTTTTCAAGTAATGTGAAATTTTTTTGTTTCTAAAACTTAACTTTGGCAGACATACAGTGAAATTATTTGTTATACTCATCTCTCAAAAAATACTAAATATATTTTAATGTTAATAACCCAAGGCAGCGATATATAAAACATATACATATGTTTTAACTTGAAACTGCGGAAAGGAAAAAAAGAGAACCATTGCTTTTTTCTGACTTTTCCTAAACTTTATTATTTTTCCTCATTCCTATTTTTATGAAAAAAGGTCCTTAATTAAGCATTAGTATAAAAACATTCATTCAAACTAATCTAGGACTGCTATGGCATATAGCTAGGGACCAGGTGAAATAAACAGGTGAGATTGCTGTGAACATCTCTTCACCAATCAGAAGACATATGCTCTTTTTCTTTTACTGAAACACTTAACTTTTCCACCTCTGTCAGGTAAATGTTGAAGCTTATTTTACGGCATTATCTTTCTTAAAGTAGATTTGTTAAAATAACCATCATATATAACTTGTACGTTTAGATATTTTTTAAAAAACTCTGCTTTCTGAAAACACTTTCAAGCAAGTTATAAGAAACAAGGAATATACTTTTAACAAGACACGATGACATAGAACTTAAAGTCTTTAAATTATGATTTAAAGTCATTTGACCACTCATTCACTTCCCAATATCTTTTAAGTATCTCTCATTTGTCAGTATGTTAGAGTTTGAGAATAAAAAGACAAGTTGAAGACTGTTCTTTGTTAGACAGCCACAATGTAGCAGGAGAGAGAAAACGGTATGACAGATTGGTAAACAAACCACTGGAACAGAGTTATGTATTGTATATATGTCCAAAAGAGGTAGGCACAAAGTGTTATAGAGGGAGCACCGAAAGTATCTCCCAGAGGGGCACACACACACACACACACACACACACACACACACACATTATTTTTTAAAGGCAAAGACAGGAGAATTTCAAATGAAAATTATCCTTTACCTGGGTATGTAAAAAGTTGGGAATTCATAAGTCACTCTCAGATAAGTGGTTCAGGATATATAAGCCAAGAGAGTAACATCTTCAATGACAAGGATATGTGAAAGGTCATAGTGTGGTCAGGAAATAGGAAAAAGCATCTTCGTACATGACAAGTGAAATAAATATGGAGGGATAAATGTCACCCAGAATTTTAAGCCACATGTTCACTCTTCCATGGAAATCTTCAGGAAACATAGATATTCCTCAAATGACCATTTACTTAGTCTTTGACAAACAGGAGTAAATTTTATCTCTTGTCTGGACATGTCATGCTAAGACTTCTATAAGAATAGACACTGTTCTTGGATTGTTAAAACCAAAGTGCCTTGAATGAATTTTCTGAGTCTGTGGAAAGAATGCATGATACTTAAGATGAAACTTTCCACAGAAAAGAAAATCATGGACTTGGAGAATAGACTTGTGGTTGCCACGGGGGAGGGGAGGGAGTGGGGTGGTTTGGGAAGTTGGGGTTAATAGATGCAGACTATTGCCTTCGGAATGGATTAGCAATGAGATCCTGCTGTGTAGCACTGGGAACTATGTCTAGTCACTTATGATGGAGCATGATAATGTACGAAAAAAGAATGCATACATGTATGTGTAACTGGGTCACCTTGCTGCATAGTGGAAAAAAAATAATGCATTGGGCAAATTTAAAAAAAAAAGATGAAATAAAGATGAGGAGAATTTAAAAATTTTCTTCTTTTAGATGTGAGATCATTTGATAGGAAAACTTTGAAGAAAATAAAATGGATGATGATTGTAAGGGACTTAAACTGATTATGTTTGGAGAATTATATCAAGTAGAGAACCATAATTTAAATGGGGTTGAGGGGAATGTACCCCATAATTAAGTTATATAAAAAATAGACTTACATCATTTTTTTAAGAAATCCCTAACTTTCCATTCCATTTTTCAAGCCCCAGATACCTACTCAAAAACAGACCCTGTCAATGAAGATTCTCCTCATTTATCACTTTTCTTTCTAATCTCAGGGCCTTATTTGTGGAAGTTAGAGATATGTTTTAATCTGAATGTAATATATTGTCAGCTTATGGTTATATTTTAGAGACAAACAGTCATACTAATAATAAATTTTCAAACTAGATATTACCTGGAGAGACAACTCGGCAACAATCTCTATTTACACCTTGTGAAGTCCAGTGTACGTGGTGTAGTGGCAAAAACAAAAGAATAATAACCAGGTAAAGAGAAGGATTTGAGTCCTTTGTGGGCTAAAGCCTGGCACTTTTTTTTTTTTTTTCTCTCTCTCTCTCTCAATGGAAATGAGGGCATGAAAATACTCAGTTCAAAGGTACCACGGAAATACAAAATTGCTGAAGATATGGAGATAGGGGAACAATAATGCTGAAAAAGTAAACAAATGACAAATTTGAAGAACATTTGAAGTTCTTCTCTTTATATTAAAAATACTGAACTCATTAGGCTCCAAAGAATGAGAGAGAGAAAATCTATATTTAATTTTGAAAGAATAGCTTTCTAAGCCAATATAAATATAAGAGGAATAAAAATGAAATTTCTATGGTTTTCTTTTATCTTAGAAGGTAAAATGCAGTTTTTAGGATGCTACATAAAATATTTGTTTTTAATCGGTATTCTACACTCACAAATATGATATTCAATGAATTATGTGAATGTTTAAAAAAAAAATCAACCTTTGCCTATGTACCATCACACTTCAAAGGTGAACATCTAATAAAGTATAAACCTATTTAAGACAATGCATTTTGGCTATTTAAATCCAAGGTACACAAAAAAGTACTTTAAATTAAGCATCAAAATCATTTTATGTTTCTCCAAAGTCACACAGATTAGAACCTGAATACCATTTACTAAAAATGATCAGTTATATTAATTACTCATATTAATGAAAGACTATAGGTTTTAAAAGTTCATCTTAAATACTTTTAGATTAGGCAAAAAAGCATCTCTTTTTCAGTTTTATTCTATTACTATTTTATTGAAATATACAGATATATGAGAAACATTCAGACATGTTTATTTGAAATATTTCTAAATGACATTATCACACATACCATCTCCACTAAATATATTCACACTATTGATGTGTTTAGAATTAATCTTCTTTTATTTATCATAATTTAGATTAATATATGGTAGACAATCAGGATTCCAGGGCTTAAATGATTTGACTTAATAAAGAAAGATATGTTTTCCTGGTACACCTATTTGAACGAATACAATTTTTAAGAAACTTACTACTTCAAAATAATTATATTTAATAAGAAACTTTTAAATATTCTTTAGGTCTTAATTCATAAGTATCTATATCCAAACTTATATTCATTTCTTACTAAATCTGTTATGTATTTATCAATACTCTCTTTTATTCTGTTCACATAATATCTATAAAATTTCCCTTAGAAGCTGTTGTGAGTATTGACTGAATTAACAATCATGTGATATTTTTAATTATATAGATACAGAAAATGCTTTAAGTTTCAAAGAGACAAGAGTCAGAATTCCATTTAGGTTTGGATATTTTTATTTTTTATTTTATTTTATTTTTTGTCTTTTTTGCCATTTCTTGGGCCGCTCCCGCAGCATATGGAGGTTCCCAGGCTAGGGGTCTAATCAGAGCCGTAGCCGCTGGCCTACGCCAGAGCCACAGCAACACGGGATCTGAGCCGCGTCTGCAACCTATACCACAGCTCACAGCAATGCCAGATCCTTAACTCACTGAGCAAGGCCAGGGATCGAACCTGCAACCTCATGGTTCCTAGTCGGATTCGCTAACCACTGAGCCATGACGGGAACTCCTAGATTTGGATATTTTTATCATGTTACCGCACTATTACTGGGTAACTTTATTTTTTTAGTATTAGGAATACTGTATAGTATATGTAGATTAAACTATGCTTTTGGAAGACTGTATAATCCTTTTCAGTGGGGTATAGGTTTAGTTTAAAATATAAATCTCACGTAAGTCTTTCACTCTTAATTTTGTATACCATGCCAATTTATACTCTAATGAAAAAAAGCAAACAACTTTGAATTGACATTGTTTTTCTAATGAACTTATTATGTTCCTTTTCTGTAAGCCAATATAATATTTGCACATTTTGGACTAATATGATCACCAAAGAAAAGTGGGTCCTAATATTCATCAGGTTTTCTAACTATGAGGTGTTTTGATAAATTAGCCTCTCCTCAAAACTGCCCATTGAATGGAGAATTCTCAGTCATTGCAACCAATGTCATCATGAAACTCTCGCAGAAGCTGGCCTTACTCAGCACACACAAGGCAGTTGTCTCTTAGGACATCATCAAGCTGTAGCAGTCCATTATAAAATCCCTGCCTTCCATATTCAGGATCCACCACCCTTGGGGATATTAGGATAGAGCAGGAATCAGCAAATGAAGATTGTTTCAGAAGTAAGCACCTAGCCAAGGGGACCCAGATCTGCCCTTTTGGCCAAGTTGTTCTATTTGTTTTGATGAGAGTGTCATTTCATCCATTTACAATGGTGGGGTTACCACTACTTTTTAAAAAACCCCGAAAGAGAGTAACCAATATTTTATTCACTTATTTCTCCATTTAATCGCTTCTTAAATAAAAATATAACTATTTTATCAATTTATTTCTCTTGGCATGAGCTGGGTATATAAGAGAACTTGGATACATTTGAAAACTACACAAAGAGGAAAAACTTATCCTTTCAAGCTACTAGTTCCTACCCAAAAGCAGTCATGTTAACCTTAATTTGGTGCAGATTATATGCTGGGAAAAATACATGAGAACTTCTTTTAGACAGATTTTTTTTCCATAATCAAAGTTATCATAAATTAATATTTCTCACCTATGTGTTATATATATTTCTTAATTCCCAAGTTTCTTAATTTAACTATAATTTGCAGAGAATTTATCAAGTATAACTACCATATTATTATAATTTATGTTTTCAATACTTGGCATGCTTATCCTATTTAAACTTGCAAAACTGGCAGTAAGCTTAAATTCTAAGTAAATTTCAATCCCCAATGTTGCATTCATTAATCAGCAATAATTTACACTAATATAAGTTCATTGATCTTTTCTTCAGGCTCTCCCTTGTGAGTAATTTCATCCTTTAGAAGACATTATTAGATACATTAAGCTGTGGTATTCCGCTCCAGCAAATGAGCCTGGCTTGACTGCTGGAGAAACACCCAATTAATAATGACATACAAAGTGATTTGTATAATTTTTCATATTGTAACATCTAATTTATCGCAATCCTGGAAAAAAATCCATGGGTAGCCATTCAGAGATAAATTATACATCATCAGAAAATGTACATCACTAGAATATTGATTAACTCATTTGAAATCAACATCTATTTCTCGTGTGTTTCTCTTTAAATATCTTTTACATGAAACTTTTGCTTTTTTAGTTACTAAGTGACTATTTCAAAATGCTTCTGACTTAAACCTTCAATTTATTAATGGAATTTTGAAGTTTTTACTTCAGGAAGTTTTCACTGACTTTATTAGTCTTAACGCTACAGTTTCTATAAAAAACTACTTCATGCCCTCTATTGCTAGGAATTGTTTCCTTTGGTTTTCAAAAGTCCGTTTTTAACTTAACACTTTAAGATGACCATGGGGGGGTGGAGTTATTATAGTGCTATTATTTTTCCATGTGGTTTCACATTTTTAAAGAAGAAATTAAACACTACTACTACTGTTACTACTAATACTAGAAAACCATCACCTTAAACATATAATATTTGAATCTAAAAACAACTCTGTAAGGAGCATGGTGAGATTGAGATATGATGCTCTCCCTCCTCTTCCTGAATTTCTTTATATACCCTGTCAACTTCCACTCATTTATTCAGTAGCATTCATTGGCTTAACAAAGGGAGAGTTGAAAGATGGAGGAAAAAAACAAAAACAAAAACAAAAACAAAAACCTCCAATTCAAAAATTTAGGCTTTTGTAAGGCTATGTTCTTGACTCTAGACTAGGTAAATTCTAAACTCCAGACTTGATCAATTATCCATAAGCAACAGGCAGAGGCATGGAGAAGGAGAAGGGAAAAGCAAATTCCAACCTGCAGAGAAGCCACAAATCAGGCAAGCTCCCAGAAGCCCCATGTTTGGCACAACGCAGGTGCAGCAGACGGCCCAGATACATCAGGAAGACAGTTCTGAGTCACCTCCCATACTTAGCTCAGCAAGGTTTATGGTCAGCACTCTGATTCCAGAATACCAAGGCCTGAGCTACAATGCCCCTTGTGAACTGATCACCAAAGAAGCAATGGAAACAAGAATATCTCAGCATATCCTCATGTGATTTCATTGATTCATTCATATGACAAATACATATTAAGCACTTAACAAATTGCAGGTGCCATTTTAGACAGTGAGATTATGGAAGGGATAAAGTAAACAAAAAACTCTGCATTCACACTTTCCTTATAGATTTCCCAAGGAACGAGAATAACCAGCATCCTGGAGAAATGCATCCTTGGTGGGACAAATAACTTTAAGTCAAATGGATCTGAGCAGATCACAGAGTTGCATACTTGTTTACATGGCAGAGCCCCTAAGTCCCTTCACCCCAGCCAATGCACCCATCTTCCTCTGATGACATCTGGGATTTGCCCCCAGCTACAGAAAACTGCCTTTCCCAGTATTACACTCCTTCCCACGGGGCAGCCTGTGGCCAATGACTGGCCAAGGCAGGGATACTCAGACTCAGAGTCTTAACTCAGGTCCACTCTGGAAGTCTTCCTGAGAGAATCAGTTGCAATCACATTGTGCATGAGCTTCTCCCTCTGCCTACCTGCCTTTTGCATGTCCTTATAGGTGAAACTCCTGAGAGCACTCTCCAAGACCACTTCCCCCTCTGCACACAAGCCCCCATCTCAGCGTCTGTTTAGAGGGAATCCAGTCTAAACACAGGGACTGAGGCTAAGGTAAGCTGAGCCTTGGGGACCCCAAAGCAGCTGTGAATACTGCCATACTGGAAGAGAGGAAGTCTTGCTAAGACAAAAGATCTCTGAGCTCCTACTAAACTCCTAATGGTGGAAACATATTGTCTTTCAGAGACAGTGTCTCTCTCACTCCTGGAAATTCTCTTGATTTTTGCCTGTATGCCCTGCAGAGAAGCACAAGAAGGTCCAGCTCTGATCCCAGGTCCTACACCTGGCTGGTCCCATGCCCTCCAGAACTTAAGATGCAATCCTGGCAGAATAGATGCAGTGTAAATACCTGATTTTCTGATATGAAATTCCTAAGATCCACAGTCTTGGGAGATTATATTGCAAAATAGATACTGTAATGAACTAATAAAGAAACCTGCATTTTAAACATCTAATCTGTTGACAGAAATGCATGACAGTTACAAAAAAATGGACATTGTTCAATTAGCAAATGGAGAAACTAAATTGATGTATAAATGTAACTCATACAGGTTCATCTTGATTTTTTTTTAAGGGCCACACCCATGGCATATGTAGATTAAGGGCTAAGTGTCAAATAGGAGCTGCAGCCACTGGCCTAAACCACAGCTACAGCAACACAGAATTCAAGCTGTATCTTCCACCTACAGCACAGCTCAGAGCAATGCCGGATCCTTAACCCATAGAGCAAGGCCAGGAATCAGATCTGGGTCCTCATGGTTGCTAGTCAGTTTCATCCTCATGGTTACTAGTCAGGAACTCCCAAGTTCATTTTGATGAAAAGTGTCTGAGAAAGATTGGAATTCAGGCCTATTTTCCTTCAATCCTCATTCTTATCCCTATGGAATATCAAAAGGTTTAAATAATTACTCTTGTTATCTAAAAACTGTTTTATAATGATAGTTTTCTGTTTATGATCTTTTAGGGATTTAAGACAATGTAACCAATGTTCTCTCACAAGACAAAGCATTTTCTTTAACAGAGAACTGTACATATTTATTTCACTACTTTCTTGCACTTAGAATTTTAAAAGATTTAGAACAGTAAGTAGAGTTAAAAATTCCAAATGCTTTTTTATAGGTTTTTGAAAACTTAAATATTTAAAGGATCAGGCAAACACTGTCTGCTTTATTTTTTTCTTTTACTTTGTTTATCTCTCCATAAATGAAAGACTTTATCTATATCTATTTTCTTCAATCATTTCACCCCCAAAAGGTCTCCTTCAGCAAGGATATATGAAGCTATCATCCTATTAATATTTCTTTTTTTTCAAATAAGAAGTGTAATGAAAAAAGAAAAAAGATAATGGATACTCATAAATTACCTCTAAGCTTAAAAGTTATTTTCAGGATTTCTCATATAGCTAGCGGAAAAGATATTACACTATCTAACCAAAGGAAATAATACATGCAAAACCCATGAACAATTGCCACCTGTGAGAATGGTAGGCTCTTCTTTCTTTTTTAAGAAAAATAAACAAATCTTACCAGTGACTAAGGTACAGATAACACTTGTACTTTCTTATTTACACATACTGGGTGACTGACATTTGTTTCTCTATCAGAATCTGATATAAATCTTTAATTTCTTAATACATTCTTCCATAAAAGCATTTATCATGCAATGTTCATGATTTTAGCTTCTCTTAGATTTCCCACAGTTTGATATAACCTTTCAAATGACAGCTTTTATGTTTTTTTTTTTTTTCTTAACTACAGAAAAAGCTAACTAGATATGTTACAATGCTTTGGAATGGAAACCACTAATCATACCGCACTAATACACAGAGATCTGTTTCTGTGTGTGTATGTGTATATACATAACTTCTTTAGCACAGCATATTAAGTATTATAGAAACTACTGAGTAATTTGTCACATTCACCACATTCAGTTTCTTAAGTACAACTAATATACCTGCGCTTTGAAGAATATAGTAGCAGATTAACAACATGCAAAGAAGTAAAAACTTGTGATACCTTTCATATATTGTATATTAACTTATTTGTCAAATCTGATGCTCTAGAGTATATCTGTAATTACTTCAGTTCATATCTTGGAATTAAAAATCTAAATTTCTTTATTAACCCATGATGTTAGGTTTAAGTTTATTTCTAAGTGTTAAAGTACATAAATCATGTGAAATGTCTAAAGGAGAAATAAATGGATATACCTGAAAGGTTTTAATTATACTAAAGTTGGTATAAATTTAAAAATGAATAAAACAAAGGACTATAACATAAAGATAGGCTCTTGAACAAAATAAAAATGACAGTATTATAAGTAAAATAATAATAATAATGTGGGTCAACTTTGGACCTTCTAGGAGACAGGAGCAATTATAGAGTCTGGCCAAGCTTGCATTTACTATAGAAGAGATGAATTTCTTTCTTGCTTTCTTTCTCTTTCTTTTCCCTTCCTTCCTTCCTCTCTCCTTCCCTCCCCTCCTTCTTTCCTTCCTTCCTTTCTTTTTTCTTTTGGTTTTAATTAGAGAAAAGGAGAAGGAGAAAGATGAGAAGGAGAAGATGGTTAAAACTTTCTAGGAAGAAACCACAGATGAATTCTCTCTGAGAGGTCAGCATGAGCAGAAGGCATGCTAACATGGAGATGTGCCCCTGATTGAAGACTAAAGTGGTGATGCTCAAAGGGAACAGGGTTATTACAGTGGTGAAACCGCAAACAAGCAAATATTCAGTATTGAATCCTCTGACTACTAAAGCAGAATGAAACTATCTATTTCCTTAACTACAGGAATCTGCCAGGGTTGTTTGAACCATGACTTTCTAAAGTATTTTAAACCTATGAAATTTCTGAAATTAAAAGACAGATTCAAGATTCTTATAAGATTGATAGTAACTAGGAGTCTTGTAAGAACAAGGGAATTTTAGGAGTAGAAAGGCAATTTAAGTTTAAGATCTACTTTAGTATGGTAGCACTCCTATGATATTTCATATGTCCCATAAAAGATCTATATCATCTTTTATATAAAAGAACCACATTTAATGTATTTTTTGTAGTCACATTTCATATGTACATATGAAAAAGATGTGGCTCTTTGATACAAACTAAAACTATATGAAATGGCTACTATTTGTGTTCATTAGTAATTAGGACCTGGAGAATTACTGAGATGTTATTTTGATAATTTAAATTTTGGCTTGGAGATAAAAATCAAACAAATATATTAGAAATATTCTGAGTGGCTACACCCAAGTAATTCACCTTATATACAATCAAAGCTAGTATCCAAATATCAAGACAGATGTATTCATCTTCCCACTCTACATCGTCTAAGTTTTTTAGCCAGTTAACAAGTCTAGAGTTTGGAGCTCTCTTTAATTCTTTTTTTTTTTTAATTGCAGATCTCCCAAAGATAATCAATCCCATGATTTTGCAGGTTTTTCCTTTGAAATAAATATCAGATACTCCTGTTTTCACTACTTCTATTGCTAACGCTCTCACTCCGACTTCTCTCTTGTATTTCTACTGGAACATTGCAGGAAGCTGAATCCTTAGCCTTGACTCCCTCATTATTTCAAGCTACACACCATTATGAAAATAATATTTTTAAAATACTGAAGCCACTGACAATATGCATTACTCTTTGGACCTCAAGTTGCCACTTGCAATATAAACTATACTGTGGAAAAAAATATGAAAGGAAAGGTAATTATAGATGGAAGATAGGTGACACTTAGATAAACATACACTTGTGTATGTTTGTGTGCATGTATTAATTGACTCAGAAAATGTGTTAATCATTTAATCAAAACTACTTAACATAGTAGCCACAATAACAAGCAATTTGAAAGAAATCAATGTTAATTTCTACCTATATATCATAACTTATTCAACCTCGGGAAGAATTGAAACATTTAGAGAGAAACAGAGATATATGGGTAGGTCGGAAGGTAGTCACATAAATACATAAGAAACATTATAAAGTGAAATAAAGAAAACTTTACACTTGCTTTTATAAAGAAATCCTGGAGTTCCCGTCATGGTTCTGCAGTTCACAAACCCAACAGTGTCCATGAGGATATGGGTTTAATCCCTGGCTTCGCTCAGTGGGTTAAGGATCTGGTGTTGCCATGAGCTGTGGTGTAGGTCGCCGATGAGTCTCAGATCCCACGTTGCTGTGGCTGTGGTGTAGGCCAGCAGCTACAGCTCCAATTTAAACACTAGCCTTAGAAACTCCATATGCCGTGGGTACAGCCCTAAAATATATATAGATATCATTAATTATTTACATGGAAGAGGACAGAAGGTATATTTTGGAAGGAAATACCAGTTGATTTAGAAATAATAGGTCCTAGGAAGGTAATGGGAGTTTTGGCCTCAACCACAGATCTTTTCAAAGTCTGTGGAATAACCTACCTATTGAAATAAGAATTCCCATTTCATGGATCATTAATCTCTTTTTCAAGTGATTAAGGATATATTATAGAAGAACGTCCTACTCAGACCAGGAAATAGGACATTATAAAGTGGCTTTTCTATCTATTAGGTCCCCAAAGGTTTAATCTTGTCTGTTTTTGATCATCTGTAATGCTCATGTCTACGGGGAAGAATATTCTTCTTTCTAATTGTTCTCAGTGACAGAAACATTTTTCATTATACTTAAATTTTTTATCTTTTAAAAACTTCAGATCATTATTCCTTGTTCTAAAACCTTAGCCTGCTTAAATAAATCTTCCTTCTCTTTATACATACCATTGCACATATTTATACACAGTTATCACATGCCCCCATTTGTCATCATATCTCTTAGCCATACATATTAAATACCCTTAATTTTTATTATTAAATCATAGGCCTTTTTTGTTTTATCATTTTGACATTATTTAAGCTAACTACAATTTTTCAATGTGTATTTTACAGCAAAGAGACAAGAGAGAAAAGAAAAAATGAGAGAAGTAATTAAAAGGTATATAATTTTGTTATAAAACACATAGCTTTTATATTGAGCTGCATAACTCAATATGTTTATGTTATACATACATAACTCACATGTATATTGAGCTACATAACTACCTACTTTTCAATGAGCACATAAAATATTACATTAAGCTGACTCGACTTACATTAACATCACAAAAATTTCATCAATGATTCCAGGTATTTCATAACGACACTACTTACTATCCAAGACTCTTAAGAAATATTAACAAGTATTGGATTAAGAGGATGTTTCAAAAATGTAAAATGTAGGTATTGCTGTGTATCGATCAATTGATCACTAACCAGGGATTCCACCGGAGAATGACTCTTCCATTTTTGGTGTCTGGGTTTTTGAGTTGTGTGTGTGCATGTGTGCGTATGCGTGTTTGTTTATAGTTTTGGTCATAATATCATAATACAGTTATAATGGCTGTTACCCTGGCCATTATAATGCATATAACATTATAATGTATCTAATATGTATACATTATAATGTATACAATACATTATATAATATATACAATGTATTATAATGTACATAATATGTACATGTATATAATGTATACATAAGTTTTAATGGCTGTTACACAGCCATTAGAGTATTTAGTCTACTGAGTGTGCAAGATTTTTATGTAGAGAAATGAACAAATGAGAATAAACTTCTTTGAAGGTATTTCACCTTTATTCTGAGCCCACACACGCTATTTTCATTTCCCAGATATTTATCACGTATTGCTGCATTCCTACAAAGAGTTAAGATTTTGCTACTTAGAGGAAATGCAATGGTAAGAAAACATGCTATCTTCTCTCATAGTGCTTATATTCTAGTGGTAAATTCTATAACTAATTTGATAATCATACAAATAAATATTAAACACTACTCATGATAGATGCTTTTGGGGAAAATGAGCTCACAAGTTTGTCTGCTGCTCTTCTCATGGTTTTTCTTACATTACAGCATTTGAATATGGGTCTATGCAGTTGCTTTACTGGAAGCTGGAAGCTCCTTAAGAATAGGGATCAGGTTTTCTGTTTCTTTCTTTCTTTTTTTTTTTTTTTTTTTTAGGTTTTCTGTTTCTTTACATCCCTCAGGATGTCGAGTACAGATTTCATAGCAGGTCCTCAATAAATACATGTGAAATTGAGTGCAGGTGTGCTAACTGGGGATTTTTTAAAAACAGTGTCTAAGCAGACCACCTGCATCAGAAATACCTGGGGTGCCTTTGGAAAATGCCAGCCCCTATGAAACCTTTTGAATCAGTATCTTTGGTGGAAACAGGGAATCTAAAATTTCAATTAAGTTCCCCACTGATCTCCCTGCACACTATTGTTTTGGGAATCAGTGGAGCTGAAGATACAGAGCACAGGTTTAGAGAATAATTTACTACTTGAAAAAAAAAAACTTTATATCGAAGACATTTAGTACACCGAATATGAAAATAAAAGCATTTTAACTCTTTAGGAGGGTATTTCTTCATATTACAGCTGAAGCTACTTTATAGGCACATGATATTACAGATAAGGTGGTTTCCCAAGACCTTCAGTGAGATTTTTCCCATCATGTGTCTCTAAGTGAAGAAGTAAAACTACTAATTGCTAACGAACTATCCTCTCTTTGTCTTTCACTAATAGTGTTGATTTTTGCTCTGGGTGACAACAGGCCTACATTAAAAAAATAGGAATCTGTCTTGGCTACTTTGCAGCAAGAAATATCCATGTGACCTGGCTATGATCAATAGTCAGAAGTTACTCAGAAGGATTGCTAGGAAATGGTTTTTAAAGGCATATCTCTGTCCTTTCCTCTTGTCTTTTCTTCCTATTTGGAATGTGGACACATTAGAAAGAGGTGAAGACAGCTATGTCCAGTGGTGGAGGAGGGATAAAAATGTGCCTGGGACATGGATAATAATGTGGAATGTGTATCAGGTTTCCGAACACCGGATTCATTTTTACGTGAGAAATATAAACCCTCTTACTAGATAAACCACCACAATAGGATTTATAACCTTGCATTCTTCAGATATCCCCAACTAAACATTTGTAGTAGGCAGAATAATGTTTTCCCAAAGATGTCTCCATCCTAATGTCTGGGTATGTCACATTACATTGAGCTTGCAGACAGAATTAAGGTCAATGGTAAGTGTTTATCCTGGATTATCTGAGTGGGACTAAAGGGGGAAGACGGAGGCATAAGAAGCAGTGTCAAAGCAAGGGGAAGTGAGGAAAACATGACTGGCCACTACCAGTTTTGAAGACAGAAAGGGGCCGAGTGCCAAAGAGTGTAGGTGGCCTCTAGAAGCTGGAAATGATAAGAAATAGATTTTCTCTGATAGTCTCTCAAAGGAACAGAGTCCAGTTGATTCTGGCATAGAGAGACTCATTTCAGATCTCTGACCTGCGAAACTGGAAGATGATAAACTTGTGTGCCTCTAAGCAACTAAATTTGTGGAAAATGTTACAGCAGCAACCAGAAACTAATATAATATCTGAGCAGAAAAGATAACCTAATCACTATTTAGACATTAAGAAGTATTAAAGGCATTAAAAACATTTAAAAAAATATGCTCTGGGTTAGTTTACATATACACAAATATAAAAGATGGCTGGAGACAATCTTGAATTAAGAATATTCTACTCTAAAACCATCATTTGCTAGAAAAATACATTCCCTCCATAAAGACAGAGTGAATATAATTAAAAAATGTACTCTACCAAATTAGTTAGATATTCTTGACTCTCTACAGTAGCTCAGGTCACTGCTGAGCTGCAGGTTTGTTCTCCAGCCTGGTGTAGTGAGTTAAGAAACTGGCATTGCTATAACTGTCGCATAGGTTGCAGCTACAGCTCAGATTTGATCACTGGCCTGGGAAATTCCATATTGTGCAGGTGAGGCCAAAATAATAATAAAAATTTGTTTAATCTCCAGAAAGTAACCTAAAATTACCTATCAAGACACACCAAAAGTACATTTCAAGAAGTCTGGCTAACCATTAGTTTTGAATGAATTCTGAGAAAAATGCTATTAGTGTTAAACCAAGCTACATTAATAGAAATGACGTGTCTAGAATGAAAAGGAAACTACCCCCTTGCTATTCCCTGAACAGTCAAAATCTAAAGAGTGTCTTGTTGAATGTTTTGATGATTTCTGGTTGAATTTTACTGAACACAAATGAAAACAATAATGTGCTTTTTATGTGTGCTTATTCTAGACAGTCTAGTCAAATTAAAACTATTTCCGTTTTCAAAGTAAAACAATAGAATCCCATATTTTAAAGAGGATTTTCAGACATTTGGAATAGACAAGATTGCATAGGTATGTTTTTCTCCATTACTCCCATGTTAATATAATTATAACTCAGAAATAATGACAGAGATTAAAAAAAATTTAAATGAAGAAGAGCTCTGAGAGGTAGTAAGCAGAAATCAAACTGGTTAGGGACCTTGGGAGTGGAACTTCGTGGGCCAGGGATGGAACCTGTTCCATAGCAGTGATGATAGCCATTGCAGTGACAATGCCAGATCCTTAACCCATTGTGCCACAAGGGAACTTTCCAGACCCAGTGTTTTTTACCCATAGAGTAACCACAGACATTAGCCAAGATATGGTCATTCTTCTCTTGGATCACACAAGAGTCCTTCTGATAAAACCAGAGAAGCCAGACACATTGATAAGAGGAATCAGCTAAAAGCCTTGCTAACCCTCAGTATCTAGAAAAGGTACTCTCCTTTCATACCATGCAAGATACTCCCTCCAAAGCAATAGATACCAAGGTGGGTTGCAAGACCAGGAGTGGGGAAAGCAGCAAAACTGACCCTGTGAAGAGAGTGGAAAAATAACATCACAGACTGGGAGAAAGGATTTGCCAACTAAATATCTGAGAAAGACCTCTCAAACTCAGCAGTAAAAAAATAAATAAATAAATAAATTTAAATGCAATTAAAATGACAAATTAAAATCCAAATAGTGAAAAGTTAAAACCCAGTGAAAAATGGGAAGTGTCTCATGGGGATGGAGTTTACTTGGAGAGATGGAAATGTTTTTGAATTAGGTGGAGATGGCCATTGCACACCATGATGAGTGTACTAAATGCTACTGAATGGTGTGTTTTAAAATGGTTAGTTTTATGTTGTGTGATTTTCACCTCAGTAATTATTCAAAATAAAAATTTTAAAAGTGGAAAAATATATGGAGAGACAGTCCACTGAAGAGGCTATCTAAACAATAAATGAGCTCAGGAAAAGATGTTAGACATGTTTAGCTATTAGGAAAATGAAAATACAAACCATGAAGAGTTACCATATACCTATCAGAATGGCTAAAATTAACCAAAAAACAATGACACTATCAAAGGCTGACAAAGATGTGAGAATCTGGATGACTCATACATCATTGGTGGGTAATATAAAATGGTATAAGCCCTCTGGAAAACAGGTTGTCAGGTATTGAAATTACCATACAACCCAGAAACTCACACTTGAGCATTTACCCCAGAGTAATAAAATCTTATTTTCAATAAAAAAATTCTCAAGAATGTTTACTGAATCCTTACTGTAACAGCCAAGAACTGGAAATAGCTATCCTGTCTTTCAATAGGTAAACAGTTAAAAAATATGTGATCCATCCATATCACGGGATACTACTCAGCAATAAAAAGCATTCAAATTGGTCGAATGTCCAGGGAATTAAGTTGAGCAGAAAACAAACAATCCTGCAGGTTACCTACTGTGTTATTCCCTTTAGATAACATTTTTGAAATGACAGAATTTTTGAAGTGGAGAAAAGATTCCCAGTTTCTAGGCGTTAGGGCTGAGAGTGAGAGTGGCATTTGGAAAAAGCCTATGAGGGAGATGAGTGTGGCCATAAAAGCAACATGAGGGATCTCTGTGATGATGGAACTTCTTAATATCTTGACTCTATAGCGGTGGCCACATGAAATAAAATCGTATAGAAATATACATGCATATATGTGCAAACACAGATAAATACACATAAAATTGAGAAAATCTAAATAAGATCAGTGGGTTTTATCAATGCTAGTATCCTAGTGATGATAGCACAGTTTTCCAAATGTTCCCATTTAGGAAAACTGGTCAGAGTACAGGGGATTTCTCTATATTATGTCCCAGACAGCCATGTGGATCCACAGTTATCACATGAAATTTTCAATAAAAATGAACACTGCATTGTAAGTCACCTATACTCTAATAAAATTTATAAAAAATAAAAATAAAAATTAAGTACAGTGAGACCATGTTCAAAGGAAATGAAAATTATGATGTATATAAAACACAGTGTAGTGACTGCCTTTTTCTTTAAGACCTGAAAACTAAATAAGTTTGATTTAGTTTCTTAGAGATAATTCTATAAAATAGACACATAATATTTTCTGCTTATAGAAATCAATGATGCTTCTATTTTTTTTATTTATATTTATTTTATTTTTTGTCTTTCTGGCAATTCTTGTACCGCTCCTGCAGCATTTGGAAGTTCCCAGGTTAGGGGTCGAATCAGAGCCATGTTGGCCTACATCAGAGCCACAGCAACGTGGGATCCAAGACGTGTCTGCAACCTGCACCATAGCTTATGGCATCGCCAGATCCTTAACCCACTGAGAGGCCAGGGATCAAACCCACAACCTCTGGGTTCCTAGTCGTATTCGTTAATCACTGAGCCATGACAGGAACTCCCAATGATGCTTCTAAAGTAACTTGTTTTAGTTAAATTTTAACTAGTGAATTTAACAAAAAAAGTAACAGACTCACAGATATAGAGGAACAAACTAATGATTACTAGTGGGGAAAGGCAAGAGGAAGGGCAAGCTAGGAGTAGAGGATGAAAAGGTCCAAACTACCATGTATAAAATAAGTAAGCTATAAGGACATAGTGCACAACACAAGGAATATAGCCAATATTTTCTAACCATCTTAAATGGAGTATAACCTTTAAAAATTGTGAATCACTATGCTGAATACCTGAAATAATAATACCTTGTATAATATTGTACTTCAACTATACCTCTATGAAAAAATAATATATTTCCTTAAGAAGTGAAACTATGTACACTGGAATCTTAAGTAAATAATTTCGCTCAAACTCTTTAGGCTCCTACTTACCCCCATGAGAGGCCCCCTTGATCAATAAAGTTGAACACAGAACAAGTTTGTATTCAAACTAAGGTACATCTGAATAAATGGGAACCAAAATAAGCAAAGTTTATAATGGGTTAAAGTTTCCTCTAGTATTTCTTGTTAGTGCCTTCTTATTTGGAACTATTATTTATTACTTTTATGTAGTTTCCTTTACTTTTTCTAGCAGCTATGTGTGACAAATAGATTTTTCTCTGTGTACTTATTTTAGAAGTTAGTTATTTAATGAAAAGAATATGAACATCTGAATTTTCAGCTTAAGCATCATTCAATATATGATGTAAAACTGAGGGTTGGTGACTTAGAGTAATTTGAAATAGTGTCTAAATTTGTGTCTTCACTCATCACTTTACTGGTCTTGATGGATCTGCCCATTAGTTTGATAAAAGGAAAATCAGTACCTATAAGCGATAATTTTACCTTTATATGACATTTGCTATGGGTAATTGTTTACTTAACAGCGAATACAAGTTACATATTTCTCAGGGTATGATTTTGATTTCTCTCAGCCCATCTTTTTTTTTTTTTTTTTGGAGTCTATATTAACAGAGATTTATGCACTTTTCTGTGGTTAACTGATGTATCTGTCATTTATTTTAGGTACATACCACAGGAAATATTTGAAATATAACTATGGGAGTTCCCATGATGGTGCAGTGGAAACGAATCTGACTAGGAACCATGGGGTTGTGGGTTCGATCCCTGGCCTCTTCAGTGGGTTAGGGATCAGGCGTTGCCGTGAGCTGTGGTGTAGGTTGTAGACACAGCTCGAATTGGGTGTTGCTGTGGCTGTGGCGCAGACCAGCAGCTGTAGCTCCGATTAGACCCCTAGCCCAGGAACCTCTATATGCCACAGGTGTGGCCCTAAAAAGACAAAAAAAAAAAAAAAAAGAAAGAAAGAAAAGAAAAGAAATATAACCATAAAGAATTAAGTTATTACTGGTTTATTTCTTATTCAGCATTCTTAATATCACACAGTGGTTGAAATGTTATTTTCATAATAGCTTCACCAGTCACATGACACAAGTATTGTGCACTACCCATATTTGGAGCAAAGTTATGCTTCCTTTCATTTAAATATGCGATCCAGTGATGGACACGATTCTTTGTGCATGAAGATTGGTAAGGAATATAGACATATGACTAATAAAGACAACATTTCTACTTAATTGTTAATTAGCATAAATTCAATATAAATATCCTTTTTGTTTTGTTAGATTTAAATTATGAGCATTCAAAAGCCAGCTCTATTAGAGAAAGGGCACTTTTCCAGGAGTCTGAAAAATGAGGACTCCAATCCTGGGATTGCCACTGGCCAGTTATGCTTCCTTGAGCCTCAGTTTCCCCTTTTTAAATGAAGGGAGATAAAAGCCATAATCTCTAAAGGACCTCCCAGCTCTGTGCCCAGAAATGAATAATCAGTGATGTCTATGTGGGTGATTTCATTCATTCCAGAGATGACAAGTAAATAGATGATATATAGGTAAATAGATAGGTAGAAAGAGAGTTTTAGCAATTGCTTATAAAAATATGATTGTCACTAATATTCTACAATTTGATAGTATGTAACAAGAGGAAATCACACAATAAACAAATACTTCAAAAGGCTGGGAAGTCCTAGTTCAATATCTTCATATAATCTACTGTATTTTGAAACTACAAGTACCCTATTTTTCCCGTTTAACAAAAAAACGTCCGGTTAATTCAAGTAATATTTGATTGGAAAGGGAGCAAATTCTCTGTTTCTTCAGACAAAATAGAAGACAAATATATGGACACAAACAGTAGCAACAGATATAAATATATATAAATATAATTAGCAACAAATGAAGAGGCAATTAGAGATAATCAAATGTTGACTAGAATGGTAGAATATTTTAACATCAACTCTGTAAGTGCTCTATCATAAATGTGCCTTTAAAAAGTCTATTGGAAAGACAATGTTTGTAAGAATCCTAAAAAAGTTATTAAAAGAAACAGCAAAAATTATTTAGATATAAAGAGTTGCCTGGGGGAGTTCCCGTTGTGGTGCAGTGGTTAACGAATCCAACTAGGAACCATGAGGTTGAGGGTTCGATCCCTGGCCTTGCTCAGTGGGTTAAGGATCTGGCATTGCCATGAGCTGTGGTGCAGGTCACAGATGCGGCTCGGATCCCGCATTGCTGTGGCTCTGGCTTAGGCCGGTGGCTACAGCTCCGATTGGACCCCTAGCCTGGGAACCTCCATATGCCCTGGGAGCAGCCCTAGAAAAAGGCAAAAAGACAAAAAAAAAAAAAAAAAAAAAAAAAAAAAAGAGTTGTCTGGTATCCTAATCAAACTCTAAATGTGGCCCATGAACAATTTATCTGTTTCCTTGCTTCAGAGATAGGTGCCCTTACCAAAGAAGTGCTTAATTAAAGTGCTATGGCTTCTGCTGATTTTTCATAGCTGCCAAATGATATGGTCATAAATTTTTAGGTGGATGGAATATGGGATCTTGTTGCATATTATATATTGTCACTTAACAAATTTGACAGATGGCATCAACCTAAAGATTTCACTGGATAATAGTGCAGTTGAAATCTTTGCTCCAATCAAAGAAACTAAAACATGCTATATAAATCATGTATGATTTTAGTAGGTTTTTTTAAAGTTCTGTTAATGTTTCTTAATGACCAAGCCAATTTCATTAAGGAAATGTGTGAACAGAGATATTAAACTCATGAAATATTACTATGCAAGTACATATCCAATCCTAACTGGAAGACACCTTCAATTTGTTCAGTCTGTACCCAGTGCCACTAAATTTCCATGCACTGTAACTAAGCTATGAAACAGAGTTTATTGGGATGGACTGCAGGTTTGGGATTAGCATATGCACACTGTGGTATATGGACTGACTGGCCAACAAGAGCCTGCCTTATAGCACAGGGAACTCTACCCAATATTCTGTAATAATCTATGTGGGAAAAGAATCTGAAAAAGAATATATATGTGTATATGCATAACTGTGTCACTTTGATGTACAGCAGAAATTACCACAACATTGTGAATCAATTATACTACAGTATACCTTTAAAAAATGAAATAAAGAAAGGAAGGAAAGAAGGAAGGCAGAAAGAAAGGAAGAAAGGAAGGAAGGAAGAAAGGTCAGGCCCACATAGCACAGCAGTGATAGAGTTAGAATAAAAAACCATGAAGTTTCCCTCAAAACCTTTAGCATTATTACATTAAAATAAAATATTCTATTCAAGAAATATATTTTAAGGAAAATTATTTTATTAATTATACTAATGTCATCTTCCTTTACTCCTATAAGAATCAAATCCAAACCCCTTCTAGTGTGTTTTTTTTTTATATGGTGTTTTCATTTTATTTTTTTATTTTATGATTTTTATTTTTTCCATTATAGTTGATTTACAGTATCTGTCAATTTCTACTGTACAGCAAAGTTACCCAGTCATATATATATATATACATATATATATATATATATATTCTCACATTATCCTCCATCAGGCTCCATTACAAGTGACTGGATATAGTTCCCTGTGTTAAACAGCAGGATGTCATTGCTTATCCACTCCAAATGCAATAGTTTGCATCTATTAACCCCAGACTTCCAGTCCATCCCACTCCCTCCCTTTCCCCCTCCCCCTTGGCAACCACAAGTTTGTTCTTCAAGTCCATGAGTTTCTTTTCTGTGGCAAAGTTCATCTGTGTCATATATTAGATTCCATATATAAGTGATATTATATAGTATTTGTGTTTCTCTTTCTGACTTACTTCACTTAGTATGAGAATCTCTAGTTTCATCAATGATGCTGCAAATGGAATTATTTTGTTCTTTTTATGGCTGAGTAGTATTCCAACAAAAACCAAGCAGGAGGCATCACTCTCCCAGACTTCAGGCAATATTACAAAGCTACAGTAATCAAGACAGTGTAGTACCGGTACAAAAACAGACATACAGACCAATGGAACAGAATAGAGAACCCAGAAATAAACCCAGACACCTATGGTCAATTAATCTTTGACAAAGGAGGCAAGAATATAAAATGGGAAAAAGATGTTCTTTTCAGGAATTGGTGCTGGGAAAACTGGACAGCCACATGTAAATCAATGAAACTGGAACACACCCTCACACCATGCACAAAAATAAACTGAAAATGGCTTAAAGACTTAAATTTACAACAAGACACCATCAAACTCCTAGAAGAGAACAAAGGCAAAACCACTTATGGCCTTTTTAAGAACCATCATTCAATTTCTGCTCTCTTCCTCCATCACAAAGCTCCACCCCACCATTGTGCTGAATGATTCAAACTAACCTCAGAGTACACCCTGATATATCCAGTCTTTCAACACATTATAGCTCCCTTCCCCAATATCTGAAAAGAAAATTCAAGAAAAATTGCCTGAGTTCTCCAGTCTAAACACACACACACACACACTCCACCAATACATCCATCAACACACACCAGCATGGCTTTTTCTTCTTCATCTGCCCACCACTGGTGATGATACTTCAGCCTCCATTTTGTCAATTACAGTGGGAGTTTTTCTACTTTCATCTGATTGAATATCTCAGCATTAGTCCACACGTTTGACTACCTCCTCCTGCTGGAAACACACAACTGGTTTTTGAGAGACTGTTCTCTTTTCATTTCCCTTCACCTCTGTTTTTGGCTCCTTCTCCTCCTCTCTTGGAGGGTCTCAGAGTCAGTGCTGAAGTCTGTTCTCTCTGCACTTAAGTACCACTATATGATGCATTGTCTTATCACTGTCAGAGCCCAAGATGAAAGTATCAACACACTTATTTGATTTCTGCATTTCAGTGACTAATAATCCTTTAAAATCAACCTTGGTCACCTTGCTTAGTCCTCAGGTTTCTCTAGTATTGTGAATGACAGCACCACCCACGGCTCTGGTTCTTTGCTTTACCCATCACCCAAATTTTACCTACCAAGATCTATCTGTTCTACTGGCATAAAAAGGTTTGACTGTGTCTGCATCTCTTCACCCTCCCTATCAACTTTCAGTCCAGACACCATCACCTCTGGAGTTTTCTTCTTTCTCTTTCTCACACATCTCCCACACAGAATGTGGAGGGGTATAAAAGTGTGAATTGAATCATTTTCACCCCATTCCTTCTTCAAATCTTTCAGTCATTTCTCATTGTATGTAAGTAAAGTTCATGCTATTTATCAAGGATTTACAATGGTCCTGAAGAATGTGATTTTTTCCTGCCCTTCAGTAGTTCAGTCTACTTTTTTTAATTTAATTTTTATTTTTTTACAGAATAAAATACATATATTTAAACAATTACATTCACACAGATTATTATATCATGGATCTTAAGAAACAGATTAAGTGACTCCCTCTGGAGAAGTGGAATGGAAAATATGCTGAGACAAATAGGAAATTTATTCCATACTTTATTCCATTTTGTATGGCTTTCATCTTTACTATTTAGTATTATCTATTACATTTCAATTTTTCTTTAAATATTAGCATTATGTTAAAATTGTGTATATTATGCAACTAAAATTTATAAAGAAGAAAGCCTTATATACCATTAAATATTTTATATAGCATAATAAAAAGAAGTAACTTAACTGGTAAGAATAACAAATATAATACACCCTCTGAAAATAAGTAAAATATAAAATTCATAAATTGGTTAAAAAACAGTGTAACTATATAAATATGTCCTCACAATTTGTTACATCTTGTTGATTCTTCAATATAGGAATTATACCATTCTAGGTGATGTGATAAACAAGACATTATAGACCTTACATAGTACCATAGAGAGAAATGGTTATTAATAATGCAATTGTAGAACTGTATTATTTAATTGTACAGTTGCATTATTTAATTATAATTATCATAAGTTCTTTGATGGAGAGGAAACAAGAATCAGATCTAAGAAGACCAGCATTCCAAGAATGATGTCAAATGACCCCCTTCATGGTGGATTATGCACTTATTTACTATGAGATATATTTCTTCTTCAGAGGTTCCTTGTTTGTGTATCAATTGTAGACTTGTAGTTTGAAGTTATTCTGAAGTTTTGATATGAGTCTATACGTATATGAGATTGTTTTAAGTTGTTGTTCTCTTAACTGCAAGTTCATCTCCAGTGTCCTGCATTTGTACCCACCTCTTCTCATGATTCTTATGGTATAATTGTGCATGGATGATTTCATATCTTTACTGGTGAGCCTTGTCATTTGTGGAATTTTTGTTTCCTGTTGCTGTCTTTTCTTTTCTGCCTAGAGAAGTTCCTTTAGTATTTGTTGTAAGGCTGGTTTAGTGTTGCTGAATTCTCTCAGCTTTTGCTTATCTGTGAAGGTTTTGATTTCTCCTTCAAATCTGAATGAGAGCCTTTCTGGGTAAAGTAATCTTGTTGGAGGTTTTTTCCTTTCATCACATTAAGTATATCATGCTACTCCCTTCTGGCCTGCAGAGTTTCTGCTGAAAAATCTGCTGATAACCTTATTGGGGTTCCCTTGTATGTTACTTGTTTCTTTTCCCTAGCTGCTTTCAAGATTTTCTCTGTCTTTAATTTTGGTTAGTTTGATTAATATGTCTCAGTGTATTCCTCCTTGGGTTTATTTTATATGGTACTTGTTGTGCTTCCTGGATTTGAGTGAGGGGTTCCTTTCCCATGTGAGGGAAGTTTTCGGCTATTACCTCTTGGAATATTTTTTCTGTCTCCTTCTGTCTCTTTTCCTTCTGGCATCCCTATAATACGGATGTTGGTGTGTTTCACGTTGTCCCAGAGTTCTCTGAGACTCTCTTCATTTGTTTTCAATCTTTTTTCTCTTTTCTGTTCTGCATTTGTAATTTCCACTAATCTGTCCTCCACCTCGCATATTTGTTCTTCTGCCTCCTGTATTCTGCTGTTAGCTGCTTCTAGTGAATTTTTTATTTCAGTTATTGTATTTTGCATCTCTTCTTGTTTAAGTTTTATATCTTGCATCTCTTTGCTCAGTGTTTCCTGTAAGTTATCCATCTTTGCCTCCAGTTTATTTCCAATGCCTTGCATCATTTTCAGCATCAACAATCTAAAGTCTTTTTCCTGGATGCTGAGAATCTCCTCCTCACTTAGCTGATTTTCTGGGGCTTTTCCTTTCTTCCCCATCTGAGTTATAGTTCTCTGTCTTTTTATTTTTATGGGTTTTTGGTGTGGTGACCTTTTAACAGGTAATAGAGTTGTAGCCTCTCTTACTTCTGGTGTCTGCCCCCCTTGTGGGCTGAAGTCAGTATGGGGCCTTGCTGTAGGCTTCCTGATGGGAGGGGCTGGCACCTGCCCACTGGTGGGTGGAGCTGATTCTAATCCCTCTGGTGGGTGGGGCTTAGTCTCTGGAGAGATTAGAGGCAGCTGGGTGCCTGAGGGGTCTTTAGGTAGCCTGTTTACTGAGGGGCAGGGCTGTGATCCCACCTGGATTGTTGTTTGCCCTGGTTCTTCTCAGCACTGACTGATGGGTGGGGCCAGATTTTCCCAAAACGGCCACCTCCAGAGAAAGGAATGCTGCTGAATATTCCTGAGAGCTTTTCTTTCAATGTCCTTCCCTCACAACAAACCACATTCACCCCTGTTTTTCCAGGATGTCCTCCAAGAACTGCAGTCAGGTTTGACCCAGATTCCCTTGGAGACTTTGCTTTGCCCTGGGACCCAGTGCACATGAACGTCCATGTGCACCTTTTAAGAAGGGGTCTCCGTTTCCCCCAGTCCTGTGGAGCTCCTGCGCACAAGCCTTCAATGCCAGATGCTCCAGGGGCTCTTCAATGCCAGATGCTCCAGGGGCTCTTTCTCCTAGTGCCAGATCCCTGCACATGAGGGTTTGATGTGGGGCTCAGAACTCACTCCTGTAGGTGAGTCTCTGTGAACCAGTTAGTTTTCAGTCTGTGGAGCTTCTATTGGGAGGTATGGGGTTGTTTATATCATGAAATCACCCTTCCTACCTCTTGATGTGTCCTCCTCTTTTTCTTCTGAAGTAGGGTATCTTTTTTAAGGTTTCCAGTCCATTTAGGTGTAGATTGCTCAGCCTTTAGTGGTGAATTTTGTTGTTTTTAGGAGAGAAGTTGAGCTCCAGTCCTTCTATTCTGCCATCCTAATCCTCTCTCCAGTCTACTTTTTTTTGCACCTAAGCTGCTTGCTATACCATCCATTTTATGTCTTTTGATCACACTAAGACTTTTTTTACCTTTGAGTTGTTTTTTTTTTTTTTTAGTCCTTTTCCTTGCATCTTTCCATTTCTGGTCCTTCAGTAAAATGCTACCTTCTTAGAGAAAACATCTTTTCCAATTACCCTCACTTCATGTTTTATTTCTTTTGTAACAATAATGATCTCAAGCCATTTTACTTATTTATTGACTCATTTTATTTTTTCTCTTTTTTTTCCTTCACAGAAATGCAATCCAAAAGAGAGTTTTTCAGTTACATCCCTGCATTTTGTATGTACTCACTTAATAATTGATTTAAGTGAATACATCTTGAGAAAACTAACTAAAAGTAAATGTTCTCCTTTTAAATTGGCTGTGTTTACCAGTCCATCCCAGTCCACACCCTCCACCCTTGGTAACCACAAGTCTATTCTCTGTCTGTGAGTTTGTTATCCATTTTGTAGATAGGTTCACTTGTGCCATAGTTCAGATTTCACATATAAGTGATATCAAATGGTATCTGTCTTCCTCTTTCTAACTGACTTCACTTAGTATGAGAATCTCTAGTTGCATTGGTATGTCTGCAAATGGCAGGATCTTGTTCTTTTTATGGCTGAATAGTAGTATGAATGGAAATTTGGGGTTAGTAAATGCAAACTATTACATTTAGAATGGATAAGCAATGAGGTCCTACTGTACAGCACAGGGAACTATATCTAATCTCTTGGGATGGAACATGATGGATGATAATATGAGAAAAAGAATGTGTATACATCTATGACTGGGTGACTCGGTGTACAGCAGAAACTGGCACAACATTGTAAATCAACTATGCTTTAATAAAAAATAAAAAATAAAAGCAAAAAATAGGGATAAAATGACAGATGGTTAAAATAAGCAGGTAGACAATACACCTGAGCCAGTGGGTTCTCGCACTAAAACATGCATGCTATGTAACAGCAGTTATTATTTGAAAACAAAAATATATAAAATAAAAACATATGGAAAATTTTAAAAAATGAAATAAACAAATAAATTGGCTGTGTTTGCTTTTTTAAATAGTTTTTTTTTTGTAGGTATTCAAGAAACTTAGGTCATTGAAAACAATTTGAAGACCCAGGTCTAAATTTCAGTTATAGTCAACTGAAAGGTTTTACCGTAGCACCAGGTGGGTTACCACTGGCAAACTGTAAAAATAATACAAAAGGCATATATGCTAGTGGTATGTACATGGTTTTAATAATTCTTGTCTAATCATGGAACACTGAGGTGAAGAGGGAACAAAGGCAGACCAGCAGCATTAAGACACACCACCAGGCCACTGAAATAGGCAAGAGCTTTACCTTTTGGTTATAAAAGTAAACTACAGATGTGATAAATTCATTTGAGTAATAAAAAAATAAAATTAAAAAAAAGCAAATCCATTGTTGGACCGATTTCTTTGCTTAATGAAGTCAAATGAATTATAACAAAGATCCAGTTGGAAAAAAAAAAAGAAAAAAGTAAACCTCCCCAAGCATTACACAGAGCTGAAAAGCTACCAAACAAATGGTACAGCAACTGCTGGTGATTTCATAGAAGTCCTATGTATTGTTATGCTAACATCTTTCCTTCTAATGGTTTAGGAGTAGGAGTACTGGGTTATAAATTGTTTTACTTATTTAAGGTTGTTTCACATCCATAATTCATTTAAGTCTGCTACAGATATTTTGAGTATGCAGAAAAAAAATGACTCAAATGTCAAAAGATTGAGAACAATTACTGTAAATGTATGGTCAAGATTTGCGAAGAATATCTGTTTCTCTCAAGATTTGCCTTTATAATTATAAAGAATCAGTAAACCTGTTTGCCCCACAGAATTTACAAAATGTATGACATTAAGTACTTAGGATCCTGGATTTTTTTTTTCATTATGTGTCTGACATTGAGGGACAGTTTCAGTTCAGATTTCAGTGGATTTGTATCAAGAAGTTAAAAAGTCCGTATATTAATTAGATTAATAGTATCATAACTGTATGCTAACAAAGAAGAAATCAGATAATAAACATGTTTTTTAACAAACAAGGACAAAATAAAAACACATGAAGAAATCAACAATTTCTAGGTGAGGTGGAAAAGAAAACCATTAGAAGGAAAGATGTTAGTTGTACTTGTTCTAAGCTCCTAAAAAGGTAATAATGTATAAAAATTGATAAATTATCTATTAGCATATGCTTCATGCTTTTCTCAGAAATAAAAATTCATGAGTATGAATAATAATGTACCAATTCCTAAAATTCAAAATTCATCTGAAATAACCATGTAATTTTGCAAGTGTCAAAATGATGGGGACAGGAATTCCCGTCGTGGCTCAGTGGTCAACTAATCTGACTAGGATCCATGAGGTTGTGGGTTCGATCCCTGGCCTTGCTCAGTGGGTTAAGGATCCAGCGTTGCCATGAGCTGTGGTGTAGGTCACAGACTTGGCTTGGATCCTGCATTGCTGTGGTTCCGGCATAGGCTGGCAGCTACAGCTTTGATTAGACCCCTAGCCTGGGAACCTTCATATGGCATGGGTGAGAGCCTAGAAAAGACAAAAAAAAAAAAAAAAAAAATGATAGGGACAGAGAACACATTGGTATTGTTGAGGATAAGGACAGACTGTGAAGAGACACTGGGGGCTTTTGGGGCTGATGCATTATGATGTTGCCTATATGACTGGTTACTTCAATGACACCAACTTAACAAAATAATCATATGAAAGTATTAAAATAATAAAACACAAGCCATCACACAGTTCTTAGAAATATCACTTACCTTTTATAGGTATAGAAAAAATTATAAAGCATATATGAAGTGCCTTTGGCTACAGTATCCTCTAATCTGAACATTTTTTCACAGCATATACAAACAACTCCGATTAGTAATTTTATTTATGAATTATAACCAACACCTACATAAAATTTTTAAACTTTTTCTAATTTTATGAGTAAATAGCTAAAGTAAAATACATCCAGATTAATCTGAGTTATATTTATAAATATTTGATCACCTATTTTCTTTGTCTGAAAACTCAGAATATAGGTAATGAATAAAACTATGGTCTATGACAAGTGTGACTAGTTTTCATGGAATATAATCATTCTCTAGGTAAAAATGAATATTCATGGGCACTTAAAATTTGTCTTAAAAATGTCAGTGAAAATTAATTTAAAGTTTTACCAAAACACATAATGTGACTGAGTTTCTTAGAAGGATAAGAGTTTCCCTAATTTAGTTTGGTCACTTAAAATTGTATTTCTGTTGCTTTAAATTGTTTTGAATTATCAACATTTTATAATATTTTTATGATCTGTTTCCCAGCATATTTAGACTACATATGCAAATAGTTGAAATTTCAGCACTCAATTGGACAAGAGATCAGGGAATTTTTTTTATTATATTTGTTGCCTATATAATCACAGGAGAGCTTGTAAGTTTTCTGAATGCAGCAACCAAGATGAACTTCCAGGGAAATGCTTGGTGAGAAGGTGGTTTTGCAAAGAGGATAATAAATTAAATGGAGAGAGGTTTCCAAAACATGTGATTCTTTCACATGGAACACTTTATGCCGTTGAGCAATTGACATTATGCCCCTTTAGCTCCTTTTTTTTAGTTGTGCATTCTTTTTTTTTTGTTAACCATTTACAAAAATTGAATTATAATCAATTTACAATGTTGTGTTAATTTCAGGTGTACAGCAAAGGGATTCAGATTATAAGTAAAGCTCTTGATTGTTTTGTTTTCATCTTTAAAAACTCAGATCAGGATTCTGGACTACACCTTCCCCAGAGCAAGGACCAAATCAATCAGTAATACTTAGGACTCAGTAGGATTCAGTAAGTCCTTAGTGAGAGACTAAATATAGTAATAAAGTGATAACATCAATACAAAACATATTGAAAACTTCCTAGTGTTACTGACTTTCTGGCTATTTGTCTTTTAGAAAATACGTATTTAACATGTCTCACATTTTTGTTATCTGTTTCATTATTTTTTCAGTATTTATATTAAATTTCAAAAGATATACAAACAGTGATGGTTTATTTCTGAGCTAAATAGTTGGTTCCTTTTTGCAAATGGGAAATCTTTCAATAAAAATATATTACAATTTAGAATTTAAATTAATGACAATCCAAAATCATATCCATGAGGAAGTTAATACAACTAACTTCCTTAACTAGAGAAGGAAAAATAACATAATTCTGGAGAAACTTATGGCAAGGAATAGTCTCAGAGTGCAGAAACAACACCTACTCCGAAAGAGAGAAGAAGAAAAAAAATAGCGAAAAACAAAACTTTTTTTTTTCAACTGAATTCATTCTAGTGTTCCTACAGAATTCTATAAGTCCCTTACCATCCACATAGTAAACATATGTTACATTGGGGCTAATATTGACTCTGAAACAGTATTTTGAATTCATTGTAGGCCTGAAACCAAAATCACTCATACTAAAAAATCCTAGTAAACAATTCCAAATAAGGGTGGAATAAAATAAATGAATCCATCTAACTGTGACCTATTTTAGCACATGCATCTGTACATCAAACATTTGCCTCTATGATTTTCAGTCTGCAAACATTTTCAAATCTTTGACCCTTGAGATTTCTGTACTGCTTTGCATGCAGCTAAATTGCATTCAAACATCATTTGCATATGCAGTATAATTTGGTAGACTAAGCCCCGAGATGCTGTTCTCAAAAGAACAAGCTCTGTGTTTACTTGTGAATTTACCGACTTCGTGCACTTTAAATATGAAAAATGTGAAAAACCATCCTTTGGGAGTTTATAAGAAGAGCTTTCTCTTCACATGGCTGAATGATATGTAAATACAAAAAACTTTTGTTTCATTTTCTAGTCTGTGTGGAAGTTATGTGCAGGTATTGCATGATAAAACACATCAGTAAGCAACATCTTGGATTTCCCAGGTTTCAGAGTAACCTTCACTGTCCACCTTTTTTTTTTATGTGTGTGTCTTTTTAGGGCTGCGCCCGCTGCATGTGAAAATTCCCAGGCTAGGGGTCGAATGGGAGCTACAGCTACCAGCCTATACCACAGCCACAGCAACATGGGATCCGAGCCACGCCTGCAACCTGTGCTACAGCTCACGGTAACACTGGATCCTTAACCTACTGAGCGAGGCCAGGGATGGAGCCTGCAACCTTACAGTTACTAGTTACATTCATTTCCACTGCACCACAATGGGAACTCCACTGTCCACCATTTTTAATGTGGGAAGGCTGGAGCAGAAGTGATCTGTCAATCAACTATATATTTATAAAATAAGTGTAATCCTTACATTTTATAATCATCAATATAAAACAAGTCAAGTCTCTGTTGGATATTCAAGGTATGACTGCAAAGAAGTCACAATACAGGCTCCTTAGGATATTAGGTTTGATATCTAAGGAAGAGATATATACCATCCATGAAATGCTAATTTAGTAGCATAATTTAAATTAGAAAAGCAAAGAAGCATTTCTTCAAGAATTCAGTGGCTGGAGGAGACATTGCTTGGGCCTTGGCAATAGAAGTTTTCAATAGAGGATAAAGTAGTACTAAAATATGGGAAGGCTTATGTGTGAGAGAGAAGGCAGAACAAGGTGCATATTTTATTTATTTATTTATTTACTTATTTATTTATTTTAGAGCCACACTTGCAGCATATGGAAGTTCCCAAGCTAGGGATAGAATCAGAGCTACAGCTGCCAGCCGCAGCCACAGCAACTTGGGATCTGAGCCGCATCTGTGACCTATAGCACAGCTCACAGCAACACTAGATCCCTCACCCACTGAGCAAGGCCAGGGATTGAACGCGCATTCTCACAGATACTAGTCAGATTCGTTTCTGCTATGCTACAACGGGAATTCCCCACATTTAATTAATTAGTTAATTAATTTTTTTTTTTTTTTTTTTTTTTTTTTTAGGGCTGCACCCTCAGCACATGGAGATTCCAGAGCTGGAGACACTGGCCTACACCACAGCCACAGCAATACCAGATCAGAGCCACATCTGTAGTCTACACCACAGCTCATGGCAATGCTAGATTTTTGCTGTTGTTGTTGAAGGTGCACATTTTAGATGTAGAAGAAAAGGAACAGAAACTCACTGGAGTTTGCGGATACAGGTGAGTTTTAGAGGGAAGAGTAGGAAAGTTGAGCCTAAGCATTAAGTCTCATGCCTAAGGCAATGGCCATTTGACTCCTATTGTAAAGGCAATGAATAGGAACCCATTTCTCTGGTACATTATGCAGGTCAGTTTCAGAAGCTGAGAACATATAAATCATAGAAGGTAAGGACAAAAAGTCTTTCCTATTACTCTAGCAAGTGCACTCCTTCTCCATCAGTTTTAGTAGTTGGATACACAGGTATCACAGGGGTCAAGAGAGCCAGGGCATCTGCCATACAGAGCAAAGTGCAATGAAGAAGCTATAGCAGCCAACACTAATGACCTAGCAAGAGGGACAGGCCACGGGAGACAGGTCTTGTGCTTATCCAAGTATTTCAACTGGCTTGACAGTGCTATCAATCAATATTTGCTTTGGCAGAGTTCCCATCATGGCTCAAAGGTAGCAAACCCGACTAGTATCCATGAGGATACTGGTTGGATCCCTGGCCCTGCTCAATGGGGTTGAGAATCTGGTGTTGCCATGAGCTGTGGTATAGGTTGCAGAAGCGGCTTGGATCTGGTGGTGTTGTGGCTGTGGTGTAGGCTGGCAGATACAGCTCCAATTTGGCCCCTAGCATGAGAACTTCCACATGCTGCAGGTACAGCCCTAAAAAGCAAAAAAAAAAAAAAAAAAAAAAAAAAAAAATATATATATATATATAGCTTTGGCAAGAAATGTGAGAATCATTATCTATAATCCTGTCTTTACACTGGGGTTATTACTCAAGCCAACATCTTTTATGCATGGGCTAAACCAAGAATCAGCCATTTTTATTTTGTAAAGCCCTTCATGTGTTGAGAGGGGAAGCTAAGGCTATACTAGGACATTTTATATTCATTTCATAATACAAATCATTTGTGATAAATTCCAGTCATCATGGCTAATAGGAAGTTTTCTCTACATCTAGAGTAAGGGGATGTCTTCTGCTCGTCAGTGTCAGGGGAAGATACTAGATTTAATATTTATAAAGAGTTTGCGGAACCAGGTTCATCATAGCTGTTGATCTCTGTTTACTTGGCTAGTTTTTTTTTTAAGTCTGTCTTTTCTAATAATAATACTCAGACTGTGTTTTTTTTTTTTTTTTTTTTTTTTTTCTTTTTACGGTGCACCTGCAGTATATGGAAGTGCCTGGGCTAGGGGTCAAAGTGGAGCTGCAGCTGCCGGCCTACACCACAGCCTCAGCAACACAGCATCTGAGCTGCATTTGCAACCTACTGTGCAGCCTGTGGCAACTCTGGATACTTAACCCACTGAGCAAAGCCAGGGATCAAACCTATATCCTCATGGATATTAGTTGTGTTCTTAGCCAGCTGAGCCACAACGGGAACTCCTATACTAGGTAATATTTATCATGTGCTCACCATGTGCTAACAGATACATTGATAAGCTTATTAATTAAGTTACCTTATTAATGTACTTCATTAATCTTTAATTCTTGAGAACTCTGACTCTCTCTCTGTATGCATATAAAATATATACACTAAAGAATAACATGGAGGTTAAGTAATTTTGCCAAGGTTCCCAGTGCAGACTATATGGAGCCATATTTTCAACCCAGAGCCAGAATTCTTAGCCAGTACTCTCAACTGAGACATTTAGTCCAGATTTCAATATTTCTTAAACCATGATGTCCATAAAATCATGTGAATAAGCTACAGGTTGTTTTTTTCTGTTGTTACACATAAATGAAATAATTAAAATTAAACAATATCTAGGATGGGTGGACTGATGGAGGGAGGGAGGTAGGAAGGAAGTGGTATATATATTCCTTTTACAGACAAAATTAAAATAATAAAATATATGACTGTAATTAATCACGTAATTACTTATTTCATTAAGGTATTTTTGTCCACACCCACATCATGCAAAAGTTCCTGGGCCAGAGATTGAACTTGTGCCACAGCAATGACAACAATGGATCCTTAACCTACTGAGCCATCAGGGAACTTCTGAACTTTAATTTAGCACAAAACATTCTTTGGTGTTGTCATCACTTTTGACCTACTTTCCATCAGTTATTATCAGTCTTCCCATCAATGGAAGGGAGACTCCATTTCCACACTCCTCCCCAGTGTAACTTACCTGTGCAGGAGTGGATGTCAAAGCATCCACTGAGCACATTCTGAGGAATTTTGGAAAAATATTTCTGTCTTCATCATTAACTTGCACCGGAAAGTTGTAAAAAGTCCTTCCCTTTCTAGGGCCTCTGCTATTTAAGATGTAAAATTATACTTAATGAACCCAAGTGATTTTCCAGCTTTAAATCTATTGCCTGTGATATGTCTAAAATCTTTCAATGGCTTATCTTTCCACTAAATAAAAAAGACCAAAATTTTCTACATGGTTTATTAAGCCCTGCACCATCTTATCTATGGTCCATTCCCCAAATAAGTTCTACTTTCTATCTATACATCATTTCTCATATTTCTTTAGAAGAGCCAGCTCCTCCTAGACTGAGAGTTTTATACAAGAGCCAAGACGTGGAAATAACTCAAATATCCATCGACAGACGATTGGATTAGGAAGATATACACACACACACATACACAACAGAATACTACTCAGCCATAAAAAAGAATTACATAATGCCACTTGCAGCAACATGGGTGGAACTAGATACTGTCATACTGAGTGAAATATGTCAGAAAGAGAAAGACAAATACCATATGATATCACATATCTGGAATCTAATATATGGCACAAACAAACCTTTCTACAGAAAAGAAAATCATGGACTTGGAGAACAGACTTGTGGTTGCCAAGGGGGAGGAGAGAAAGTGGGGTGGATTGGGAGGTTGGGGTTAATAGATGCAGACTATTGCCTTTGGAATGGATTAGCAATGAGATCCTGCTGTGTATTTCTGGGAATGATGTCTCATCACTTATGATGCAACATGATAATGTGCGAAAAAAGAATGCATACATGTATGTGTAATTGGGTCACCATGCTGTACAGTAGAAAAAAAAGTTGTATTGGGGAAGTAACAATAAAAAACACCACATCATTGGAAATATTGACAAAAAATAAAATAAAATACTTACAGCAAGTATAATTACTAATTCTAAATTAGAATTTCACCTCTGTGTCTTCAAACAAAATGTAACACATCTGCTTAGTTCACCACTATAGGTTTAGTATATTTAGCACTGTTTGCACACAGTTAAGCACTCAAGAAATATTTATTACAAACCTAAAAAAATGAATACAAAAAGAACCAATTAATGAAACAAGAATTTACCCAGCCTTCTTCATAGGGGCAATAATTCTTTCAAAAACAGTACTTCTTCTCATATATTTTTTTCCGTCTAATATCAAGAAGTCATTAAGAGTATGGATTTGATATCTATCTCATTTCTAAGGAACACTTTTAGCAGAAATATTAATTATCTCCCTTAACTGGAAAATGTGTCAAGATTCTCTCCTTCTTTGTAACTCAGGCAAAGCACTGTTGGCTTTCAAAGTTGTATCTTTCCCAAACAAATGAATGCTGAGGTATTTAAAAATAATAAATTTTTAATAAATTTTACTCTCAAAAAGTTTTATTATAAAAGTTGTTTTAAATGTGAACATAACCAGTCCCCCAATTAAGCATCTGTTCCTTAAGAAAAAAAAAGTAAAAGAATTAGGAGTAGAGCCAATGTGTAAGTTAATGTTAAAAGAAAAATATATATAATATTTGTTACACAGTGGAGAGCAGAATGCCATAGGTTTCACCCTCATACATGACAGAACTCGTAGCACTTCCTAATTCGCACTTATATGTAAAAACCCACAGGGCTCATTTTCATTTTGATGTCTGTATTTGCAGTCTGCCAATGTGCAAATTAACAAATTTCTAGTTCATGGAATTTCTGCCTCCTCAATGCCACATATATTTCTGTTCTTCTTCATTACCAATATGTATCTACGGACCATGTGTGATTTTCATTGCCTAGTAGGTCAGCATTACATCCACACAGGAAGCTTCACACAAGGAACCAGGACCAAGAGCCAGAGAGGGTCATCAGGACCTGAGCCATGTCAACCCTGCTCACAGGTGAGGCTGGTGTGAGCCAGTCCAATGCCCACCCCATATTTTGACTCTTGCATTATGGATACCATCTCTGCATCCTAAGTAGCAAGGAAAAGGCCACCTTCATTAAAGGCTCTTGGGTAAGGTGACACACTTTCTTCTGGCTTTGACAGCTTTATGTTATGCCCTCGTTGACTGTGGCATAGTTTTCCATATGAGGCAGAATGAGCTCTCTTTATTTCGAGAGTAAGCAGAGTGTAACTGAGTCCCCCTTTTCTTTTACATGGGATTTGGAATCTTCTAATGATTCCCCACTGCACACCATCAGGACATATTTCCTACAGAATCCATTCTTACCAGTAAGATGGGAAGCTAATCTGGCATGTTTAAAACATGAGGGAGAAACAGGAAGTGAAAAGCGAAAGCTGATATTCAAAGGGAACCTTCATGCACTTCCCTGGGCTGCTTGTGTTGAGGGTCAAAGCCATCAGGATAGCTGAGGGCACACTGTCAATGTTTTATCAGAACTTCTGCAATTTCAACTAACAGCAGAGAATTCCACTCGGAGTGCTTGCTCTTAACAGCTTTCATAATTCAACAGTCAACCCATATAGAATATTCCAAGCAAAGAGATCTGTCAGGAGTTTTGATATTAAATCTGTATACTCTCTCTGTTAAAATAGATATGCTCCTCAGCTCTCTTGGCCAAGGTCTTATGTGGGAGAATACATGATCAGACAAACAAAAATTACTTGCTAACTGAGAAAACATCCTGAAGAGACCACTGATTCAAGGTCTGATGACAATGGCATATACGGTCCAGCCCTATTGGTGATATTTTGCCTGTAACCTCTTTGAAGGATAATCAAAAATATCCAAGCTGGAGTTCCCGTCATGGCGCAGTGGTTAACAAATACGACTAGGAACCATGAGGTTGCGGATTGGGTCCCTGCCCTTGCTCAGTGGGTTAACGATCCGGCGTTGCCCTGAGCTGTGGTGTAGGTTGCAGACGTGGCTCGGTTCCCGTGTTGCTGTGGCTCTGGCATAGACCAGTGGCTACAGCTCCGATTCGACCCCTAGCCTGGGAACCTCCATATGCCCTGGGAGCGGCCCAAAGAAATAGCAAAAAGACGAGAAAAAAAAAAATCCAAGCTATGAGCAAGAATGATTATTTATGCAAAAATGTACAGACACAAAATTTCAAGTCATTTATCTATTTCATTAAAGCCATATGCAAGTGGGTCATGAGGAGTTACCTTTTCTGGTTTATACACACACACACACACAATGTTTCCTTTTGGAAAACTGGAAGGAGTCACTGGAAAGATTACCATTATTGTTATTACTTTTATTTTTCAAAATGAGCTACCCTTCATTTAGGAGTTGTTGAAACAATACAAAAGATAATTTTGTGTAAGTATTGAGTAAAGGATCATGTGAATCTTACCTTTCCACATACAAGCATGCCTCTTATTTAATAACTATTTATGATGTATTTTAAGAATGAAGCTTGCCTTTCAAATAATATATTGCAAAATAGTATTTTAGAGAATTTAAACTAGAATTTTTAAGTGTCAATTCATTACTGCCTCATTCTCTGAAGAATAATTATCACATACCCTTCTCTCCAGCTCATCAAACCTGATGCTTGTCTGGAGGTTTGTAGTATCTCAGCTAATTAAACTCTTTGTGTTTGCATTTGGTAAAGGATTTAAAAAATCACTGAGCAAACAAGATTAGTGCAGATTTTAAAGCATTACTATTTCAGGATTGACAGATCTTTGTATGTAACAAAGCTTCAAACAATCCTACTTTTAGAAAGACCACAAAGATTAAACTAACAGATGATTTTAAAATAAGAATAGAGAAATATATTCACATTGAATTCTATTTTTACATGTTACATTTTTGTGGGTAATCCTTTTTTTCTTTTGAAGAAACTGTTTTCTTATAAGTATTTCCTGTCAGTTTTTGTTTATTGTACTATTTCCTTTTGGAGAAATACTTATTTTAACTATTAACAGGTAACACCTAGGTCTGTGAAGATGGCATTCATTAATGAGGGAGCTGAAATATAAAAGTCAAATTACTGAAAGCAGTCCTGCCATTTTTGAGTGTATTTGTGTATGCAAAAATTATGAGAAGGAAGGAGATATTTAATCATTATATATTACAAAAAAAAATAGGTTTTCATAGGGGCTAAATAAAGGAAGGTCATAGAACTTTTATAAACCAACTTATAATCAATTATACATATAATAAAATGACATTTACAGGTCTTATAAAGAACTATTTTAAAATTAAGCCATGCCTCAATTTACATGGTTCATTTATATAGTCATCTACTAATTAAAATGGGTATTAGTTATCTCAAGTGAGCAAGTATTGGACATACATTATACTCCAGAGATCCCTTTTAGCATGAACATTCCTCAATATCACACAGCTTTGATGATTAATGTTATAAATCAACAACATCAGAAAATGCTCCAGACAGAAAATGCTACAAAAAATTTCCTTCTGAATATTGATTTTGTTATGAATTATATTTTATTTTATTATTATTATTATTTTTTTGTCTTTTTGCTATTTCTTGGGCCGCTCCCGCGGCATATGGACGTTCCCAGGCTAGGGGTCGAATCGGAGCTGTAGCCACTGGCCTACGCCAGAGCCACAGCAACGCGAGATCCGAGCCGCGTCTGCGACCTACACCACAGCTCACGGCAACGCCAGATCATTAACCCACTGACCAAGGGCAGGGACCGAACCCGCAACCTCATGGTTCCTAGTCGGATTCGTTAACCACTGCGCCACGACGGGAACTCCATGAATTATATTTTAAATCATCTGTCTTATATCTTAACATAAGGAGATTCCTGATTTTTTCAAATAAAAAAAAAAAAAAGGGTCTCCATCTGCCTTGGCATGCATATGTTGGGAAGTAGTTGATCTATTTACTTATTCATTATTTATCTTGTAAGTGTATGATAATGAAAATAAAATAAAATAAAACAAGAGCATCCACCTACCTCTTACAAAACTGGCCCACTTCTTAAGTTAGGAATCTCAGGCCATCAACTAATACCCCTGGGTGGTCTCACTGAGAATTCCAAAATGTCAGATAAACTTATAAGTAAAGTCAAGAATTTCTAACTGCAAATATTTCAAAATCCAATGTGCAATGAGTTTGGAATTATCCACTGTACTATTTCCCTTTATAATCATTCTTAACGAGGAGCTGATTATGAAAATTTTATTTTTTGCTTATCCTACTAACCAATTCCAAGAGTCATACAACAGAAATTTCACATTAAAATATACATTAAACACAGATAAATTATATTTCTGTTTGTGAAAGGAATAATAGTCCCATTTAATAATTTTTTTAAGCAAGATCATAAAAATTATGTTTATATAATTTTGCTATCAGTCCCATTAATGATGTTTCATTGGATGACTTTCTGGCAGGGGGGGCAAAATTCAGCCAACCAAAAATAAAATTTAATCCACAAACAAATCCAGATTTAAGTTTTAGGATAAACCATCAGTCAATCCAATATAAAATTACAGTTTCTTGTGATGAGCCAAAAACAGCAAGATACTTGAAAATAGTATTTATTTATTTATTACTATTTTTTTAAATAGTTATTTCCCCAATACAATTTTTTTTTCTACTGTACAGCATGGTGACTCAGTTACACATACATGTACACATTCTATTTTCACACATTATCATGCTCCATCATAAGTGACTAGACATTGTTCCCAGTGCAGGATCTCATTGCTAACCCATTCCAAAGGCAATAGTTTGCATCTATTAACCCCAAGCTCTCCAACCACCCCACTCCCTCCCGCTCCCCATTAGCAACCAGAAGTCTATTCTCCAAGTCCATGATTTTCTTTTCTGTGGAAAGGTTCGTTTCTGCCAATATATTAGATTCCAGATAGAAGTGATACCATATGGTATTTGTCTTTCTCTTTCTGACTTACTTCACTCAGTATGAGAGTCTCTAGTTCCATCTATGAGAATATTATCTTAAGTTACAAAGAGACTTATAATGCATCTTAGCTATGTTTTCATCCTTAAGCAAAACTTAACAAATCTAGAACTCATTTTATCTTCTTTTGACATAAACTGAATCTCTTTTTATATTTATTAGATGGAGAATAAAAACCCATATAAATTTTATTAACTGTACAAGTTGATTTTTGTTTGATATCCATTTGAAATGGAAAATATAATGCCTCAGTGATTAACCAGTATCCAAAAAAAAGCTTGGATATAAGAATACAATATGACATCACTGGATATAGAGTGAACTTCTGGGCAATAGTTAATAAAAACATATAACAACAAACTGTTTCTACAGCGGAGGGCAAGTATATTTGCACAGGTTTTCAGAAATCTTATTTGAGCTTTTTTGGCCACATTTTTTAGTCTTATGCATAATGTGCTGAAGCATGTCATTCCTGAGAACTTGCAAGACCTATTCTTTAATCTCCAGATCACAGTTAAAAGCACACTTTGAAAATCTGGGTGGTAATGGAAGCAGACAGCACAGTACCAATGGATCTGTTGAATGAATAATGAGAAAAAACAGTAACACCACAGTCAAAGTTCTGCAGTTCCAGGGTACACATCTAAAGGACTAATGCAATCTAGTCATTTTGAGTCTCATTTAAATACAGGAGTCTGTTTCTATCTTTAATCTTCTAATTTCAGAAAATTAGATGTAAAACTCTCCTCATTCATTATAGGTACAGAATGATCAAAAGAATAGAAATTTCATCACAAAGCTAATTGCATTGTCAAATGACCTCATACATAATGAATCATTAAAAATGATCTATTCTGTAATAATTGTATGCTGCTAAAGGTTAAAATAGCTCTAACGTGTGGGAAAAGAAGTGTAATTGAAATAAATTTCAGCTTTATATTGCATTTGCCAACAATGAAATTAGTGGATGGTATTTGGGTTTTATAAACTTTATCTAATCAAAGTGCTCATATTTTTTGTGACGGAAAAGAAAATCTACCATGACATAAACATTTCTGAGACTGATACGAAACAAACTTAGAATACCATCAACATTGATCTTAGGTAATTACCTCTTTCAGATCACTGACCTTTAATTACTGTTGCTTAACAAAAGTTATTTCAATCCCAGGGAGTTTCTATTGTGGCACAGCAGAAATGAACCCAACTAGTATCCGTGAGGATGCAGGTTCAATCCCTGGCCTCACTCATTGGTTAAAGATCTGGTGGTGCCATCGGCTGTGGTGTAGGTTGTAGACATGGCTCAGATCTGGAATTTCTATGGCTAAGGTGTAGGCCAGCAGCTTAGCGTTGATTCTACCCCTAGCCTGGGAACTTCCCTATGCCACAGGTACAGCCCTAAAAAGCAAAAAAATTCAATCCCAAAGAATTAACTATTAAACAGGGGAAAACAAGATATTTCTTTCATGTTTCCAATAAAGAATTTCCCCATTAGTTTTCTTTGCAAACTCAATAAATCTGATTTACCTGTATGTATAAACTTATACTGGATATAAAATACCCAGCTTATACTATTTTGAATTGAGACACAGCCATTTTGCCATAAAAAACAGAGAGATAAATTCTAGAATGCAAGTACTATAAATAGGAATGAAGTCCAAACAGAATAAGATCAAATTCATATTAACCTATTAACCTTTCCATGGAAGGAAAGTTAAATTATGATAAAACTTTGAGGTAAAGATGAGGTAACAGATGTTATACGAAAAACAAGATCATGAGGATAAAAAGTGTTGGTAAATCACCAATTTTCTGCCACACAAGGTAGGTGAGTGAGGGATTGCACTCAGTAATTGCCTAAATTGCATTTTATCCAGTCAAATGAGATTCAACAATCATGAAGGGCCAACAATTGTAAGCACTTATTTTCCAATTGAGGTGACTCCTGAGTATGATAAAGCATAATTGCTGTTACAGTTTTGCACTGAATCAGAAGATATATAGTGACTATGCTAGTAAGATGGTTTTGAGGTTTAAAAGTATGGTGAGTATGTTTCTCAAAACTTATCCCCAAATATTAAGGCCATGCTATTAAAAGTGATCTTGAGCAATGAAGCAACCAACTCTTACATGTCTTGATTTTGGGATTGACCCTGGGAAGTGTTCAGGAGAGGATTTCATGAGAGGGTAGGCTCAGATGGTCTCCAATAGGAGAGAAGACTCTAATAGTCAAAGAAAAGAAAAGAAATTCACCTTCAAGGGTCAAAAGATATGTTTTTTGCCCTAAAATATATGTTTTTTCTAATAAAAATTAAGCTAGAATGTTTAAACCACTATCTATTGGCCTTAAATTTATTCAAAAACAGACAAAGAAAGAGCTCAGAAAAAAGATCCACACTTCATGACAGAAATGTTATTATACATTAATATGAAAGGATAAACCATTCAATAACAGAAACTAAATAGAATTGATTGATGCCTCATACTACAAAAATAATTTCCTGCTAGATAATGCCCTAAATGTAAACAAACAATTAAAACAAAACAAACCTATAATATTACTAAAAAATCTTAATTTTTTGAATTAAAAATAGCATCATCATAATTTGCTAATAGATACACCAAATATCAAAAGATGAAAATTATAACATCAAAAATACAAAACATTGGGAGGACTACAAAGGGCATTGTTTTTTATTCTAAATTAAGCTGTCATTATCTTAAAATAGACTGTTGTATATATAAGATGATGTATATAAGCCTTATGGTAATCACAATGCAAAAACCTATCAGAGAAACATAAAATGTAGAGATAAGGAAATCAAACCAAATCACTATGGGAAATTATCAGTTCACAAAGGAAGGCAGAAAGAAAGAAAGGAAAAAAGAAAACACACACATGGAGTTCCCACGATGGTTCAGTGGTAACTGAACCCAACTAGTATTCACAAGGATGAGGGTTTGATTCCTGGCCTTGCACAGTGGGTTAAGGACCTGGCATCACCATCAGCTGTGGTGTAGTTCATGATGCACCTTGGATTCCACATTGCTGTGGTTGTGGTGTAGGCTGGTGTCTGAAGCTCTGACCCCTAGCCTGAGAACTCCCATATGCCATAGGTGTAGCCCTAAAAAGCAAAAGAAAAAAGAAAAAAAAAGAAAACACACACACACAAAAGTAAAAAAAAAACTAGAATTCCTATAAAATTGGATTGTGATGATCATTGTACAACTAAAAATGTAATGAATTCATTGAGTAATAAAAAAAATAAGTTAAATTAAAAAATTAAATTTTAAAAAAGACAGCATTAGTAAGTCTTTGCCTATTAATAATTACTTTAAATGTAAATGAAGTAAATCTCCAGTCAAAAGGCATTAAGTGGCTGAATGGAAAAAACAAACAAATGGAAAAAACAAACAAATGGAAAAACAAGACCCAAGAAATATATGCTGCTTAAAAGAGACATACTTCAGGTTTAAGGAACACATAGGCTAAGAGTGAAGGGATGGAAAAAGCTATTTAATGCAAATGGAAAGCATACTTCTATAAAATAGACTTTAAGACAAAGACTGTAGTAAGAGACAAAGAAGATCTTATAATAATAGAGAGGTCAATTCACAAGAGAACATAACATTTGTAAATATTTATGTACCCAACATAGGAGCACCTAAAATAAAGCAAATATTAACAGACCTGAAGAAAGAAATAGATAGCAATACAGTAGGAGGGGACTTCTACACTTCACATGTATCAATAAGCAGATTAGACAGAAAATCAATGTGGAAACAGTGTTTTAGACCAAATGAATCAGGCAGACACAAATAGAACACTCTGTCCAATGGCAGCAGAACACACATTGTTGTAAATAAATTGTATAAGTGAGAGTTCAGTAAATACATGTTCTCTTTTAATTTATTTTAAAAGAGTAAATAAAACATTTAAAAAATATGTGTTTGTATGATATGGTTCCTTCTATAATATTTTTATTTTTTTTATTTTAATTTACTTATTTATTTTTTCCACTGTACAGCATGGGGACCAAGTTACACTTACATGTATACATACTTTTTCCTCCCATTGTTGTGTTGCAATGTAAGTATCTAGACATTGTTCTCAATGCTACACAGCAGGATCTCACTGTAAATCCATTCCAAGAGCAATAGTTTGCATCCGTTAACCCCAAGCTCCCGATCCCTCCCACCCCCTCCCTCTCCCCCAGGGAAGCCACAAGTCTATTCTCCAAGTCTATGATTTAATTTTCTATGGAAACATTCTTTTATGCTGTATATTAGATTCCAGTTATAGGTGATATCATACGGTATTTGTCTTTCTCTTTCTGACTTACTTCACTCAGGATGAGAGTCTCTAGTTCCAACCATGTTGCTGCAGATAGCATTATGTTGTTCTTTTTTATGGCTGAGTAGTATTCTGTTGTGTATGTGTGTGTGTGTATATCTTCCTAATCCAATCGTCTGTCAATGGATATTTGAGTTATTTCCACGTCTTGGCTCTTGTGAATAGTGCTGCAATGAACATGCTGGTGCATGTGTCTTTTTTAAGGAAAGTTTTGTCCAGATATATGCCCAAGAGTGGGATCGCTAGGTCATATGGTAGTCCTATGGATAGATTTCTAAGGTACCTCCATACTGATCTCCATAGAGGCTGAACCAGCTTACATTCCCACCAACAGTGCAGGAGGGTTCCCTTTTCTCCACAGCCCCTCCAGCACTTGTTATTTGTGGACTTATTCATGCTGGCCATTCTGACTGGTGTGAGGTGGTATCTCATGGTAGTTTTGGTTTGCATTTCTCTAGTAATCAGGGATGTTGAGCATTTTTTCATGTGCTTGTTGGCCATCTGTACATCTTCCTTGGAGAAATGTCCCTTCAGGTCTTTTGCCCATTTTTCCATTGGGTTGTTGGCTTTTTGCGGTTGAGTGGTATAAGTTGCTTGTATAATTCTAGAGATTAAGCCCTCGTCAGTTGCGTCATTTGAAACTATCTTCTCCCATTCTGTCAGTTGTCTTTTTGTTTTCTTTTTGGTTTCCTTTGCTGTGCAAAAGCTTGTCAGTTTGATTAGGTCCCACTGGTTCATTTTTGCTCTTATTTCTGTTGCCTTGGGAGACTGACCTGAGAAAACATTTGTAAGGTTGATGTCAGAGAATGTTTTGCCTGTGTTATCTCCCAGGAGTCTGATGGTATCTTCTCTCACGTTTAAGTCTTTCAGCCATTTTGAGTTTATTTTTGTGCATGGTGTGAGGGTGTGTTCTAGTTTCATTGATTTGCATGCAGCTGTCCAGGTTTCCCAGCAATGCTTGCTGAAAAGACTGTCTTTTTCCCATTTTATGCTCTTGCCTCCCTTGTCAAAGATTAATTGACCATAGGTGTCAGGGTTTATTTCTGGGTTCTCAATTCTGTTCCATTTGTCTGTATGTCTGTTTTGGTATCAGTACCACACTATCTTGATGACGTAGCTTTGCAAAATTGCTTGAAATCTGGAAGAGTTTTGCCTCCTGCTTGTTTTTTGTTTCTCAGGATTGCTTTGGCAATTCTGGGTCTTTTGTGGTTCCACATAAGTGTTTAGATTGTTTGTTGTAGTTCTGTGAAAAATGTCATGGGTAATTTGATAGGGATTGCACTGAATCTGGAGATTGCTTTGGGTAGTATGGCCATTTTTACAATATTAACTTTTCCAACCCAGGAGCATGGAATATCTCTCCATTTCTTTGCATCTTCTTTAATTTCCTTGATTAATGTTTTACAGTTCTTGGCATATAAGTCCTTTACCTCCTTGGTCAGGTATATTCCCAGGTATTTGATTTTTTGGGGTGCAATTTTAAAAGGTGTTGTATTTTTGTATTCCTTTACTAATATTTCATTGTTAGTGTACAGAAATGTGACTGATTTCTGAATGTTAATCTTATATCCTACTACTCTGCTGAATTTGTTAATCATTTCAAGTAGTTTTTGGGTTGAGTCCTTAGGGTTTTCTATATATAGTATCATGTTGCCTGCATACAGTGACAGTTTTATCTCTTCTCTTCCTATTTGGATGCCTTTGTTTCTTTTGTTTGTCTAATTGCTGTGACTAGGACTTCCAAAACTATGTTGAATAGCAGTCGTGATAGTGGGCTTCCCTGTCTCATTCCAGATTTGAATGAGAAGGCTTTCAATTTTTCTCCATTGAGTATTACATTTGTTTTGGGTTTATCATAAATGGCTTCGACTATGTTCAGGAATGTTCCCTCTATACCCACTTTGGTGAGAGTTTTTATCATAAATGGATATTCGACTTTGTCAAATGCTTTCTCTGCATCTTTTGAGATGATCACATGGTTTTTGACTTTTGTTAATGTGGAATATGATGTTGATTGATTTACATATGTTTAACCAGGCTTGTGAACCCAGGATGAACTCTACCTGGTCATGGTGTATGATCTTTTTGATATGTTGTTGGATTTGGTTTGCTAAAATTTTGTTGAGAATTTTTGTGTATGTGTTCATCAAAGACGTTGGCCAATAGTTTTCTTTTTTGGTGGTATCTTTGTCTGGTTTTGGAATTAGGGTGATGGTGGCATGATAGAATGTCTTTGGGAGTGTCCCTTCTTCTTCTACCTTTTTAAAAAGTTTAAGGAGGATGGGCACTAGATCCTCTTGTTTGTTTGGGGGAATTCGCCTATGAAGCCATCTGGTCCTGGGCTTTTATTTGTAAGGAGTGTTTTTATAACGTATTCAATTTCATTTCTAGTGATCAGTCTGTTCAGTTGGTCTAGTTCTTCTTGATTCAGTTTTGGCAGGCTGTAAGATTGTAGAAAGTTGTCCTTTTCTTCCAGATTGTTAAATTTGTTGGCATATAGTTGTTCATAGTATTCTCTTAGGGTTTTTTTGTATTTCTGTAGTATCCGTCGTGATTTCTCTTTTCATTTCTATTTTTATTTGGGTTCTTTCTCTTCTCTTAGTGAGGCTAGCCAGGGGTTTTTCAATTTTGTTTACCTTTTCAAAGAATCAGATCTTGGCTTTGTTAATTTTATCTACTGTTTTTTGAATCTCTATTTTATTGATTTCCTCTTTGATCTTTATGATTTCGTTCCTTCTGCCGACTTTAGGTCTTTTTTGTTCTTCTTTTTCTAATTCGTATAGGTGGTAGGTTAAGTTGTCAATTTGAGATCTTTCTTCTTTTTTGAGGAAGGCCTGCATTGCTATGAATTTCCCTCCGAGCACTGCTTTTACGGCATCCCAAAGATTTTGAAAGGTTGTTCCTTCATTATCCTTTGTCTCGAGGTATTTTTTAATTTCCTTCTTGATTTCCTCATTGACCCATTGGTTTTTTAGTAGCATGTTGTTTAATCTCCATGTAGTAGGTTTTTCCTCATTTCTTTTCCTGTGGTTGATTTCCACTTTCATGCCATTGTGGTCAGAGAAGATACTTGAAATAATTTCTATGCTCTTAAATTTGTTGAGGTTAGCTTTGTGCCCCAATATATGATCAATCCTTGAGACTGTTCCAAGTGTACTTGAGAAGAATGTGCATTCTGATTTTTTTGGATGTAGTGTCCTCAAGATGTTAATTAAGTCTAAATTTTCCATTGTTTCCTTTAGGATCTCTGTTGCTTTGTTGGTTTTTCTGCCTAGAGGATCTGTCCATTGATGTGAGTGGGATGTTAAAGTCTCCTACTATGATTGTATTCCCATCAATTTCTCCCTTTATATCTAGGAGATATTAATATCTCCCTTAATATTTGTCATATGTATCTATGCTCCTATATCTGGGGCATATATGTTGATTATAGTAATATCCTCTTCTTGAATGGATCCTTTAATCATTAAATAGTGTCCTTCTTTGTCTTTCTTTATGGCCTTCATTTTAAAGTCTATTTTGTCTGAGATAGGTATTGCAACTCCTGATTTCCTGTCATGCCCATTGGCATGGAATATTTTTTCCCACCCCCTCACTTTCCATCTATATGTGTCCTTTGTCCTAAGGTGAGTTTCTTGTAGGCAACAGATGGAAAGTTTTTGCTTTTTTATCCAATCAGCCACTCTGTGTCTTTTGATTGGAGCTTTCAGTCCATTGAAATTTAAGGTGATAATTGATAGATGATTATGTATTGCCATTTTAAACCTCATTTTCCAGTTGATTCTATGATTTTTCATTCTTTCTTTTTTTTTTTTTTTGTTTTATGGTCTCCAATTATTTTCTGCTTGAGTATTTTTCCTTTCATTTTTTGTGACTGCAATGTTTGGTTTTGGGTTGTGCTTGCCCTGTTTTTCAAGTATGTTAACCCCTTTCTATAATTTTGTGTTTTAGCCTGATAGTCCTGTAGGTTCAAACACTTCATTACCATAATAAAATTTAAAAGAAGAGAATTTAAAAAAGAATCCATTTATTTCCTTACTTACCTTGCTCACATTTTATGATTTTGATGTCTCTTTTTTTCTTTTTATTTTGTTTTAAACATCTTCATGATTAGATCTGCATGCTGGCTTATTTGAATGACTGCTCTCTGATTGTGGTTTCCTCCATCCTAGTTCTTCCTCTTCTTTTTTTTTTTTTTTTTGATTTATAGAAGCCCTTTCAATATTTCTTTTAGAATGGGTTTTGTATTACTGTATTCTTTTAGCTTTGTTTGTTGGAAAAAATTTTTATTTCCCCTTCTATTTTAAATGATATTCTTGCTGGATAAAGTATTCTAGTTTACATATTTTTTGTTTCAGCACTTTTAATATCTCTTGCCATTCCCTCCTGGCCTGTACGGTTTCTGTAGAGAAATCAGATGATAGCCTTATGGGGTTCCCTTTGCTATTCTCTTGCTGCCTTTATGATCCTCTCTTTATCATTTATTTTTCTATTTTTATTGTAATGTGTCTTGGTATGGGTCTATTTGAATTCAACTTGTTTGGGGCCCTCTGTGCTTTCTGTATCTTGAAATCAGTATCCTTTAGATTTGGGAAGTTTCCAGTGATAATTTCTTCAAATATATTTTCAATCCCCTTTTCTTTTCCTTCTCCTTCTGGAATTCTTATTATGTGTACATTAGCCTGCTTTATATTATTCCAAAGGTCTCTTATATTGCTCTCATGGGTTTTTTTGTTTGTTTGTTTTTTTCTTTCTTTCTTTTTTTTTTTTTTTTTGTTTTTTTGTTTTTTTGCCTTTTCTAGGACCGCTCCTGTGGCATATGGAGGTTCCCAGACTGGGGGTCTAATCAGAGCTGGCCTATGCCAGAGCCACAGCAACGTGGGATCTGAGCCATGTCTGCGACCTACACCACAGCTCACGGCAATGCCAGATCCCTAACTCACTGAGCAAGGCCAGGGATCGAACCCACAACCTCATGGTTCCTAGTCGGATTCGTTAACCACTGAGCCACGATGGGAACTCCTCATGTTTTTTCATTTGGTTTTCTGTCTGCTGTCCTGTTTGGGTGATTTCCATTATTCTATCTTCTGCATCAGTAATTCATTCTTCCTCATTTCATTCTGGTTTTTACTGCCCTTAGCTCAGTCTGTATCTCTGCAAGTGAGTTTTCTAGTTTTTCTTGGCTTCTCCTTATATTTTCTAGAGCCCTTCTGAGGGAGTCTGCATTACTGTTTATATCTTCTCTTAATTCTTTCAGTATTTTCACTCTCTCCCTTTTGAACTCCAAGTCTGTCAGACTTCAGAGCTCTGTTTCATTGTTGACTGCTTTAGGTGAGTTCTCCTGTTGGTTTAACTGGGAATGGTTTCTGAACTTCTTCATCTTGCTTATTTTCTTTTTCGTGGTGGAGGTGCACTCCCCATGGCTGGGCAGGGTTTGCCCTGGCACTGCTGTGGAGTGTTTCCCAAGGGTTGGCAGTGTTGACCAGTCTTCTTTGAGTCAGCAGGGCATTTCTCAAGAGTGGACGGGGCTGGAAGGGTCACTCTGAAGCAAAGGAGGACTTCCAAGGGCAGGCAGGACTGGCACGTCCACACCGTGATGGAGGCAGACTTTGTGTGGCCAGGCAGGTCTTTCCCCAGTGCTCTGGGCCGCAGAGCTTTTCTGGGGGTGGGAGGTGCTGGGCAGCTGCTCCACGGGAGTGCAGCACCTCCCGAGGGCAGGAGTGGCTAGCCCCGCAGCTGAGAGACAAAGGAATGCTTCCCCAGGGCAGCTGGAACTGGCAGGACCACCCTGTGATGGAGGTAGACTTCCTGTGGCCAGGCAGAGCTTGCCCTGGCATTTCTGGGCCACAGAGATCTTCCAGGGGGCGCTGCTCCGTGGGAGTGTAGCCCCTCCAGAAGGCGGGCAGGCAAGGCTGGGGAAAGCCTCTGAGGTGGTTGGCTTCCTGTGAGTGGTGAGGCCAGCTCCTTGGGAGGGCAGGCGCCTGCGGGGTAGGGGAGGGGTAATGCAGTGGGAAGTACTGCTCTCTGCTAGCTGGCAGGCAAGTGCACTCGCTGGGGTGCAAGGAGTATTCTACGGTGGCCCGCCGCTCCTCCTCTCCCCTCCCCAACACTGGCGCCTTGTCTCTCCTGTGGGTCCAGATCTTCTCCAAGGTTCCCTCTGCTGTGGCTTTCCACTCCCCAGACCTTAGCGCATTGCTCCCTCCATGCATGATGGACCACTTCCTAGTCCCCCAGGCTGTCTCAGCACCACGAACCCCAGCCCTTTCCCGGGGACTAACCTGTGGAGCCGAGGTCTTGGTGCCCAGCCCCCACCCCAGCTTCTGTATTTTTGGTGTCTGTGCCAGTAGTTCAGATGATCTGCTCTACTCTCACTCTGCTTTTCAGATCTCAGACCTACTGCTGAGCTCTTCTTGGCATCTGGAGATCCCGACTCGACTTGGTTGATCTTTCTGTCAATTAGGTGACTTTCCAGGGTGTGGGTTGCCTTTCTCCTTCACAGTTCCCTTTCAGGAGCACCCATCTGGTCCTAATTCCCCTTCTCTCACTCTCCTCTTTTCTCTTGTTTTACCCAGTTATATCAGGAGATTCCTGCTATTATTGGAGGTTTAAGTTCTTCTGCCAGTATTTAGTTGCTGGTCTGTGTGAGTCATTTAAAATGTAGATGAGTTTTTTCTTGTTGTGTTTGTGGGAGAGGGCAAGCATGTCCCCCTACTCTTCCGCCATCTTGTCTCCCCCTTCTATAACATTTTAAAAACATTCTTATTGTCTTTGTAAAGTTTCCTTTGTTGGCTTTCATATAACTTTTGATCTTTTAATGGAAGTTTATTTAATAGTCAATGCTAAAATTATATATAACGGTTCTTCAGTGGATTTTCAAATAAGTTTAGATATTAAAAACATAGGTATTTATAGGTCTTCAGTCTATCTTTTTTTGGCTACTTAGTATAAAAGTTATAAATTGTATTAGTGAGAGATTAGTTACTGAAAATTGAAAATATGTTATAGCCTTAATTGTAAATAAATGCTTGAAAAGTTCTTGAATTAGCTAAACTTGTTATCACTCTTCAAGACAGTATTTTTTAGGCATCATTATAATTTAAATTTTTCTTCAAATAAGGAGAATCTGAAATAAATCACTTAGTATTGGATGCCCAAAAACAGTCTTCTGGCCCTGGACAAATTGCACATACATAAAATTTAGATGATATTATTGTGAAGATTATATAAAATGAGCCATTTAAGGGACCAAATACAATAAAACATCTAATATTCAACAACATACAGTTTAATAAATGTTGTAGAATATTCAGCAAATATTCTCAACCTCATTCCAAAGTCATGAACTGGATTTTATACAGCAATTGATTTTGAGCATGGAAGTACAAACCTATGCTTGCACTATTAATACATTGCTTAAACTTTATTTCTGTACCTTTATCAGTTTTTTTTTCTCTAGGCAGGATGTGTATAGACAAGGGGTGTGTGTGTGTATGAATAAAAAAGAGATTTTCCCAATTGATCAGATGAAATGTTTCAGAATATAATGCCTTCAGAAAAAGACAAAAATGAAACCAAGAATATGACAAAGAAACCATAAACAGATTTACTTCAGAATTATGAGAATTATCCTCAGCAACACTGGATGCTGATGATAATGTCAAACTCTCCTTGAATTTCTGATTACAAAAATGGTTTGAACATAAAATCCTATTCTCCATCAAACAAGGGTTCAAAAAGATGTCAATGCAAACATGTTTAAGGGGAGGAAACAGAAAAATCTACCACCCAAAGAAGATTTACATTCTAAGAAACAGTGACAAGTTAAGGGAAAACTGAAGAATAGAACTTAAAACAATAATGGTGCCAGGAGCCTTTGTTTATTCCCAGATGATTCCTAGTACAGAATTTGTGAGTTTGGATTGAGGGCTAGGAAAGCATGTTAAGATTGGGGTTACATATTATAGAAATGACAATTAATTCTAGGTACTAAGTCTTTTTTTAAATGCATGTGAAAAATGCATGTGAAAGATAATGCCATTTAGAGAATAGAAATTAGATGCAAAATTTCAAAATACTAGTCAAGTGATACCAAAAGAAAAATCTACTTACATACAAAAGATAGGCAACACTACCAATAAGAAAGCAAGATTTATAGGAAATACAAAATAAATGGCATATGTCTGAACAAAACAAACAACAATAAAAATGAAGTGTTAACGAAGAAAGAAAAGGTTATATGAACAGATGTGGAGACCTCTTCAAAGTAACTTGCAAGGGAAACATAATGCAGAATGACACATTTGGGGAGCACAGAAGAACAATGATATACAGAAATGTATAGAAACAGGAGAGGAAGGATAAAAACCATCACTTCCGGGGAGGGAGATTGGGAGGGAAAGAAGGAGGGAGAGAGAGAAAGAATGTGTGTGAATGCTCAGAGTGTGCATATACGGACATATGCAGGGAACTTATTTCATATTTTACTCTATGCACTCCATGTATATTTTGTGTGAGCTTTCTACATAAGAATGTCTCATAACATTCTTGTGAAATACATATAAGCAGAGTCAAATGAGAAAAACTGAGAAAATTACCGGTTAAACCATTCTCAAAAGGCTATAGTCCCAGAAGATTTTAGAGCTGATTGTGGACAAGTATTTACAGTTAGATTAATCCTCAAGCTTTTATAAAATCTGTTCTATTGTTTAGCATAGAAAAAAAATTGAAATGCATTCATTAGGTACATGAAGCAAAAAGTAACTCTGGCAAAAGAAGCCAGGAAGGAATGCACTTAAAAAGAAAATTACTGTCCCTTCCTACTTTTGGCATACTTACCAAAATTATATATAAAATGTAAAAAATATAATCTAGTTACCTAAGACAACACTAAGCTAAGAAATGTGATAAGGGTTGCATCTGTCAAAATTGTCATAACTCATTCATAGGTAAAACTGAATGTTCAGTGAAGAAGGCATTGGTCTGATTTTCTGAGTTTTCCTTAACACCAGTGCTAAAACGAATCATAGAAATCAGAGTTTCTAGGAGAAACCAACATGTTGAGAACGTGAGTTTATTGCTTCTCCTTAAAAAGACCCCATTAAAGTGAAAGGAAAAGAGAAAAAGATAAATTTCTACACAATACAGGAAGTCAGGAAGAAAATATTAAGGGCAATACAGATGTCCAAGATATCTCCAAAAGATGAAATATGAGTGGATAGGTCACGGCTTCTGAAACTAAGCAGAAGAAGCCGCAGCATAGAAAATACAAATAGGGCCATGAACAAGAGGAATCAGCAGAACCTGCACAACCAGGAGAGAAATGTCGGTGTATGTGGAATTTTCTAGTGAACTGGGGAACTGAAAACAGTTCCTGACCTATGCTTCTCTACTGTGGTTTGCAGAAGACCCAACAGTCATATGTTTACTCCATGGCAAAAACAAGATTTCTTGCCAGAAACAAACAAACAAACAAAAAAAACCTCAGCAAACAGACACTAAAGGCATTGTTCTGAGAAACCTAGACTGGCTGGCTTGGGAAAGGCTCCTCAAAGGAAAGCTTTCTCCATTTTGGAATCTTTGCATTCCTAGAACAAAATACCTAGCACCCCCAAACTCTGTTTAATAACTATAACGATCACAGGTTCTTTGTTTTTGTTGTTTAATATTACTCCATTCACATATAAAGGGAACCAAGGATCACCAGACACTGAGGGAAAAGTATCAACACCAAAAAAAGAAATACATAGGGAAGCAAATTCAGACAATTTTAAAAATTTTCAACATATTTTGTGAAAAATAAAAATAAAACTATATACAAATGCTGTATACTTAACTATTTCTCCTAGTGAAATGATTTGAATGGGAAAATAATATTTTAATAAAATGAACAAAGATTTTCACTGAATAAAAATAACTCACAAGGAGGTTAAAAGGGTACTTTATCATTTACATTTATAGTCTAAAAGATGGTATTTGATCTGGCACAGGTAAAAATAGACTAAGTCATAAGTACTTCAGAAAATTATTTTGCTTAATTATCAAGAATTGGATGTTAAATAATTTACAGGCATTAGCTTAATTTAAACATTAGAGAAAGTAAGAGCTAGAAATTGATGCTTTCTAAATGTAATAACGTTTTGGTACATATTACCATGTACTCTTGGCTTGAATTTAATATATAAAACCACACATGCCAGAACAGCTAAAATTAAAAGGATTGGAGATCCCACATGTTAGCAAGGATGTTAGCAAAAAAAGCACTCTTTTTCACTGCTGATGGAAGTGAAAACTGGTACAATGACTTTAGAAAATAGCTTGGCCTTATCCACTCGACGCCACGGTCAGACTCCCACTGACTTACTCATAGGTACATACCCTTTCTGCTCAAATGATGTTCGCAGCATTATTTATAACAGGCAAAAACTAGAAGCAACTCAGCTGTCCATCAGTTAAACAGTTAACACTAATATGGTATTTTGGAAGACTACAAAGTAATAAAAATATGCATACCCAAAATGTACAAATCTCACAAATACAAGATGGGCCACATATGATTCCACCTGCATAAGTCTCAAAAATCAGCAAAACCAAAATATAGTAATTTTTGGTTAGCATATAACCAAAGGAGTAATACATTCTTAGGTTGTAAAGTAGGGTGGCAAACTTCCCATTTGGAAACAGAAAGAAAATAAATTGTACTTAAAAAGTCAGAACAGAGGTTATTCTTTTTTTTTTTTTTTTTTTTTTTTTTGTCTTGTTGTTGTTGCTATCTCTTGGGCCGCTTCCGCGGCATATGGAGGTTCCCAGGCTAGGGGTTGAATCGGAGCTGTAGCCACCGGCCTACGCCAGAGCCACAGCAACGCGGGATCCGAGCCGCGTCTGCAACCTACACCACAGCTCACGGCAACGCCGGATCATTAACCTACTGAGCAAGGGCAGGGACCGAACCCGCAACCTCATGGTTCCTAGTCGGATTCGTTAACCACTGCGCCACGACGGGAACTCCAGAACAGAGGTTATTCTTAGACAAGATAAAGAGTATTGTGGTTGGGAAAGGTACCAGAGGTTATCCTGTTTCTTCCTGTTTCTTCATAGTTCATTAAACTGTACATTGATGTTTTATGTATTTTCTGTATGATTGCTATTTTTAACAATAAAATTATCTATAAAATAAAAGCAAACTATATCATTGTTTCTGAAAGAATCGCCTTAAAATTTTTAAAAATATGGTGTTATTTCTGTTCTATAACATGTTTAGGAGTGGGTCAGTTCCTTATTTGAACTGGAATGTGGAATCTGAACATACTTCTGTATCAAATTTTATTTCCAAATTTCATGTGAATATAAACAAGTTAGTGATATTTTAAATTTCTAAGAAGATTTAGTCAAGAACATTTGTTTGACTCAAACATATTCTGGATGAAACATATTTGTTTCAAAACTTCATTAGAAAAGTTTAAACTGTTAGAAAATATATATGCTTCTTATTCTTTAAAGCTCATAAAATTAAAGTTGAACAAAGTTGTGATTATCCATCTTTTCATTCATTTTATTATCCATTCACTCATTTAGATATTCAACAAATAGTAGCTGGACCTCAAACTATACAGTCGGTAGGATCCCTGCTCTCATGCAGACGGTCTGGTCAGGTAGAGAGACATCCAAACAGAATAATAACACCATGTATAAAATGGCATTATTATTCAGTGTATCTGTCAGTGTATCACCATTAGTGTATTGGGATAGTTCAGTTTATTACACCACAAGAACAGGGAAATCCAGGGAAGTAATCTTAAGTAATCTCTACCTTAAGAGGATGAGAAGAACTTTGTAGAGAAGTTGATACTGGAATTGAGTTTTCAGTCTGAATGTGAATTATTCCATGGGAGACAAATTTCTTGGATCACTAAAGTCTAGTTTTTGAAAAAAAATCAGTTTATGGCCACAAAATACTGAAAAATATCCCCTTGGGAAGAGCTTGGTGAATTACTTTAAGTGTATCCTATAAGCTCTAATGGTGTTTAATCTCAAATCATCAAAATGATCTAGACCTACTATATGAAGAAACTACTTAAATATCATATGGTTATTAAAGTTGATATTTAAAAGAATACTGTTATCCAATAGCTCCTCATTCATACAGAAAATAAGATTTCTCCAGTCAGATGCAAATGCATTACATATACAAGTTACACCATTAAACATTTATATGAAAGGCAAATTCAACTATGGGACAGATATTAAAAAGTAAATAAACTGAACAGAATGACTTAAAAAAACTTTTAATAAACCAAATGCAATTTGTTTGACAATGATGACATAAGATTTGTTGTCTGGGAAGGGCAACTCTCAGCTTGTTGGGAATGTTATAGTCCTCAGTTACAATAGATTTAAGAATAATTCAGCTCAATTTAAGCACTAAAGGACATGATAAACTGAAAGGAGTCTAAAAGAGAATAGCTCATATTTTTGGGTACCTGAAATACAGGGAATTTACACTGAATATACAGAAACTGATTGAGGTATTTGAGAAGGTTTACCCAGGAGAAAAGAAACACATTTGAAGGGTTATTGCTGGGTAGATTTAGTTAGCCACTTCTACAGTGCAAAACTAGGCTCTACAAATGTGTTAGAAAGAGCATCATCTAATTACCAGAAATTTTATTAATTACAAAATAAGGATTAGTTACTATAACAATTATTAAATGATCTATAAAAGAATGACCTGTCTAAATGGTAGCTAAAGCCAAGGGACATAAATTATTGAATTACTGTTTATAAAGCCATAGATAGTGATAATGAATAAAATACTCTGGGGAATAACATTGAGCTGACTTAAAGGCTTGTTTAAATTCTGTGACCCATCGGGTTTTTTTTTGTTTTTTGGGGAGTTTTTTTTTTTTTTTTTTTGTCTCTTTTTCTGGGACTGCACCTGTGGCATAGGAGGTTCCCAGGCTAGGGGTCTAATCGGAGCTGTAGCAGCCAGCCTATGCCAGAGACACAGCAATGCAGGATCCGAATGGCATCTGCAACCTACACCACAGCTCACGGCAATGCTGGATCCCTAACCCACTGAGCAACGCCAGGGATCGAACCCGAAACCTCATGGTCCCTAGTCGGATTCGTTAACCACTGAGCCACGAGGGGAACTCCCCATGGATTTCTTGATTCAGAGAGATTTTTCCAAGAACCTAATATGGTTTGCCTGAGTTGGAAAGCCAGAAACATAAGAAAGAAGGCTACATTTGTCCCTAGTGGCAGATGAAGTGGGTCTGGAACCTGGATTCCACAGTGGAGAAGAAAGATCCATGACCAAAGATATTTGCAGAGGTTGGGAAGTCCAAGATCAAGTTGCTGGCAGATTCAGCGTCTGGTAATAGCCCACCTCCTTGTTCATAGGTCCCTCTTTTTGCTGTGTCCTTACATGATGGGAGGGGTAAGAGGGTTTTCTCAGGCCTTTTTTATAAGGCACTAATACCCACCCATGACGGCTCTGCTCTGAAGACCAAATCAGCTTCCAAAGATCTCACTGCAACTACCATCGCATTGGAGATGAAGTTTCAATGCATCAAATTTAGGAGACACAAACATTTCAATATGTTGCAGAGTCTATCTTGTTAAACTAGAAAATCTAAAACAATAGCAGTAACAAAAACCCATTCAATTTTGAGCTGTGTCAGAATATTTTTAGCTGTTATTTTTCCAAATGTCTAATATAATATAAAATAAGTAGTTTGAAATGAGAGAAGTATTATTACTAAGTCATGAGGACCTTTTATATATGACTATTACTGATTCATTGACTCATTTTCGATTTGTAAATTAACTAAGGTTTAAAATTCACACATAAAAATTTGCTAGCTATACACTGTGTTTAAAGCTTTGCCTTAATAATGGCATAAGTACTATTCTCTCTTATTTTTATTAAGATAAGCAAAGTATACTGACATAATCATTTAATTATTATTTAGGCTTGACATTTTGAGTATCAAAACTTTTAGGACCAAATTCCTTTGTCTCATGGAATGTTATGGAAATTAAGGCTGTTTATGGATATTTCATACAGAAGAATAGGATGTTAGGGAGTTTAATTTTAAAATATTTCTTAAGCTTCATGTCTGCAGAAATGCATTGATGTTTATCAAGCTTGTTCCCAAGATTAGCTTCTCATTTTTAGGACAAAAAATTCTCAAGTATATTAACCAGATACCATATTGCTATTTCATTACAAAACTTTATTTCAAAAATCTGTCACTTCTGAAAAAGGAAGAGTTGTTTATATCATAAAACAGTTGCTAGCCAGAAGAGACAAGGGTATTTTTAATAATCAAGCTTCACATATAACCAACTAAAATAGCATACTACTAGACTTTTTCAAACTGGAATAACAGCAGCCTAGCACGTTAACAGCCATATGTTTCAAATAAAGCTTAAAAAAGTCCTCTTCCTCTGTTATAGAAGATTTCTCTGAGATTTATCAGATAGAATAAGTCTGATAGTTAATCTCAAATGTTCTTGGTGGGTACCAAGTAAAGGACAGGTGACACACATAACTGAGAAAAAAAAAGAGAAATCTTTAAAAAAATATCTTAACACCATTTATCTAAAATATAAAAGCTTGAAATCTTATGAAAAGAATTATAATGAATAAATAAATAAATAATTTAAAGGACCTGGAACTTTATGCCACACTATTTGTAATTCAGCATCTTTTGAAGTTCAGCTGAGATCTTGCTTTGTGAAAAGATCTGGGATACTGCTCGTGTGAGTGTCTGAATCAAGACCCAAGACATGTTGATGTTACAGTATTTCTGAATAAATGATAAACTGATAAGAAGCACAACCAGAATAGAAATATTTCTATGAAGTCTCCACAATGTGTCTACCTAAACAGTCCAAGTTCAAAAGACTAAAGAATTCTTGACTTGGGAAGGAAATATTACTCCAGAGTGATCTATCTTTGTTAAAAACACTGAGTATCCTGGTGGCTTAGTGGTGAAGGATATGGCATGGTCACTGCTGGGGTCACTGCTCTGGTGCAGGTTCCATTCCTGGCCCAGGAACCTCCAAATGCTGTGGGCATGGCTTAAAGAAAAATCAAGCACTGGAAATCTCTTCTGATGTGTGTTTGAACAATCACAGTGCAAAAGTATGTGTGCAGTCATAGTACCTGCCCCATGCGCAGAAATGTGAGAAAAAATGATCTGAGGAGCAATTCTGCCAAAAACAGATCCCAGACAGTTACAGCTCCTGTAATTCTCATTCATAGACCCCTTCCTCCAGTGCCTGACTTGCCAGAATGTGCACATGCTACAATATAAAGTCACTGTGCTATAATTAGCTCCTTTGTGCATCTTACATAAAATAGTTTGTTTCTCAGATCAGTTCGACACTCACTTAATAAGATCTCAGAGGGATATGAGTATAGAAGATAATTTGAATGAGAATAAAACTGAAAAAAGTGCAGCCAGAACTCTGCCTGGAAGAATAAAGGATGCATGCACTGGACTTCTACAAGATCCAGGCACAGCACTGTTCCCATTCATATCTAGATATGTCTCTGAATAAGTATATGTTGGTTTAATAAAAAAAATTAGAGAACATTTTACAATGCTCATAAGATGAAGAATTTAGATGCTATTAATTGATCCTACATTGGATAAAAACTAAGGTTGAAATAGTGTTTGTTGATGTAAAATCTAAACGAAAAAAAAAATTGTCCTGTTTGTTTCAGGTTAACCTTTGAATGTGTGCTAATTTGGTGCACATAAAAACATACTTGACTCTTTCCTTATTTATATCACATCATTTAAAATTTATTTCTTATGAAGTAAACATATTGTTTGACAAGTCAAATATACTTTAAGTCTGTTAACATACAGCTGCTGAAATCTGGGAACCACTTTCAACGTTTGGCTGATTTAATGATATTTAACATAATTCTTCTGAACAATGTGGTTAAAGTATTATTTCTGGATTTCTGAATTTTGGATAGTAGATTGTATCTTCCTAAGAAGCAAAACAGGGGATTTGGCTCTTTTATTTTCCTTTAATAGTTCTTGCGAGCGCACGCACACACACACATACACACACACACACACACACACACACACACACACACACACACACACACACATTTAAGCCAATTTTATTCAAAACTGAATCCTGGGTAATATTGATTATTTTTTTTTCTTATGCAACTGCTTTTGAATGAACTCTCCAACTGAGAAGTCCTAGTTTTGGTTTTGGTATGTGTGTTATTTTATTTCTCTATGTACTCAACACTATTGCCTCCTGAATACTCTGAATACTCAGAAATTTAGTTTCAGAATATAATCAAAAAAGAAAGTAATCTAGCAGTTCACTTGTTGTAATTGCTGCCTTTAACTTTACTACTATTTTTCTAACATTTCATTGCTTTCAAAACCTGATGTACAATGTCATTTTGGATATTCCCTTCATGTCACTTTGACACTCCCTAAACATCATCTTGAGAAGTAATTACTTTAATTTTCTTCCTAGGTTGAAGCCCCACTTCCTGTATTCCATGTTTTTATATTTATTTATTTATGCTTGAGAATATCTTCCTATCATTCCCTGAGAAAGTGCTCAGGAGAAAAAAAACTTTTTTTTTCTCGTTTTGAACATGGTATGCAGTGGCTTGATTTGGGATCTCAGTTCCCAGACCAGGGATTGAGCACAGATTGTAGTAGTGAAAGTGCTCTTTCCTAAACACTAGACCACCAGGGAACTCCAGAAACATTTTTGAATGCTGTCATAGCTGATAAATACTTTCAATTTACCTTCATACTTAATAGTTTGAAAGGATTTGGAATTCTAGGTGAGTAATTGTTTTATTTTGTATGTAATAAGACATTTTTTTCCACAGCCTTTTAGACATCAGAGTTGTTGAGCAGGCCTGTAACAAACAGCTTAAACTCCAGTCCTTTGCATGGAATCTATGGGATTTTCTCTCTACCTCTGATGGTCTGAAATTTTGCAATAATTTATCATGAGGAAAGCATTTTCCACCCATTGTATTAGGTTACTGGTGGTCCTCATCAGTCTGTTGAAACTGTTGTCCTGAAGCTCTAAAAGATGTTTTGTAAAAGTTATTTCTTATTCACTGTCCACTGTCTGCTATCCCCAACCCTGTCACTATTACACACGTATCTGGTTTTCTCTTCCTTGAATGACAATAATTTGTAATTGGACCTCCTAAATTGATATTTTTGTTTTCTTACCTCAATTTCTGTTTCTAATTATAACTTATATTCTATTTGCTCGGAAATTTCCAATTTTTTTCCCATTTGAAACTTTCTTTTTAAAGTTTCACTCTTTGCTGTTTTTATGAAGATTCCCTTTTCATAGCCCTCCTCTTTCATTTACTGGATTCAATATCTACTGTTACAACTTTGATTATAGACTTTACAGCTTTTTTTTTTTTTTTTTAAGGGCTGCACTGGTGGCATATGGAGGTTCCCAGGCTAGGAGTCGAATTGGAGCTGTAGCTGCCAGCCTACGCCACAGCCACAGCAATGCAGGATCTGAGCCATATCTGTGACCCACACTACAGCTCATAGCAATGCCAGATCCTTAACCCACTGAGCAACGCCAGGGATTGAATGCTAGTGAGATTGGTTAACTGCTGAGCCACGACGGGAATGCCAGACTTTACAGCTTTTTAATCAAAAGCTTTCGTTCTATCTGTGGCTTTATCTTTGTTTCCTATAAATTCCATTTATCTACTTCTTGTTTTGGTACATATGTTTCATGCTAGACCTTTCCTGAAGTGTATGATGATTATTAGTTGTTTAGACCTAATGAAGAGTAAAGCAGTCTAAGCTCAATGAAAGTACAGTGCTTGGAGGTAAAGTGGTAGAAGAGCAGAAATTCACTAGAAGAAAATGAACTTGAGTAATGGAAACAACCTAAGTGTCCATGGATGGGTGAATGGATAAAGAAAATGTGGTGTTGATATACAACAGAATATTATCCAGCCATAAAAATAATGAAGTCTTATTATTTCTGACAACATGGATGAACACTGAGGACATTACGCCAAATGACATAATGAGACAAAGACAGATACCATATTATCTCACATATGGGATCTTCGCTAAAAAATCAACAAAACTCACATCCACAGAGAACAGATTGATGGCTGTCAGAGGTGGCAGCTGAGAAGGAGTACGAGATGGATAAAGGAGATCAAAAGGTACAAACTTCCAGTTACAAAGTAATTGAGCATTATATAATGTACAGCACAGAGGACTATAGTTGATAATATTCTATTGCATATTTGAAGGCTATTAAAGTTGCTAAGAGTGTACAGATCTTAAGTTCTTATCATAAGAAGAAAGTTTATAACTAGGTATGATGACAGATATTAAGTAGATTTATTGTGACAATCATTTTGCAATATATACAAATATTGAATCATTATGTTGTAAACCCCAAACCAATATAATGTTATGCGTCAATTATACCTTAATACGAAAAGGGAACCACAAAGAAAATTGTCTATAGATCTAATGGAGATGATACATAAATAAAATATCAGATCTAAAATATAAAGCCTGTCTGAGAAAGAGCTAGGTGAAAGTAGAACGTTGCAGGCAGTTATAAATAAAGTTCTGAATTGATATGAACGTGAGAGCTGAAACCAAGAGATGGATGTGGAGTTTCCTCGTGGTACAGTGAGTTAAGGATCCAGTGTTATCACTGCTGTGGTGCAGGTTTGATCTCTACCCTGGGAATTTCCACATGCCTCAGGAGCAGCCAAAAACATAAAAAAAAAAAAAAAAAGAAGAGAGGTGAATATAACTGTTTAGGAAGACAAGTATACGGGAAAGATATCACTTCAGCCACTGAGCATAGTCAAGACTAAGTTCCAAATTAATATTTAAAATTTCTTTTCAATTTTTTGGAATAGCTTCCATATAAGCAATAGAAGAACAACCATCAGACTAGAAAGTATTGGGTGGGAAAATTGGCATAATGCAATTATTCAAAACTGTCACACTTAGGATGAAAGCAATTAAGTTAATTGGGTTGATAATAAAAATGTATTATTTCAGCATTCTAAGCACTCATTTAATTCATAGCTAGTACACACCAGACTCTTCAAAGAGCCCTTCATGTCACAGATTTCTACTGTGAGATATAAAAATCTACTGAATAGTCATAAAGTCTTCCTGAAATCAATGACAACTTTAGTACATACAAGGAACTATTAATTGAACTATAATATGTATATTCATTCATACATTCATTTTCATACATATATAATAATATATGTTGTTTATTTCTCTCTCTCTATATATATATATGTGTATATATATATATATGATTTAATATACATCCAGGTGTACCTGGAAGATACCATGCATTAAGCTCCAAAACACTGCAACAAAGTACATCACAAGATTTTTTTTTTTTTTTGGTTTCCCAGTGCATATAAAAGTTACAATACTGCAGTCCATTAAGTGTACAAAGGCATTATGTCTAAAAATATACAAACCTTAATTTAAAAATGCTTTGATAACAAGATATTTTGTTATCTTCCAAACCTTCAACAAGTCCTAATCTTTTTGTTGATGGAGTGTCTTGACTCCATGTTGATGCTGCTGACTGATCAGGGTGGTGGGTGCTGAAAGTTGGGCTGGTTATTACAATATGACAATTTTTAAAAATAAGACAGCAATGAATTTTGTGATATCGATTGACTCATCCTTTCACGAATGAATTCTTTTTACCCTGCAGTGGTTTGATAGCATGTTAACCACAATGGAGCTTCTCTTAAAAATGGAAATCAATCCGTTCATATTCTACCTCTGCTTTATCAACTAAGTTTATGGAACATTCTAATAAACCCTTTGTTGTCATTTCAACAATCTTCACAATATCTATAACAGGAGTAGATTTCATCTGAAGAAACCATTTTCTTTGGTCATGTATTAGAAGCACCTCCTCATCTGCTCAAGTTTTGTCCTGAGATTTCAGCAGTTAAGTTACATCCTCAGGGTTCACTCTCTCCCTCTCTTTTTTTTTTTTTTTTTTTTTTTTTGTCTTTTTAGGGCCTTGCCTGCAGCATATGGAAATTCCCAGTCTAAGGGTCAAATCTGAGCTAGCTGCTGGGCCACACCACTGCCACAGCAATGCCAGATCCGAGCTGCGTCTGTGACCTACACCACAGCTCACAGCAACACTGGATCCTTAACCCACTTCACAAGGCCAGGGATCAAACCCTCATCCTCCTGGATACTAGTTGGATTCATTACCACTGAGCCATGCATTGCCAATGTAAAGTAATATTTCGAAAGGAATTTTTTTTTTCCTGAGCAATAGCTTTCAATATTAGGCTTAAAATATTCAATAAGACATGTTGTAAATGGATATGCTGTTATCCAGGCATTGTGTTTCCTTTTCTGGAGCACAGGTAGAATAGATTTAGCACAATTCTTAGGGCCCTCGGATTTTTATAATGGTCAAAGGGCATTGGCTTCAACTTCAAATCACCAGCGCATTAGTGCCTAAGAGTCAGCCTGTCCCTTGAAGCTTTGAAGCCAGGCATTGACTTTTCCTCTTTAGCTATGAAAGTCCTAGATGGTATCTCCTTCCAAAAGAGAGCTGTTTTATCTATATTATAAAATATCGTTGCTTAGTGCAGCCGCCTTCATTAATGATACGAGTGAGATCTTGTGGGTATCTTGCTGCATTTTCTGCCTCAGCACTTGCTGCTTTACCTCAAACTATTCTTCTGCAGCTTCCTCATCTCTCTCAGCCTTAACAGAATTGAGGAAAGTTAGGGCTTTGCTCTGGATTAGGCTTTGTCTTAAGGGACTAGTATGGCTGGTTTAATCTTCTATTTAGACCTCTGAAACTTTTTCCATATCAGCAAAAACAGCTGTTTTGCTTTCTTATCATTAATGGGTTCACTGGAAGAGCACCTTTCATTTCCTCAAGAACTTTCCCTTTGGATTCACAACTTGAACTTGACTAACCATTAAGTGCAAGAACCGCAGCTTTTGGCCTAGCTAGGCTTTCGACATGCCCCATCTCTAGCCTTAATTATTTCTAAATTTTGATTTAAAGTGAAGATATGTGACTCTTCCTTTCAGTTAAACATTTAGAAGCCAATGAAGGGCTATTAATTGGCCTAATTTCAATAATTTTGTGTCTCAGAGAGATGACTGAGGAGAGGCAGAGAGTTGATGAAACATCGGGTTGGTGGAGAGTCAGTACACACAACATTTATCAATTAAGTTCAGTGTCAGCTCTTGGCACCCCAAAACAATTACATGGTAACAATGAACTTCATTAATTACAGACCACCTTAACAAGTATAATAAAAATGAAAATATTTGAAATATTTTGAGAATTGCTGAAATGTGATACAGAGACATAAAATGAGCAAATGCTATTGGAAAAATGATAGCAATAGACCTGCTCTCCAAAGGGTGGGCAAAAACATTCAATTTGCTAAAAAAAAAAAAAAAAATCCCCCCAACCTGTAGTATTTGTAAAGCACAATAAAGCAAAACACAATAAACAAGGTATGCCTGTACCCACAGATACTTAACTCTGAACACATATTTAAATTCGGGGAGTTAAGGGAAAATATTATGTGTCGAATATAACATGCTGGTAGTTTGATTTAAAGTTCCCATCTGAAAGTTCATTTCTTGCAGATTCTCATTTATATGCAAAATTGAAAGCTTAAGTCAAATGAAAAGTATCTTATGTGTTATTCTGTCCTTCTCTTGATACTTTATACTTCTATCTGTGGTCTTAGTCACATCAACTTCCCACTATCAGGAAAATGTACCTATTTCTATCTATCTACCGTGGACTATGGGACTGGAAGGCACAGTGAGTACCAGTATGTTTCCTCTATGCAACCTTATTGCACTGTGCATGGTAGCGTAACAGGAATGGAGTGAAATTCAAATTTCCCACTATACAGTCTTCATCACTGAAGACGACATTAAAAACTACGGAGAAAGCATAACACTGGCTATGAGAAAGGGCCAGGGACCAAAGTACTGACGTTTGAATTGTGGTTTTAGTGCTCAAAAAATGTATGAACTTGCCTCTTTTTAAGAAGCAGCAAATAAAATTATCAAGTGGCTTCATAAGGGTATAATGAAGGAAAATATGAAGCACTTAACACAACATCTGGCATATAATAAACATCCAATAAACTTTAGCTACTATAATAATGATAACAATAGCTGATGTTGCAGAGCTTATCCTGATCCTGGCACCATCAGTGTTAGTACAGTTTTCTATCTCTCATTTGTCCATTGCCCTGCAGAAAACAAGTTCCTGCTTGATTTCCATTTATTGCTGTGATTTCAAAAGTAGTTTTACCTCATAAGCTATATTGTTCAATCTCTGTACTTGGAATATTTTATTTTCACTTTTGTTCTTTGCATTTTCTATACTGCTGATAAGAACACCAGAATTGCAGAGGGAAAGATGGACTCATTGTATATGAGCAAGAGCCTTAAGTTCTCATTGTCAATCAACAGCTGAATAAAGAAATCAAACCAGAAGAAAGAAACTTATCATAGTAAAGCTGAACTACAACTTCATACAGCAAAACTGCAAAAACAAAAATAAAAACAAATGAAAACACACATGCAAAAAAAAAAAAAAACAATAAAACATCATGGCTAACAGTCATGTTTGAAGATTTATCTTAACTGCATGTAGAAAAGATGGAAAATACTTTTGACTCTTAAGTGTGGTATTTCAGAAAAAATAAAAGGACTAACATTTGCAAAAGAATAAAAAACAAAGGGAAGCAAGAGCTACTAGAATTTTACTTCCATAGAAATGAACCAGATCTAAAACTAGTCCAGATATTCTAAAATAATTTTTAGTCTGTTGGCTGCTTCAATTGGATTGGTGACCATTTAGTTCATTCACTAGAATTCTCCTACTTTGAGGTAGTAATACATTTTCTATTCTCATACCAACCCATTATAAGTATTAAAATAGCATCTCAAGATGTATTTAGTAAATCAGGACAGGTTCTGTAACTGATAGTCCTAAAATTCAAAGCAAGTAAGCAAGTATTTTCTTAATTTTTCCCCAGTTAATTAGAGCACTGTACCTCTGAAAAAGAAATTATAAAACTTTTCTATATTTGATTAATAACATGGGAAAACTTTTTTTTTCTTTCTTTTTTTTTTTTTTTTTTAACAGCCACACACGTGACATATGGAAGTTCCCAGGCTAAGAGTCAAATCAGAGTTACAGCTGACAGCCTACATCACAGACACAGCAACACGGGACCCAAGCCTCATCTGCGACCTACGCCACAGCTCACAGCCAACACTGGATCCTTAACCCACTGAGCAAAGGCAGGGATTGAACCTGCATCCTCATGGATACTAGTCATATTTGCTACTGCTGAGCCAGAACAGGAATTCTTTTTTTTTTTTTTTTTTTTTTTTTTTTGTCTTTTGTCTTTTTTGTTGTTGTTGTTGCTATTTCTTGGGCCGCTCCCGCGGCATATGGAGGTTCCCAGGCTAGGGGTCCAATCGGAGCTGTAGCCACCAGCCTGCGCCAGAGCCACAGCAACGCGGGATCCGAGCCGCGTCTGCAACCTACATTACAGCTCACGGCAACGCCGGATCGTTAACCCACTGAGCAAGGGCAGGGACCGAACCCGTAACCTCATGGTTCCTAGTCGGATTCGTTAACCACTGCGCCACGACGGGAACTCCCAACACAACAGGAATTCTGACATGTGAAAATATTTAAAGGATTTGGTTCTAAGTCCAAAGTACAGAAAAATCTTCTGTGGTATTTGCTTCAGTTTCCTAGAAAGAAAAGATCTGTTTTCTAGTGTGTGTGTTTGTGTGTGTGTGTGTTGTGTCTGTCTGTCTGTGTCTGTGTATTTTATAGTTCTTGCATCTACTTAAGGATAGCTAGAGTGGAAGATTGCAATATGAATGTATGTCACTTATATCCATATTCAAATACAGCTTTTGTTCATTTTAAATTAAATTCTACCAATTTTTGTTCATTTTTCTAAAATCTCTACAGAAAAAGAAATTTTATATCAAGAATGATTCTAAAGACACGGTGTTCTCTTTAATCTCAAGTGTAATAAGGCAGCAACAGAAAGGATTTGGGCAAGATGGTGCATTGAGCACATATAGTTTATTTTCTGCTAACAATTCTAAATCTACTTTTCTTTATTGGAATTGAAGCTGAGTTTCTTCTGGGTGGGTTAGACACACAGGGTAGGGGGGATCTGAGGATGAAAGATAATGGCCCACTAAGGGAACACAATAGGCAGAGAGAATGAAATCATTCAGAACAAAGAGAAGAAGCAACTCACAAAATAAGGATCCTCTCAGAGACCAGAGATGTAAGATAATTTTCACAGAAAACTAATAAAATTACAAAGGGGACTCAAGTAGAGAACCGACAAAGCAAAGGAAAACAAAACAAAAACAACAACTATGAAGCCACGATTGTCCAAATAACAATATGGAAAGTAAATCACAGGAGGGGAATGAAATTTTTGGAAGTACTCATAGAGGAAGTACATCAAAGGCCTGTATCGAGAAAAAATAACGTGAAAGAAATCCTGAGAAAAACATAAAATGATCTGACCTGGACATCTAACATACAAATCACAGGCATTCCAGAAGAAGGGAGAAAAAAGATAAATGGAAGCCAGAAATTAATTAAACAAATAATGAGAGAAGATTTCCTGAGGTGAAGAAAGATTTTAGTCTGCAGTTTGAAAGAGCTCCCCTCAGTCCAGACTGGATTGATGGAAACGCCCACCTGGTCATATCACATGGACATTACTGAGCTGTAAGTGCAGAGAGAAAACTCAGAGGCATCTGGGGAGAAAGGACAAGGCAAAAATGAAAAGAATCGCATGGCAATTATCCTTTGCTACGTTTGAAGCCAGAAGGTGGTAGCAAAGCATCATGGTCTCCTGAGGGAAAAGGACTGGAAACCCAGAATCCTGTATCAGAACAATACTCTCTTCCTATCTGAGCAAAATCAAGTTTTAAAGATGTAGAATTTGTAAAGTAAACCTCACAGGTATTTCATCTGAAGAAAGTGGTAAAGAACAGCATAATCAAACAGTAAATGGCCCGGAACAGAGACTTCGAAAACATAAGAGAAGAAATAATCACCAGTTCTCCATCTTGGGTCCCTCCACCCCCCGACACACACACCCACACACACACAGGCCTGTGGGAGCTCTTAGAATGTGTAGCAGAAGTGATAAAGAAATATTAAAATAGCAGGATACACTCTGAAGCAAATTCTAAAAATAGCCCAGAGCACAAGATAATACAGCATCCTAGTAAACCTAGGCGTGGGGAAGGTTTGAGGTGGGGGGTGGTTGATAACCCAATTGCTTTATGTTGTAGAGGGAGTCTGAAAGAGCCTTGGGCAGGAGGAAAGTAAACATATTCTAGTCTCTTCCAGCTATAGTTAACGAGTGGGGTTAGGACAGAGTAGGAATGTAGCAGAGCTTTAGGAATCACTGAATATTTCAGGGGAAATAATGATCTTGCTTTTAAAAAATAATATGTAACAACTTATATGTGATTCAGAGTTAAAAGAAGAAAATAACCGTATGTCATAATAAAATATGTATAGAACTTGCAAATTAATAACGAGAATTGAATACACTGGACTGAAAAATGATGAGTTTAAAACAATAATTAAAAATAAGCAAAGAAGCAACAATACAAATTTATTAATATATATTAAATTTGACAGAAATAAAGCCATGTAAATCAGTCATTACAATTAAACGGTGAAACCTGCCCCTTAAATGTCCAAGACTGGAGTTCCTGTCATGGCTCAGCAAAAATGAATCGGACTAGGTTGCAGGTTCGATCCCTGGCCTCGCTCAGTGGGTTAAGGATCCAGCGTTGCCATGAGCTGCGGTGTAGGTCACAGACTGAGGCTCGGATCTCATGTTGCTGTGGCTGTGGTGTAGGCCGACAGCTACAGCTCAGATTAGACCCTAGCCTGGGAACCTCCATATGCCCTGCATGCAGCCCTAAAAAAAAAAAAAAAAAAAAAAAAGACAAAAAAAAAAGTCCGACTACCTATTAAACGTTTTAAAAAGTTATCTGTGTATTTTTTTAACAAGAAAAATGCTTAATGTTACAAAGGAAAGTTGAAAATGTAAAGATGATGCAAAAATAACAAATGCAAACAAAAAGATGCACAAGCTGTGGTTATTTTCAGAAAATTCATAATAAAATATTAAAAACATTAAACAGTATAAACAGAGAAACTGTATAAGGATAAAAGAAGGTATAAGTGACAAGTAGAATGTATCTTCTTGCATAAACTTGTATTTACTGAAGAGTATGGCATCTGTAAACCAGAATATGATGGAAATAACATACATGCTGAAGCTTCAAAAAATTCTTTTGGCATTGGAAAACCTAGGAAACTTAATATATAAAGGATAAGAAGAAATAAGAAATACACTCAAAGACTTCTGATTTAATGTGAACACAGAACTCTACAACTTTGAACAGTGTGTGTGTGTGTGTGTTTCCTATGTTCATGGAATACTTTACAAATCCATCACATAACTGATCACAAACAAAAACTGAACAGCTTTTTTAAAAAGTAGTTTATCATAGTTTATCGATGAACAAACATCTTTACCTAGAAATTAAAACAAAAATAAGCCAGATTAAATGGTCCTTAGATCAAAAGGAAATCACTAACTAGCAAGAAAGTAATGCAAAAGCTAACACTTAGCAAAACTGATGAAACATAGTGAAAGATGTCCTAAGAATGAAATGTATGGCCTTAAGTGTTTTCTTTATTTTTAAAAAATGAAAAAAAAATAGGAGTTAATACAAATACATGCAACTGGAATGAGAACTACAGAGTATACCAAAATAAACAAGGTGGAAGAATTAATAAGGTTAAAGCCTGAAATTAATTAAATAGAAAAAAATAGCAGGAAGAATATAAAGCATAAAATATGTTTGTAAGATCAACACTTTGCAAGCCTAAAAAAGATTTTTAAAAAGCAGTGGAGCTAAATAGATCAGGAATAAGAACAGATAAATACAACTATGAGACAGATTTAAAGTAGAAAATATATACACTCTGTTGGCAACAGATTTGAAATCTCAGAGAAAATGGATGGTTTTTGTTTCAGTTTCTAATATTAACTCAAGAAGAATTAGAACACATGAATAGCTCTCTTACCAGAGTAGAGATTGGGAAAGAGAATAAATACGTACCATTGAGAAAGGCATTAAAAGCTACTGGGTTCACAGATAAAACCGATATCATTCTCTTTTTAATATCATTCTTAAAGGAGCCACAATTTCCATTTTATTTGCAATGTATTGGAACTTAGAAAAACATAGAAAGTTCTCAAATTCATTTCATGATTAAATCACATCCATTTATTGATTAAAAAATGAAAACTCGAGAGCCAATTCTCATTGTCTAAGAAACACTTTTAAGTAAAAGATAAACACAAACAAGTATTAAAACAGTAATACCTTATTACCAAGTGGAATTTATTTTGGATATAATTTAATCCAGTTTGGTATATGAATTTAATACATTTTCAGTTAGAGTCAGGATAGGCTTTTTGTTATTGCAGTTATTTGAATTTTGTAAGATATTTGTAGAGAAGGAAAAAAATGTCTAAAGTAGCTATAAAAATAGTGATGTGTGTGTGTGTGTATTTGTAGGAGATATGAGCTCTCCTTACAAGGATCCAGATTGTGCTTTAAAGCTACATCTTATAGATCTAAAAATATCAAAGGAATGGAATAGAACACATGGAAAGAGATCCCTATATATTTAGTACAGGACAAAATTGATGATAACATTCTGTGGGAAAAGTATGAATTCTTTAATAAACTGCTTACACAACTGATTGACATTGAAAGAAATATAAATGGATATCTATCTTTTACTGCCTACAAAATTAAATGCAAGATGAATTAAAACTTAACTATGAAAAGTAAAATAATTATAATCTTTCAAAAACATATACCATAGAATATTTTAAATATGAAACATCCCAACAGAGTAAAAATAATGTGTAGCTACATTCATAAAAGTGTAAACATAAACATAATAGTAAACAAAATATGCAGAGTAATATACTCAGTATGGATCAGTTCATACAAGGGCCACATATAGAACTAAACAATACATTGTTCAGGAATATGCATATATGTTTTAAAGCTACAAAGACAAATACATATATATATATATATATATATATTGCAATGTCTTCAAGTTAATCAAGGTAGATAAATAATTTAATAGAAAAATAGAGAAAAGACAGGAATAAGAAATTTATAAAAAATAAAACTGAAATGATTAGCAAATACATAAAAAGATATTCAAATACATTAGCTGTTAGGTAAAGCAAATTAAAGAAAAATGGAATATCATTTTCCACTCATTAGGTGGAAGGTAAATCAAACTCTAAAACATGCTAGCAAGGATATGGGAGGAGAGGTGACCTCATACCTTGTTGTGGTAATTATTACAATTTTTGAAGAAAGAAATTCAGAAGAAAATTTAAGAAAATATTTTCTTTGATTCAGCAGCTCTACATCTGGGAAAATATTATATGAAAATAAAATCTCCATTATGGCATAACACTTGAACAAGATTTTTATTGCCCCACCATCCATAGTGAAAAAAACTGGAGACAATAATGACTGTCTGCAAACAAAGGAAAGGCTGAATAATTTATAGCTCATCCACATAGTAGAATATTATGCAGCCATTAAAATGCAACTAAACCAGTTGACTTGGAAAGATTCCTACAAAGTACATTTAAAGAAGAAAAGCAAAATGCACACTCTAGGTATACTGTGATTTTACTGTTTTATAGAACTAATTTTAAAGTTCCATTTATGCCAAGCATATACATGTTTATACATGATGAGAATAGCACAGAGAAAATCAAGAACGAATGCAGAGCAGCTGTCATTATGAGTGACCTGTAGTTGTGCGAAGGAATAACATGGGTATAGAACTGAAAAGAGTGACACGAGGGGGAACAAAAAATAAACCAACAACCTGCACTGAAAAAAATCAAAGTAGAATGTATCAGATGACCACACTTGTGTTTTTATATAAAATTATTTGTGTATGTAATGCAATTTAAAAATATTGCAGAGATAGAAGGTGGCTGTATTTCTTAGGGGAAAATAACTTTTCCATATTGCTTAGCGGAAATATCATAAAAATTGTTAAGTATAGAATTAGTTCACAATAAAAATAATAGAAAAAAAAAGGCAAGGAATTCACATGAGACTGAATTCAAGCCACAGCCACAGTGTATGTCATACCTCCACAGTGATCTGAGCCACTGAGGTCGGAGTTTGAACCTACTGTGCTACAGTGCAAACTTCCTAGGAATTCAAGTTTTAAAGTGGGAAGTCCAAGAAGGATTTTTGACAAGATAAGAATATATATTTTATTTACTTTCACTGATTCTACCTATAAAGTTCAACTTCTATAAAAAGTACTCTGACATTTCACCTGATGGAAAATTCCACCCAAATAGAGTGAAAACTATTTAAAAAAAAATCACACACACACATACACACACAAAAGTAGAAATTATCTGTAACAATTACAGATCTTTTTTTCTCAATGATCTGAAGGAAAATAATAAAAATGATGCAACTGCAAAATTCAATATCAGAATTATTTCTAATTAATGGAAATTATAACCTGGTATTTCATATCTTTTAGCTATTTCTCTTCCTATCACAGTTTATCTCTAAGTGTTAAACTGTATGTCAATTCTATTCTTTTTTTCTTGTCTTTTCTAGGGCCACACCCGCAGCATACAGAGGTTCCCAGGCTAGGGGTCTAATCAGAGCTGTAGCCGCCAGCCTACACCACAGCCACAGCAACACAGATCCAAGCCAAGTCTGCGACCTACACCATGGCCCACACCAACGCCGGATCCTTAACCCACCTAGGCCAGGGATTGAACTCACAACCTCATGGTTCCTAGTTGGATTTGTTAACCACTGAGCCACTACGGGAACTCCCTCAATTCTATTCTGATTCACATCACTTAACTAAGATTGATTCATTTGGTTTTATTATCAAATAATAAAGTCTATCTGAAAAAATATCTAGAAATTTTATATCAATATCCTAGTAATATTTAGATTTAGTTGGCTTTCTTGTTTCAGAGTAGAGAAATAGATTCTTTTTTTTTTTTTTTTTGGTCTTTTTGCCTTTTCTAGGGCCACTCCTGTGGCATATGGAGGAGGTTCGTTGGCTAGGGGTCTAATCAGAGCTGTAGCTGCCAGCCTACACCACAGCCACAGCAACACCGGATCCTTAACCCACTGAGTGAGGCCAGGGATTGAACCCAAAACCTCATGGTTCCTAGTCAGATTCATTAACCACTGAGCCATGATGGGAACTCCGAGAAATAGATTCTTTATATTTCAACATATGCAACAATGAAATAATTTCTACCTAACAATTGCAATATGTAATTGACTCTATACTATACTTTATCTACACACTGGAATATCCATAGTTTTAAAGTTCCCCATATATTAGAAGGGAAGCTGAGAGAAAAGGAAACCTGTGGGTTTGAGATGTATTTTTTCCTGTATATTAATATGCGCAATGGAAATATTTAGCAAGTTTGTTTTAGGGCTAATAACTGTAATTTTAACTGTATACACTGGCTCTAATGTATATTACCTCTAATTTATAGTTCTTCAAAGGTATGTCTAAGACCTCTTAGCATCAATGATCAAAAAGTTGACACTTTCTGGATCACACACACACACACACCACACACACACACACACGTGTAACCCCCGCTGATCACATTTTTTTTAAAAAATTCTTACTCTGTTTATTCTTACCTTAACTAGGAGCATCAAAGTCTTTTATGTCACTGGATTGTGAGATAAATGTTTTTCAGAAATTTGGAATGAGAAGGTTTTATCTTAAAGAGAAAAATAAGTCTTGCTTCAGTGACATATATTGGATGACACAGTGGCTTTGAGGAAGCCCTTTGGATTTCAGCTCCCTTGGATGAATGTACTGTGAGTCCTGCCAAGCCTAGCATTTTGCCTGACAAATGCTGGTGATACTAAACCCTAAATAGTCAGAGGTCCTCAAATCAACCCAGTTATGCCAATTTTATTTTGTAATGCATCACTATCAGGATTACTTCTTAAAATAAGTCCTACGCTAAATTTTCTTTTCTGTTCAGCTGAAAAGGAAAGTGCTTTGAGGTTCTACATGCCTCTATGTACACTTCAGATATTCTTCTCTCTTCCCACACTTGATAGACTAAGTCCCTCATTCTGGTGATAGGTATCAGACACAAAAAAAAGGTCTCAGCCCTCTGACAAGGCTTCCTCAGCTGCAGAGAAAACATTCTGGAAGAGGGATTTCTTTAGGACCTGCCCTGGGAATTTCATTGTAAACATATTAACAAAAGTACAGTTGATGAATGAGAAGACAATCCATAAACAAAATATACAAAGAATTTTGTAAATTCAACAATAAGAAAATGAACAACTTGATTGAAGAAAAATGGGCAAAAGTTCTGAACAGACAACTCACCAAAAAAGACATACAGATGGGAAATAAGCATTTGAAAAGATACTCATTAGGGGGTTGAAATTAAAACAATGAGATACCACTATACAACTACTAGAATAATGAAAATTCAAACCACTGATTAAAAAAAAAAATGCGATAGGGATGTGGAGCAATAGGAACTCTCATTCACTGCTGGTGGGAATGCAAAATGGACCAGCCACTCTGGAAGACAGTTTCGCAGTTTCTTGCAAAACTAAATAAACTCTAACCAGCAACTTTTCTCCTTAGTATGTACCCGGATGACTTAAAATCTTGAGTCCACATAAATGTCTGCACAAAGATATTTATTGCTGGTTTATTAGTTAATTTCCAATCATGTTTTTCATGTTTTTCAGTTTTCAATGGATAAAAAAACTGTGGTACAACCAAACAATGGAATATTATTCAGCACTGAAAAGGAAAGTTATTACATAGAGGAAGCTTAAGGGCATATTATAATATACAGGAATCCAGACTGAAAATGTTACATACTGTCTATTTCCAACAACAGTTGCCCCTTGAACAGGGGTTTGAACTGCTCAGGTCCACTTATATATGGATTCTTTTCACTAAAGAATACAACGTGATATGAAGCTAGCTGAATCCACAGATATGTGAATACAGAAGTCCAACTGTAAAGTTATACAGAAATTTTTGACTGTGTGGAAGGTTGGCACCTCCTAATTTCCATGTTGTTCAAGGATCAACTCTATATGACATTTGGGACAAGCTATGGACATATTAAATAGATTGGTGGTACCTAGGAGTTAGTGAGGAGGAAGGGAGAAAAAAGGCAGAGCATTGAGGATTTTTAGGGCAGTGAAACCATTCTGTATATTATAATGGTGGATACATATGATTATACATTTATCAAAACCCACAGAATGTACACCAAAGGTGAACCCTAATGTAACCAATAGAATCTGGATGATAATGTGTCATTGTAGGTGCAATGATTGTAACAAAGTGTCATCTGGTATGAAATTTGACAATGGGAAGGCTGTAGGTACTGAGGGTAGGGAGTATAAGAAATTTTGATTTTTCTGCTCAATTTTGCTATGAACCTGAAATTTCCTTAACCTTTTAATACAACCAACACTTCCATATTTTTATTTTTATTCTTTGGCCATAGCGGTGACCCAAGCCACAGTATTGACAATGCTGGATCCATAATCCTCTGAGCCAGCAAATAACTACTTGTATGGGTTTTGCTTATAGCTGCAACATGAAGGATTATGTTTTTCAATTAATTACTGACTAGTTTGAGTCTGATAAAATAACTAATTTTGACTTTCTTGACTTTCAGAAAATGTAACTTAATAAGTTACAGTATAATAAAAAAGCACTTAAAAATCAGAATTATTTTGACAAATTTAAGTATCTGTTGATCCTTTCAAACCAGCTTTCTACCATTTTCTCCATCCCATCTTCCTCAAACCATTTATTAGCCCTCTACCACACTTACACTTGATTCTGATCAGTATTTTACTTGAAATTTTATCTATAGGTAAACTTTTAATGTATTCTGAAGAATATGAATATTTCAATCTCCCACTAGTTTTTCACTTTCCTACTAAATTATAAAATTTTAGATGCTAAGACTTTCTTTACATTTCATGAGGTGTTTTTTTTTTTTTGTTTTTTGGCGTTTTTTTTGGCTTTTTAGGGACCCACCCACGACATATGGAGGTTTGCAGGCTAGAGGTCAAATTGGAGCTGTAGCCACTGGCCACAGCCACAGCAACATAAGATCCGAGCCGCATCTGCAGACTACACCATAGCTCATGGCAACACCAGATCTGTAGCCCTCTGAGCAAGGTCAGGGATGGAACCTGTGTCCTCACAGATACTACTCAGATTCCTTTCCGCTGAGTCACGACGGGAACTTCCATTTCCTCAGCTATTATTTTCCTAAGTACCCCTATCTGCATCCAGTGAATACTTAAAAAATATTTGGAGTAATAACTAGTGGCTATATATTCAGGAGCTATAGAATAATTCATTGTAACTATTTCTTGCATTCATGTGAATGCAGACTTTTCATGGCCTTGCCCCGTCACCTGAGCCATGCAAGTAATAATCATAAAAATCCTCACTCTGAATAGAGCATCTGCTTACTACTTGAGAAGGCACAGAGAACAGCCCCTGTAATGCCCAAAGGCTGCTTCTTGACATCTGGCAGCAACTCTCTATCCATGTTTTGAGGCCAGAAGGTGACAGATGAATCACTGACAACATGGTACTTCAGAATATCAAAACTACCATGTAAATATAAGAAACTCTTGCAATAACCATTTCATCTAGCTGTGCAATGCTGTTTGAAACATGACAATTTCTCTTTCTTTTTATGGCCACACCTGCAATATATGGAAGTTTCTGGGCTAGGGGTCGAATGGGAGCTGCAGCTGTGGCCTATGTCACAGCCACTGCAATGCTGGATCTGGGCCCCATTGTGACCTACACTGTAGCTTGTGCAACGCTGGATCCTTAACCCACTGAGCAGAGTCAGGGATTGAAACTACATCCTCACAGCACAATGTGGTGTCATTAAGCCGCTGAGCCATAATAGGAACTCTTAAAACATGAAATTCTTAAATTGCTTCAAAGAAAATTATTGTATTTGAAATAGAAATTAAGCAACATGAGAGTCTATGTATTATAACATAAGAGATCTTATGCTGATACCTAATTGTTGTTTTTTTTTTCCATTTCATCTGTAATATAAATAATGCACAGAAATGGAGTTCCCATCATGGCTCAGTGGTTAACAAACTCTACTAACATCCATGAGGACACAGGTTCAATCCCTGGCCTTGCTCAGTAGGTTAAAGATCTGGTGTTGCCATAAGCTATGGTGTAGGTCGCAGACATGGCTTGGATCCTGTGTTTCTGTGGCTGTGTCATTGACCAGTGGCTACAGATCCAATTCATCCCTAGCCTGGGAACCTCCAAATGCAGCCCTAAAACAAACAAACAAACAAACAAAAAACACAGAAATAACAGTTTCAAGGTGTTAAAATAATTTTAGTGCATTCTACTTAGAAATCTCATAAAATACTTGAGTTTCTATGTGGTTTATTCAGAAGGGAATGCTGTTGTGTTTTAAGTACAGACTCAAATATAAGTAAGATTTATATATAAAGAAGTCATATATAAATAAGACTGCATATATTTAAATGTTCAATTTTAACCCTAAACTGCTGCATTTTTCTCTCCATGCAGAATAATGACTATCGTTTAAGAAAAATAAATGTTTTCTGTTGCTCAAACATCATTTCTAGTAAGAAAAAGGTTAATGTCAGAAGATATTTTAAGAGACAATTAACATAAAGTCCATTAGTTATAACCCACTACCTCCCAAAGAAAAGCTAATACATGCAGTAAACAGTGTGCAGGAATGAATGTACGGCCGTGTTGAGTCAGTGATTTCCATGTGCTGGATTGACTTCTAGCCCCATCTCTTAACTCCACTCAGTCTCTTTCAGTGACCCTTGGACATCGCCGACTACTCAAGCTGCAAACAGACTGAAACCAATTTGTTGTCCTTATGTTTTTAAAGCCACTAGCCTGGTATGCTAATTAGAAATAAATCGCTTGACCCATAAAAGAAACGGCAGGAAACCTGAAATGAAGGCATTATCCAACACTTCATGCTCCTTAGTGATGCCATTTTAAATATTTCAGACAGCCTATAAATAATTAAAACCTCACCACAGCAAATTATGTCCTATTATGCAAATAAATAGCCTCCTCCCTGGTTTCATTAAAGATTCTAAATGACAAGCTGAGCCGTTTCAACATAGCAAGGTATTGCAGTGAGGCGAGAAATCTTTCAATATTTTTTTTTAATTGTTAGTGCCAAGTTTCATGTGGATTTTTACTCTAACACTTTAATTTGCATGAGCAAATAAACCTTTAATAAACCTTTTGTAAGTGGAGGAAATGCATCATTTAATTAAATTTGATTTGTTGTGAAACTATTGTGCCTCATGAATATTTAAGAACTACAAACTCTCTTTTACTACAAAGAGTGCACTATTTTAAAGAAGGGGTAATTTTCAAGAAATTGACAGTCTCTGAGAAATTAAAAATAATCAATAAATGTTTGCATAAAACTTTCACTAAAATCAACAGCCCCTTGCACATATATAAATTTAAATATCACACACTTACATACTTCAGGTCAAGTTTTATGTAAAATTTTAAAACAAATGTTATCAAGAACAGGTTAAGTGTGAATGTTTCAAAATTTATTTGTCAATGATGCTCAGTCTTATTTTCTGTTTTTTAAAAGTGTTTTCTTCATGCTAAATTAAAAGATCCATAAATTTTAAATAGTTGGATATGGTTACTATAAAACACTGCAGGGGAACAAAACCCTATTTTTAGCTTAAAATATTTTCTATGTCATACTTAAATACCACAGAATAGAGAAATGAGCTGCAAAGTATATAAATATCTTTTCCCATAAAAAATTAATATATTACATTTGTCTGAAGCATAGCCTTACACTGTGACTTCAATTAAAATATTATAAACATCAGAGAAAATTCTTCTATAATTGTTTCACTGGCAATCGATTATTAAAGCAGTATCTGCCACTTTGTAACATGCCTACAGAGCAATTGTTTACAGCAAAAATTAATGTGATTTCTCTCATACAGTCTGAGGGGTTTTAAAATACACCCTATAGGGTGTCTATGAACAATTAGTGAAGGCCATTGTAGGTTGGAAAAGTGTGTTATATGTAGTATAAGTTTATGCTTGTATAAACTCTAAATGTAAATAGGTTATCTCCTTTAAAAACAAATTAATAGTACAATTATTTATTATTACTATTAATATAAATATGAATAATCTCAATGATATTTTTATTTTATTTTTTCCAATATTCATTGATCTTTAATTTTTTATCTCGTGGATGCCCAATAATAAAGGAAAGAAATACAAAACCCTATCCAAACACAGTTAATAGCTCCAAGAAATGCACATTCAGAGTGCTTTAGATATTTTTATTTTAAAATCCTGTGATATGTTATTTCAGTTATAGGTTGAAAGAAGTCCTGATCTTTTTAGAAAATAACTCTAATGTAATCACGATTTTTAAACCATGGAGGTGGTTAGTACAGCCAACAGTAAATGCAAAGTGATGTTACTGGCTAAAGGCATAATTCAGTAATTGTTTTTTAAATGGTGGTTTGGACCCTGTCTATTTCCTCAAACTATTAAGTATCATCTTAATTCCCAACAGATAGATTGGCACTTATTTTGAAAAAGTAAATTCATCCTTTTCCATCCACCACCTGCATTCACCAAAACCCTTGAGTCCACCCCTTTATCCTAGTCTCAGGAGAGGTCTCCCTCCTCTACATCTTCCCTTAAAGTGTCCTGTTATCTTCTTTCCTCATTGCTCATCTAGGTAGTTCCTCAGTCATAACTAACTTGACTTGATTCTATTTTCCACTTCTCTGGCAACACTCCCTTACCATTCTCTCTTCCCATCAAAACAAACGAATGAGCAAATAGTTAATAATGATCCCCACACAGACAAATGAGGTCAAGAGCAAAAACTTTCCCTTCACTCTGTGTTCCCAGCTAGCTACCTGTCATTTCCCCCCATACCCTATTAATACATTCCATTCCTAGTATAGAAATTTCTGAAAACAGTCATGGACATCCAGTTTCACTTGCTCAGTTTCTACTAACTACACTAACTACATAATCCACTTTAACTTCTGTCATGAATAACCTGCATAGACAATGCTTTCTCAAATGATCTGCTCCATCAAACTAGTGTCCATTATTCTTAAACTCCCTGTGGTTTTTCTAATACTCTTAACAATTTAGTTTTGAGAAGAGGTCTTACTTGGTTTCCCCACATAACCCTCTCCTGTTCCTTCACTGCTTTGTCCCTACTCATGTGTTCCTTTTCAGGATTATATTCAGTCCTGTTTACGCTGAAGTGATGAACTCTTATGTCCACCCTTTTAGCAACCACTTTTATATCTACAAGGCCCACTTTTATTTCCAGGTCTGCTTTTTCATAAAATCTAAATACCTACCTACCTACTGGTCATAGAACTTTACCTGGATGGTCCATAACCCTTCAAAATGTCTTATTTTCATACACCCCACACCTGCCAATATCTCAGAAATCTCTCTTCTTCTCCATTTTATACCTGCTGCTTCTTAGTCCAGGATTTGGGGGATATAGAGGAAGGAGAGCGGATTGATAAATGGGAAAAGTGGATACGTATACAGACAGTCACCATTTGCTCTAGGCTTCATCATCTCTAATCTACTGTAATGATCTACCTGGTTTGTCCATCCCTCCCTCCCAGTAGTTGCTGATGCCAACAGTAACTGCTTACACTGAAAACCTTTCAGGTTATTCTTCTGAGCAAAATTTTTGGTTATTCTTCTCACACACAGAATAAAAGTTCAGATTTCTTAGCACAGCATATGGTGTCACCATGATTAGATACACTATTCTGTTTCTATTTTCTTCTCATCCCCATCCCAAGCTTAGAAGAAAAGGCTTGAAGTTACTATGGCATATAAATATAAATTATTATTACTGATGGCAATAATGCTGAGATTATATCTGTTAATACCATTAATCATAAAGGGCTATCATGTGCTAGATTATAGAGAACACAATTTTATGTTTTGCTGAAAATTGCATGTTAAAGAGAGTGCAAAGAAATGCTACTTATAATCCAGCTGCTAAATTAAGACTAGCTGAGAGTCAGAGTAAGGAAAAGTACTCTACAGATAGGAATAGTTCATAGTTCTTGCAGGAGAACTATTTAAAATCTTTTCTTAGGGTTAAATACCTTACCCTCCAATTCATATTCGACCATAGTTGAGCATTAGTGCTTTGCATATTAGAAATATGAGTTTTATTGCTGTTTCTTTTGTGATTTATATTTTTATGTTAAGAAACATTATAACTTTGATATGCATATCCCTTCTTACTACTTCTAATTGCAGATGCTAGGGTAGTATAGCTGCTGTACAACCAAAACCCACGTTTTATGCCAGTTTAACAAGATTGAAGTGGATTTCCCATTTTCCACAATGGTTCATTGTAGGTAATTTTGGTGTTCATTTACATATTGTCATTCAGAGAAATGGGCTTCTCCCATCTGACAGTTACAGGAGTCTTGAGGATCTGCACAATCAGTCAGTGGATAGAGAATGAGCATAAAAGATGTGGGGTGTGAGGGTTTTAAAGGCAAGTCCTGGAAGCGATGCGTATAATTTCCTTTGACATTCTGTTAGCTGGGTCTGGGTCTCCTGGCTAGATTGGACCTGAAAGGGACTAGGGCATAGACCTTATTTGTCTAATAACAGAGAAGTCAAGAACATCAGGTTGTTAAACAGGTAGGCTAGCTTTCCTATAATGTTCCCTCACATTTATCAGCGTTTTAGTTTGTTTTTAAATTCCAGGAACTTATTTCAAGGCTTAGCAATGACACTTTCTTATGCTATCTTTTCATTATTGCTAATTCCATTCAAATCATAATAACACTATTTGTACTCTAATACTCTAAACTCATGTAATTTTTATACCTATCAGTTTATTTAAGCCTCAAAACATTCTCTTGGAAAAAGAAATATCTCAAATTTGTAAGAAAAGAAAAATGAGAAAAAGTTCCAAAATAACATAACCAGTCCAGACAAGGCTAAAATCTGTTCTCTAAATAGTTCCTATAGTATGTTAGTATTATTTTACTTTTAAAATAAAATTATGGGTAGGTGATCATTTTTTAATGCTGATTTTATGCTATATTTCCTGTACCATGCAAATGTAATATTTCTTATGTAAAAAGTGAATGTACTTTCAAATATATACATCTTTAAAAATGTTTATTCCATGTTGATTTTTCCCTTAATATGTTCTTAATGGTGTAGAATATATTTTCATTATTTGTAATCATAATGAATATGAAAATCTTTAGGCTTTATTTTAAGCCTGTGGATGTCTTTGACAAGAAGTTTCAGAGTAATGTGCTGAAAATCATTAGAGATGACAATTACACAAAAAAATCATTTTCTATTCTGAAAGCTCTATTTGAAAGATAGAACCTTTGAGCTTTTTCCTCTTTATTGATGCCAACTTTTGCAAATTGCATGAAATAGATTTTATAATTATATTTTAAATATCTTAATACAATTGGGCCATATTTACTTCTATTTTTTGGTGTTTAAATGAAGCACTTTAAGTTAAAATTGTCATAGCTTTACTCGTTGGTAATTTTAAAATGCATTCTCTATTCTTAATTATGCCTTTCAACTGTCCGCTACTAAGGCTGATATAAAATATTGCATTTTAAAGTTATGCAGATTTTTCCTTTACTTCAGAACAAAAGTCTGAAAATATGAACTGAAACTACCACTAATATATTTGGCATTTAAATATTTAGCAGGTTTTTCTTTCTTGAATTGAAATAATTCTTCTGATAATGTACTGCATATATTTTAAATAGAATATGTTAAATTGTGGCTAACCTTGACATAACTAATTGAGCTATTTATTTTTAAGTTTTAGTTTCTTGACATAGGAATGTTGAGTAATTTGTACCTGCTTAAATATTTTTATACATTTATGTATTTGTTTGCTGAGAAAAATCAGGAGGCCAACTTTTTACCAGTGTACAGACATCTCTGCTCTGTATGCTATTTTAAATTTTGTCCTCTTATTTTTTCTATTCATATTTCTCCACTTTTGTTAGTACATTCACTTATTTCTCATCTAATTTTATCTGTAAGTTGTATAAGCTACTACAAGTTTTCTTTATTACGAGATGTATATACCTACATAGCCCTAGCCTCTTCAAGCAGACTCAAAATGATCAATTCTATTTATTCATTAGTAGTCTCTTCATAGCTTGCATGTGCAGCTCTCCATATTTTGCTAAAAGATGAGTAATTCCAGGTGAGAACATAAGAGAATAATTCAAAGATACCAAGTCAGTTTGCTGTTCATTAGGAGTAAGTATTTGGACTAGTGCATCACAAAATAGGTATTCTTTGGGAACTACCACAACCAAGCTGTACAAACACAATTGAGTTAAAATGCACTTACATTTATTCATTTTTAATCACAAAAGTATTTGAAGATAATTGAAATTGACACACAGTTGTATGAAGTAATACAAAATTATCCCATGTATCTTTTCCCCAGTTTCCTTCAATGGTACGCTCTGGCAAAACTATAGTTCCATATCACAACCTGGACTCTGACACTGATAAACACAAGATGCAGAATATTCCCATCGCCATGAGGATCACTCATTGTATGGGTTTCCTGGTGCTGCCCTCACAAATTGCCACAAATTGTCTGGCTTAAATAATGGAAATGCATCCTCTCATAGGCTTGGATGTCAGAAGTCTAAAACCAATGTGTCAACAGGGCTGTCTTTAGAAGTTTAATTATGTTGATATGGATTTCATGGATTTAGCTTGTTGAAGGTTTATTCAGCTTCCTGATTCTGTGGTTTCATATAGTTGCCAAACTTGGCACTATTTTTTCAAGTTATTATTTTCTCAACTCTTTTAGCCTTGTGTCCTTTTTCCTCTACTCAGGAACTCCAGTTACATAATGATTTTTTTTTAATATTTTTGTTATAGTTACATAGATCTCTGAGGCTCTGTTGTTTTTTTCTCTGTTGTTCAGATTGGGTAATTTATCTTATTTTACCTTCCAGTCCACCTTACTCTGTCTCCTCCATGCTGTTTTTCTGCCTATCCACCAAACATTTTATCTGGCTTATTTTATTTTTTAAATGCTAAAAATTCCCTTCAGTTCTTCTTTATAACCTCTATCTTTTGCTGGTACTTTCTATTTGTAATTACTCACTGAAGCATTTTATCAGGCATTTTATCATGGCTGCTTTACAACTTTGTAAGGTAATTCCCTATCTTTGTTAATTTGATATGTGTATCTGTTGACTGGCTTTTTCATTCAGTCTTAGATCTTCCTGGCTCTTGGTATGACAGATGATTTTCAAATCAAATTTGATGGTTTCCTATTATATTATGAGATTTTTATTTAAACCTTCAGTTTTAGTTGGCTTTCTCTATTCCACTCCAGCAGGAGAAGGGGGTGGGCACTGCCTCATGACTGTGTGATGGAATTAGAAGTCCACAGTCCCCAATTAATCAGTCTCATAACACCTGATAGGACCCCCCACTTGCATCCTTTGGTCCCACCCCAGTGAAGAAGTAGAGGATGTTTCCCCACATGGCCTCAGCTGACACAATGCAGAGGGTGGGGGTGAAGAGGGTTTGGAAGTACTTCACTGCAGCCTCAAGAGGAAGGAGCTCTGGTAAAGGAGATCAACTTTTATCACTGGTGGTATGAGTGGGGATATAATTATCTTTTCTGTGATGTTTGCCTGAGTGGATGGGTTACATCTGAAAGTGTTATGGGTTGCTAGGCTGCCCCTTTCCTGGCCCTTTGCCTAAAAAAGCAAGTTTCATTTGGGGTAGGTGTTTGCTGCACCCATCACATGTGTGGGTGACTTGCTTCTTCCATAGCAAATCTTCAGTATATGAGATAAAAAGTAACCACCAAGTTTTCCTCAGGCTCTCCGGTCACTAGCTGGTCTGAGTTCCTCTCTCCCCATTTCAAAGTCTCTCTGTGTTTGTTTTACATATAATCTCCATGGAGAGTTCCCATAGTGGCTCAGTGGTTAACAAATCCAACTAGGAACCATGGGGTTGCGGGTTCGATCCCTGGCCTTGCTCAGTGGGTTAAGGATCTGGCGTTGCCATGAGCTGTGGTGTAGGTCACGGAGGTGGCTTGGATCCCGCATTGCTATGGCTCTGGCGTAGGCTGGGGGCTACAGCTCCGACAGGACCCCTAGCCTGGGAACCTCCATATGACCCGGGAGCAGCCCTAGAAAAGGCAAAAAGACAAAAAAATAAATAAATAAAAATACATATAATCTCCGTGGATATTATTTATGCCTAGAAGGGAAAAATACATCTCTCCCATCTTCGAGGGAGCAGAATTCCATTTATATTTATTTTAAAAGTTAGAGTTAGTGGACTAATTTTAAAGCAAATGAAAATTTGCTATATCCAATACTCCTAATGAAATAAAATGAGCTTGGCCTCTGTATAGTTTAAATTATCTGTATTAGAGATATATAAGTTATATGTTAGAGTTATCACTAAATAACAAACATTTGTATGTTTTTGTGCTGGGAAGTTAATTTTTTTTTAAATTTCAATAAAATTTCCTCAGAACATTACCTAAAGGCTATTATTATCATTTAGATATAAGAAATAGGTCTCACTGGCAAATCCATGGTCATTTATTTATATTTTCTTTATTCTTCAAGTATTTCACAATGATAATAAATCGAGTTATTTTCATTTAAGTTCTAAGAATAAATACATGAGTAAACTAAACATATTACCAAGTATTAATCTATACAAAATAAATAAATGAGTGTCATGCTGCCTTTGCTTAATAGGTACATCATTATCATACACCATTATTCTACTTCATTTTATATGCACAATCATCCCTCACTTCTGATGGTCTTAATTCTTTCTGTTTTCAACACATTGTTGATGGTGTGGAAACATGCGCAGTGTGTCCAGAATTGCTCAAATCAAAGTTACCATTCTGGCTTCAGAGCTGTGCCTGGCACTGCTAGATTTCTGGATTCAGTTACATGTTGTTTATTTCTCTTGCTGGTAGCAAAATTTTATGCAATCCCCAGGAAAAGAGACCAGAAACTAACTCAGAACTGTTGGTGGTGAATGCAGAGCTGTGGAGAGAGTGACACTTAAGCCTTATTTAGGTATTGAGGAGTGGGAATCAAAAAGTTTCATCAATTATTGGTATGAAGTGTACCTTATAATCAAAAAGTATTAAAACATACAGTTTCCCAGTTTAGGAGTTTAGCTCCTTTGGGGCTTGGGTTTCTGGGATAGTAAAATCTCTATTTCCCATTATCTTTTAAAATAGATATATCTCTCTCTCCTTCTGTGCCAAGCTTTCTCTCTTTTCTACATTTCAGTCTAGTTGCATAATTCTCTTGGGAATAGACCCATTCCACACTCATTTTTAAATTATACTTTGAAAATATATCCACTTTATCCAAGCTTGCTATTTTTATTTTTATGTATCAAGAGAAAAGGACCTGATAAACAATTTGATGCAAATATTTCAATAACAGTTTGGCAATATAGTTTCCAAAGATAGAGGATGAAAATTCACTCTGAAATTCCTACACTGAAGCCTTGCTTCTTAAATTGTGAAATAGATGTGATTGGCATCAATTTAAGAGAGTATATCAGTATAATTTCTGTAAATGTATTCTGGTACAGATTCTCACCAAAAAAAAAAAAAAAAAAAAAAAAAGATTCCTCCTCAATATAGGATGTGCAAAAAAACAGCATAGGCTTTAGAAAAAAACAAGTGTGTGTGTGTGTTTTAACTTGCCATGAGAAATTTTAAACATATACAATATAAATTTGTAGTCAAGAATGTTTTGGCACTGGGACAGTTGCCTGTGTTATGTTCTTAGCATTATTTTGGTGCAAAATATCATTTTTAGAAAAATTACAAAGAAAATAAATACTATAGGTCTTACAGATAGCAAATTGTTCAATTTTCAATAAATAAAATATAGAGTTGGTAAGCAATAATTAACATTCCATTCATCAAAATTGATATTATAAACACAAAAACTCTAATTAATGAATGCACACAGACATTAACAGAGAGTCATGAAGTTTGAACTCAGTAAGCATTTCTATTATTTATATGAATACAAAACAAGTTCACATATAAATAGTGAATAAATAAGTGAAAAATGTTCAACCTAATTGTTCAACATAGAGATTAAGATTGGTCTCTATCTGGAGTTCCCGTCATGGTGCAGTGGTTAACGAATCCGACTAGGAACCATGAGGTTGCAGGTTCGGTCCCTGCCCTTGCTCAGTGGGTTAACAATCCGGCGTTGCCGTGAGCTGTGGTGTAGGTTGCAGACATGGCTCGGTTTCTGAGTTGCTGTGGCTCTGGTAGGCCGGCAGCTACAGCTCCGATTAGACCCCTAGCCTGGGAACCTCCATATGCTGCGGGGAGCGGCCCAAGAAATAGCTAAAAGACAAAAAAGAAAAAAAAAAGATTGGTCTCTATCGTAATATGGGCAGTTACAGATAATGCAAAGATTTTGAATGAAATAAGCACTCAAAAATTTTTGCTAATATAATTTCTCAACACATACCAAGTGCCTTCAAGTAAATAGTTTATGAGACAAAATAATTCACATCCAGGAATATATCCTAGAGAGATATATATTGCAAAAGATTTTACTATCAAATAATTTTTATATTAATCATTTTTTATCTGAAGAATTGGCATTAATGGATATGCCCGTGACCACCAACTTTTTTATTTTTATTTTTTTGGCTTGTGTGCTCCATACAGAAGTTCCTGGGCCACGGATCATACCTGTGCCACAGCAGTGATCTGTGCCACAGCAGTGATAACACTGGATCCTTAACTCTCTGAGCCAACAGGAAATTCCCATGATCACCAACTTTTAAACTAGGTAAAAATATACTGTAAATGGCATTACACACTAATAATAATTGAAAAATAATTTTTAACCATGTGAGAAAATAACTATCATAGAATATTAAATTAAAATCAAAAGGACACAACAGATATTGCATGCCTAAATGACCAAAACTGCTTATTCATGATGGGAAAGATCAGCAATAACTTTTATTTTCTTCTCTGACCCTCCCTTTGGTACTCATATTCACTAGAATGCAAGAATATGACATTTATAATGCAGATTATCCTTGAAGACAAACACACGACCCCTTTGCTGTTTGCTCTGATGGCAGAATAGATCATAATAGAATTGACATGGTAGGCTGAAGTGAGTACATGTAACACTAAGGAACTTATATGGAAGAGACTGGGAGGACAGCAAGGGCCTGGAATGTGTGGCTAGATTTGAAGCTGCTGTATCAGTCAGCTTTAGAAGTAGAAACAATCCATAGAAAAGAATTCCCATGGAGTAATCACATCTTGGGATGATGACAAGACTATGTTTTCCAAGTCAGCTCTTGACCTTGACCTACCTTGGAATCCCTGTTGTGGAGGTTTGATCTCATTGTTGGGAGCCAGGGCTCCTGGTAGCACTATGGCAGCAATATATGGGGAGAGCTACTTGGAGGCAGTGAGGAGCATAAAAGCTAACCACACTCTTTCTAGCAAAGGATGACTCTATCAAAGATAAGGGACCAATAGGGAATTTTTTTCCAAGACACTTTAGTGAGCAGGGCAGGCTTAGAGAACAAAGTATCCACGTAGAACAACAGACCAGTGAGAGAGCTACAATGAAACCTCCCAGAAAAGCTACAAAAATTAATTTCTGATTGATAATATCAATGCTGAATTTTAGAAGATGAATAAAATTACAGTAAAAACATCTGTTTAGAAAAATAATAGATATTTATTAGAACATAACATCTTTAAAATAGTGGATGGTTTGACTTTTTTGGAAAAAACTGTATATGTTTGTCTGAAAAGTTTAGTTTCTATGTTTCACTTATGTTTTATCTCCTCATTCAGGATGAATTTCTTTGTATTTACCTCCCACAAAAAGCAAACAAACAAAAAAAAGAGCATGGGCAATTTAATATTTGTCTGAATCTTTGAAGTTGGGCCTACCTCAAAGACATTGATGAATATGATTTTATTTATTTTTACTTTGCATCTTCATGAAAAGCAGAACCTATATATTAATTTTCTCACTGAATACATAAGGAAGCCAAAATTCAAGGGTTAAGGACAAGCCTGATGCAAGTAAGCCTGGGATCTTAATGTAGTTTTTAGTCATTAAAGCCAATTTGATGTAAAGCCTATGTTCAACAAGCCTTATCAAAAATAATGCCAGCATAATTTTCAAGTTATAGTTAACATGAACCCTCTCCTAGAAAACAGTACACATTCAAGATACCCAGAGGTATCTAGCATTGCATTCATGAGAGTGACCACAAAAAAGAAGAAGACAGTGTCAGCTCCTAAAACATCAGCGATGCCATTGTAAGGTGCAATCATCAGTATTCCTTCACCAGGTCCTGAAAGGGACCATCGGCTGAGACTCTTGTTTTCTTAGGGAAGTCAACAAATGATGTGCCAGTGTCTCACAGCCTCACCCAGATCTTCCCAGCTGCTACTGGCCAAAATGACCTCCCAACTAATTCTCACTGACTCTAGAGGCTGTTCTCTTAAGTACCTTGTGAGGCTGACAAGAAGTGTATGTGTAAGACAATTAAAGAACAAGAAAAGTGAAGGCACAGTACCAGTGAATCATCTAGCTATTAAATATGTTTATTGTTAAGTTTTTCTTGGTGTGTGAAGGAATCAATTCATAACTGCTGAGAAATAACTAGCTGCAAATGAATTAATCTCCTATACAAATGTAAAGGAGCTAATCAAGTCACTAAGTCACCAACAGCAGTCAAAAATTACTCCTTTTTTAGTGTTCCTAAAAAATCACCATTGAAGACTGTTTAAAATTCAGATTCTCTGTTTCCTATCCACAAAGATTCTGTTTCAGTGGTCTAGTTTAGACCCAGGATTCACATTTTCAACAACCTCTCCAGCCAGTTCCGACACAGGTAATCCTCCAGTTGTACTTTGAGAAATACTGAGTTAACAACAAATAACTGAGCCAATCTAGCTTTGAACGCTAGAAATGTTACATTCCAGGAACAGCTCGCAAACTAAGTATAAATGAATAAGACACTTATCCTACAGAAGTTTGGATTCTCCTTTAAACAAAAATGGATCCCCATACATTTTGTTAGTGGCCTCTGTTAGACTGGTCCTTTCTTGACTTTCCTGTGCATAAGAATCACCTGGGAGTTCCCGTCGTGGCGCAGTGGTTAACGAATCCGACTAGGAACCATGAGATTGCGGGTTTGGTCCCTGCCCTTGCTCAGTGGGTTAATGATCCGGTGTTGCCGTGAGCTCTGGTGTAGGTTGCAGATGCGGCTCGGATCCGGCGTTGCTGTGGCTCTGGCGTAGGCTGGTGGCTACAGCTCCGATTCAACCCCTAGCCTGGGAACCTCCATATGCCACAGGAGCGGCCCAAGAAATAGCAACAACAACAACAAAAGACAAAAAAAGACAAAAGACAAAAAAAAAGAATCACCTGGACAGTTTATAAAAGTGCAGATTCCTGGGCCTGATCCCCAGAGATGCTGGTTCCATTTGAAATGGAACCCAAGATTTTCATATTCAACAAGCTTCCAGCTAATGCTGATGCTGTCAGTCATCAGATAATGGGTTGAACAGCTCTGTGTTACGTGATACTGTGTGAGACATTTAAAGTGTCATCACACTGCTTGTACATGTGATTATGGATTTCTTCCTAAGTAAAGAGGGAACCAAAGATGAACTCAAAGAATTCTAGAAAAGAAGATGATAGATACCAATAAAACTTAAAATATGAAGAGAGATAAAATGGAGAATAAACCCTCCAAGGAGTTCTCATTATGGCTCAGCAGTAACAAACCCAACTAGTATCCATGAGGAAATGGGCTCAATCATAGCCTCATGCAGTGGGTTAAGGATCCAGTGTTGCCATGAGCTGTGATGTAGGTCACAGACGTGGCTTGGATCCCGTGTTGCTGTGACTGGGACATCGTCTGGCAGCTGCAGCTCCAATTCGACCCCTAACTTTCGAACTTCCATATGCCATAGATGTGGCCCTAAAAGAAAAAAGATAAATAAATAAATATATAAATAAATCCTTCAGAAAGGAATCCATACCAGATCTATAGTGTAGTACAGTCTATTTGACAACTAAAATGGATAACTGAATTCCTACATCAAAATCAGTAAGAATTCCTAGAAACTGGTAAAGGCAACCAAAATAGGAATAAGTGGACTTTTATAAGGTCTCTTGAGATGCAAATTGAAATTAATATTTTTATATTATTTTTAAACATTTTTATAGCTAATTGCTTTTTTCTTTTTTAAGGGCCCCACCTGTGGCATGTGCAAGTTCCTGGGGCTAGGTGTTGAACCGGAGCTACAGATGCTGGTCTACACCACAGCCGCAGCAACACTAGATCCAAGGCATGCCTGCGAACTACACCATAGGTCATTGCAATGCCAGACTCAACCCACTGAGCTGGGCCAGAGATTGAACCTGCCTGCATCCTCATGGATAATTGTTGAGTTTGTTTAGGCTGAGCCACAATGGGAACTCCTTCTCTCTCATTTTTTTGAAGGGCCAAAATCTAAGTTAGCTGTGAAGAAGAAAAACACATTTTCAAAAATTATGCAATTCTATAATAAATGCTATTATTTTTTAAGACATTACCAGGTACCCAGTACTATGCTATGGATGTTACAAAATTAGCTAGTTTGTGTAGTTTATGCCACGATGCTTCCACATAAACTTATGTTTTTATGTCATTTGAAGGATGAGGAAGGTTAGGTCTAGGTAGCTCAAATTCATTCTCAAAAGTCCCAATGCTGGAAAGTGACAGAGCCAGGATGCAGAGAATTGTCTATTGCACTTTAAACTCATCCAGCTGCAGAGATAAAGCTAATAAAATATGCCAAATTAAAAGTGAAGGGAGCGCTCCACCAAGAAGGGAAAGTCACAAAGGAATGGAGTCTTGCCATTTTTGAGCTGATAATGTCTTTGTTTAATTGGTCTAGACCCCATTCCTCAGATATTAGAGAATGCTATGGTATCAATTTCAGCAAGAAAGACCTCTTACTTTAATAGGAAATTTCAATTTGGTTCAACATTAAAACTCCTTAGGCCACTTTTTAGCATTTACTCCTTCATCCCTATTCTTATTCACTCAAAAAAAAAAAAAAAAAACGAAAGTATTAACATTTCTTTCTCACAGTAAATTCTAAGCTTCTTAAGTTAGCAATAAAGCCTGGCTGCAGGTATTCATGTAATGCATGTTAATTGCCCTCTGTCTTTTTAAGGATGGACTGTGTCTTCATCACATTTTCATCCCGAGAGTATTCCAGTACTAGAATATACGGCTCTAAATAAATGTTACCAAAGTGGACAAGTCTATGGCCATCACTGTTCTGTGAGGCCAAATATATATAATCACACAACTTTGACACTGAACTAAGCATTTCAACTTCAGGGCTCCAGAAGACACAATGATTTAATTAGTGCCATGCTTATCCTTATCTATATCTATTTATACAATTCTAAATCACCCTCTTTTCTTCTTCCCTCATCTTCTTTTATCTCAAATTGTAGTTTTCAATACTGCTGCCAGACAGCAGGAACAATGAAAACCAGCGATAAGAAGCCAGGGGCAGGAAGAGAGGCAATGAGGGAGAAGCTGAATTGTTGCACAAGGCAGCCGATGAGTTCATTAATATATATTAATCCAAATAACTGGCTGTAGGTGCATCTAGAGTCTCATTTAGGTGATTCTAGTAATATAAAATGACATCTAGAATTATACTCAAATGTTATTTTAAAAACTGTTAGGGAAAGCTAAAAGCATAAATATCTGACACAGAGAAAAGATTTTTTAAAAAAGAGATTTTAGAAGGAATGACTCAAAACATATTTTTTCATTTTAAAAATACAAGCAGTTTTCAGTTAAATTCAGAAAACCAACATAAAATCTAAAAAATTATCACAGAAAAACATACAAAGAACTACGATTCCTTATAACTATTTTTTATGTCCATGAAAACCACATACTTCATTTAAAAAACTAGACATGGGTGAAGGTTATGGTTATTGCTTTTTAAAAAATGCACTATAGATTGTTAAAAGTGGTTTTGTTACTTAGGAGAATATTAATATGGCAATCAATGAAGTTAATGATAATTTCATCAGAAACTTGTAAAAGAAACATGTATAAGACAGGGAATGGAAATGAAGTAAAATTCTAATGGCATTGGGATTGAATAAGTAGATCTTATTTAATAAACATCTTATGTTGAAGAAATGATGTTTGGACAACTTACATATTTTACATAAAACTGTGTATCTTATAAGAAAGGAAGCCCAAGCTTAAACACTAGACTGCCTCACTCAACAGAGCTGACTATACTTATACATATTTGAAGAACAATAATAATCAGGTTTTCCTGCATGATGAGAAATGTCAGTAAAAGAAAGTGAAATGGCTGAGAATGAAAGCTGGAGTTATATTGTGAAGGATTGTGACTGTCAGAATGAGAAGTGTGCATTTAACTTGCCAGGAGAGACAAATCATGAAGAATTTGAAATAATGGCAATGTGATCACAACTTAAAATATATCTAAGGAAGAAAAAAAGAAGTGTGATACCTAGCAGAGTCAAATTATGTGTGCTGAATAAATATATAACAAAAATCATCACAATAGTAATAAACATTTTTAAAATCAACATATCTTTCCCTCTTTCTGAAATATTTAACTCTTTACTGCCAAATGTTTCCATGACATCCACTTCATTATTCAGAATTTTCATTATAATATCTCTCTTTCGTTCTTAGTGTGAATATACTGTTTTAAGCAGAGCATCTATTTTCAATCATTATTGGAGGCTTTCTCCTTTGCAATGGGTATATATTAGTAGTAATAAATTATTTTTCATTCCTGCTTATTTGAAATATGTTAACTACCTATAAAATTAAAAAGTACATCAAACAATCTCATTATTTTACAGACAAATTATTTTCTTTTAGACATTCCACATGACAGTATAAATCTAACAAAACACTTTAATGAAATCTCCCTTTCACTAAATAATTCTTCTGATATTTACATAAAATTAAAAGCATATATTTTTGGCACTTTAATGTCTAGAATTAGATTATTTCATTTCAACGTGAAAAACAATATGTATTTTCCCAAATATTTTAATAAGCATTCTTTACTTGGTTCCTTACACAATTTTCAGCCTACTTTATGTTATAATGTGACAGTTTATAAGGGGTCATTTATAATTTTTATAAAGATGATAAGAGGCACTATATATTTTATATGCATAACTGCATTTTCTATACTAGAACATTTTAAGTTTATCATAAAATATAAAATATGAAAACAAAAAGTATGTAAAAATGTATATTTTCAAAGAAGAAAATTTTAACTTAAATGTTATTTATTTTTCATAATATCAAAGACATGGAAACAACCCAAATGTCCATCGACAGATGACTGGATTAGCAAGAGGTGGTGTATATATACACAATGGAATACTACTCAGCCATAAAAATGAACAAAAGAATGCCATTTGCAGTAACATGGATGGAACTAGAGACTCTCATACTGAGTAAAAGTAAGTCAGAAAGAGAAAGACAAATACCATATGATATCACTTATATCTGGAATCTAATATATAGCACAAATGAACCTTTCCACAGAAAAGAAAATCATGGACTTGGAGAACAGACTTGTGGTTGCCAAGGGGGAGGGGGAGGGAGTGGGATGGGTAGGGTGCTTGGGGTTAATAGATGCAGACTATTGCCTTTGGAATGGATTAGCAATGAGATCCTGCTGTGTAGCACTAGGAACTATGCCTGGTCACTTATGATGGAGCATGATAATGTGAGAAAAAGAAAAGAATATATATATGTATGTGTAACTGGGTCACCATGCTGTATAGTAGAAAATTGACAGAACACTGTAAACCAGCTATAATGGAAAAAAATAAAAATCATTATATAAAAAATGTTATTTATTTCAAAATGAATAAGATTTTTAAAATTTCAGCAAGAATGAATAAGATAAAATATCAAGAGAAAAGTAATGAATTTAGTGGTATTGAAAACACTGAATATAATGAGAATAATGGAAATATTTCAAACCAATAAGGACAAGTTGATTTAAAAAATTCATAGTTTATCCATTTTAATTGGCTTTTTTAAATGTTGAGTTGTATGAGCTATTTATATATGTTGATATTAAACCCTTATCCATCATTTTATTTGCAAATACCTTCTCCCATTTAATAGGTTGTCTTCCTATGCTTTGCAAAAGCCTTTAGGTTTAATCAGATCTGATTTATTTTTTGCTTTTGTTTCCTTTACTGTAAAAGATGGATGCCAAAAAATTATTGTTGCATTTTATGTCAAAGAGTATTCTACCTATGCTTACCTCTATGAGTTTTTTAGCATCTGGTATTACATTCAGGTTTTTATTCCATTTTGAGTTTATTTTTGTGTATGGTGTTAAGGAATGTTCTAATTTCAATCTTTTACATGTAGCTGCCCAGTTTTCCAAGTACCACTTATTGAAAAGATAGTCTTTTCTCCACAGCATATTCTTGCCTCTTCTGTTGTAGATTAACTAACCATAAGGGTGTTTGTTTATTAATTTATCAATCCTGTTCCACTGAGCTATATGTTTTTGTTTTTGCCATTTACCAAAATATTTTGTTTACTGTAGCTTTGCAATATAGTCTAAAATCAGAGAGCATGATTCTTCCAGCTTTGTTCTTTCTCAATTTTTTGGCTAGTTCAGGGTCATTTGTTTCCAAACAAATTTAAAAGTTATTTATTCTGGTTCTGGGAAAAATGTCATTTGCCTTTTGATAAGGACTGCAGACGGCCAATAGGCACATGAAAAAATGTTCAACATGACTAATCATCAGGGAAATGCAAATCAACAACACAATTAGATATTGCCTCACATCTGTCAGCATGGCTATCATCAAAAAGAACACAACTAACAAATGTTGATGAGGATGTAAAGAAGGGGGAAACCTCGTACATTATTGGTGGGAATGCAAACTGATACAACCACTGTGGAAAACAGCAGGGAGATTTGTCAAAAAACTAAAAATAGAACTGTGTATATATCCAAAAAACCAAGAACACTATTTCAAAAAGACGCATGCTCCCCAATGTTCACAGCCACATTATTTACAATTGCCAAGATGTGGAAGCAACCTAAGTGTCAATCAACAGATGTAGAGATAAAGAAAATGAGATACACACACACACAAACACACACACACAATGGAGTGCTAAAAAAAAATGAAAATTTGCAATATGGATGGATCTCAGGAATATTATACTTAGTGAAGTAAGGCAGACAGAGAAAGACAAATATTGATTTTATAAATTACATGAGGAATCTAAAAAATATGACAAACAACTGAAAGTAACAAAAAGCCAACTTACAGATACAGAGGACAAACTAGTAGTTACCGGTGGGGAGAGAGAAGGGAGTGTCGATATAGCGGTAGGGGATTAAGAGATACAAATTATTAAGTATAAAATAAGCTACAAAAACATAATTGTACAACCCAGGGAATATAGCCAATATTTTATGATAATTATAAATGGAGTATAACATTTAAAAAATGTGAATCATTATATTACACACCTGTAATATACAATATTGTACATCAACTATACTAAAAATTCATAGTTTACATAAGTTTCTCTCCATAATTAGTATATTCACATTACATTTGTTCATGCACATTTTGTTTAAGTATCTATTACCTATAGACACCTCAGCACTTGTACTTATAAATGACCTTGCCTGACTCTGCGGCAGTATTTCAGTCAAGAGTTTCTGCTGATGTTATTATATTAACCATTCAAGTGGAACTCAGTTAGTGAAGGCCAGCTCATCAAGGAAATCATGATGCCAGCTTAGCATGGAAATTTCAATCTATCGAATTTCCTGAACCTTATGGAGCCAATAAATTTGTAATATTATGTAGATCGATATTACATATAAATTATATGTACTGTAAAAATGAGAAATCCTTTATCATATACCAAAGCCCACTAACAGGTATATTAGTTATTACATAATAGTTTTTCTATTTCTTTACTAATTATTACACTATCACTAAACTCCAATATAACTCTCTAATATAAAAAACAATCTGAAATTCCAGATTAAAGGCAAAAAAAATTCATCATTCCATGGCAAGTCAAATGAAAGTGTTTGATTCAATAAGCAAATTTTAAGGGAAAGGCTTTCAAGCAAACAAAAATTATGAACACAATAAAGCCCAAGTTATTCTATAGATTTTTAGTATCTGTATTTACTGTTTAAAGAATATCAAAGTAGTTAAGTATATTTAAGAAAATGTCCATCTCATAGAATGTAATCTCTTATGTAAATGGATATTGTGGTGAAATTTCAACAGTTTCAAACTTCATAATCCTGTCTGTAATAATAGATTGAACTGTCATAACCATAAGTTGAAAAGAAAAATGGAATTTGGGCTTTCACTGAGAAAACAATTTGTTTAAAACATCTTCAAAATCTACATAGGAGAATGAGATTTTCACTACACATGGGTTCTTTTTTAAAGTATTTGATTTGTATTCAAAAAAGATTCATTCTTAGGTACATCAGGTTCATTATTATAATGAACACTTTATATTTTTGTTGCTTTTCAAAAGAGCAGTTATTTGCATGGATGAAGGATAATACTTGACATACTACAAAAGGTATATAAGTTAAAAATCAAATAGGTACTTGAAAATGACAAACACATCTAGGAGCTAAAAATACCAAAATAAAAAGGACTACAAAGATAATTAAATGGTTAATTGCTTTTTACTACAATAGGCCCATTTATGTCATTTTGCTTAGGTTAATATTAAGACAAGTTCTTATAACAAAATCTCATTTAAAATTAATGACTGGTATTTATGGAAGAAATAACAGCTTAGGTTTTATTTTTCTTTCTTTTTTTTTTTTTTTTTTTTCCACAGCCACACATGCAGCATATGGAAGTTCTCAGGCCAAGGATAGAATCTGATCTGCAGTTGCAACCTATGCTTTAGTCACAGCTGTGGCAACTCTGGACTCTTAATCCACTGTGCCACAGAAGGAACTTTGTTTTGCTTTTTTGGTTTTTTTTTTTTTTTTTTTTTTGGTATTTATGTCAATATATCTTTCATGAACTATCTAATCACTACCTGTATATAATTTGACTATGTCAGACATGACAATGAAATTAATTTTAATACAAGTGAAGTAGGATATCCAACTATGAAATTAGGAGACTTAGTAAATAACAGCTCTGTAAAATCTTTTGTGAACATTTTAATTACACAATTAAAATAAAAGGTCAATGTCATCTAATTTCTAAGTTTTATCATAATATGTGGAGACAGAAAATCAACTACTACTTGTTCTTACCACATAATTATAGTTTTCCTAAAAGAGCACACGTGGACTAATCTCCTAATCCTTGAAGAATTATTTCTATGTAGTTTTGGAGGAAAATGTTTAAAAACAAAATGAACAGTTGAATTATTTTAAGAATTAAAATAAATTGTGCAGTTAATATAGCTGCTATCCCTAAATTAATTTAGAAAGAATTTGATTGTTTCACTTTAGGTCTTTGAAACATACATAGTTGTATATTTAATAGCAATATCATTAATAGCTTTTCACATACTTAAAAAGATTAGCTGAGATACAGTATATGTTAAACTTTTTCGGCTTAAGTTGCTTGAAATATGCAATTCTTTTCATAGAAATAAGTAATGTAAACTACTGTGTCAGTTATAGAGTTTTAACATTCCATACGTCAGATTAAACCAGGGGAAAGTTCCCATTCTGGTATATTTTATTCTCCACTGATATAAGCAATTTGCCTTTCTCCCATAACTTGCCTTATTATCCACCACTGAAGTAATAATTTGCAGTACTGCGGTCCTCTGATTTGAGAACAGACCATTAACATGGGATTCTGTCTTAAGACATACATACATACATTCTGAGAAACATATGGATGTACAATAAGGTACATTATGAGAAGATCTCATAAATTCTATGTATTTTCAAATTAAATCCTATTTCTTTCAGATTCAATTTTAATTAAAAATGTAATTTTTACTGATAAAGAGTGACTTTTTTAAAAATCAGCAATAATGTGTGGCTGTGGCTGTGGCTGTGGCTGTGGTGTAGGCCAGCAGCTGTAGCTCCAATTAGACTCCTAGCCTGGGAACCTCCATATGCTGCAGGTGCGGACCTAAAAAAAAAATCAGCAATAATGATCCTGGAACTAGTATCTTAAGACTATTTTGAAGATGTGTAGTATTAAGCGATTATGAAAATTCTTATTCTTAAACTGTCATAATATTTTTTGGAATACCTCTCCTGGAGTTTTCATGTGACTGGCAACTAAGGGGTTTATACAAAGAAATATAATAATATATAATAATATTTTTGTATTTATCTAAATTAATAATATGCTATTACTACTTTCTCAATAGGAATCAATTTCTACATAAAATCTTTTCCCTATATAAATTGGCATTCAATTAGAATATATCTTTGTAATCTTTTTAGAATATCAAAGTGCTTTATTTTTACAAAATACCATTTTTTCTAGACACTACTACTAATCATTATTTCAATTAGGAAAGTAGAAATCATTATGTAACTATCAGGATGATTTAAAGTATCTAATGCAGTTTGTACAATATTCCTCAGCCCTCTTTCTAAGCAGTATGTTCTGGCAAGAGCAACTAATGCAAAGTGAAACATTTATTTTTTTAGTTTTATTTAAGTATTTGGTCAGTTATTTAAAATTTCCTGAGTCATTAAGTTTCCACCAAAATCTCATTTGTGCATAGATTATTAATTACCAGTTAAATTTTTTCAAAATGTCAATAGTAAGCATGAACATTTTTATTTACAAAATGCAGAGATTCATTTAAAAACATTTGTATATATTTACACACACTTGTAGTTTATATATATTTATTCATGCATATGGAAACTTCACTTCAATAGAAAAGAATTTAATATAAGCAAGTTTCATCCAAGGACATTTGTTTTACAAAATGTTTAAATTATTTAACTAAAGCTTATAATCATCTAGATATTATAGCAAGATGCTTAATATTACTATTGAGAGTGGACAAAACCCTTTAATAGTAAGGTATTCAAAATAATTAATGGGAAGTTAGTGAAAAATCAGAAAGGCATTCAAGAGAATTTAGAAAAACAAAAGACCTGTGGGCTGTGATTAAAAATACAGATGTACTAGTGGTGCAGTTTGAGCTGTGGCCAGAGATCCTCAACCACCATTACCTGAATAAAAGTGAAATTAAGATTTCTCTCACACCTTGGGCAGTCTCATTTGACATATTATAAATGGGGAGGCCAGATGGTGTTTGGGCAAACAATCAGGTTCGATTGCAAACCTGTCCTCTGTAACACACACATACAACACCAGGCTGCTAAGCTATCAAACTCTGTCTGAATAATGATGGGAAGAGAACTAAAATCACTGCACTTCTAGAAAGTGGACTGTATCATTTGGTATAAAACATGTTGCATATTGCAACATAAAGTGTTTCAAAGCACCCCCAAGATTTTCTAATTAGAGATTCAGCTATAAACACATACAGTTAAGTCAACTTAGGGGTGTACATGAATGGCATGCATACAACTTTCTTTTTGTATGAACTGTACAAGATATTCACAATGATGAAGGGCCATGTGACTTCAGTTAGGCTAGCTTTACACAGGAAAGTTTAAATGCAGCCACACACACAGTATCTGTTGTATTGTAGAGGTGGGGTTGCATCTCCAATTATCTGCATGTTTACGGTAGAAGGGATATAGCAGACACTGGAGCCAGAATCTGACGCCAAATCCTCAACCTACTAATTAACCTGTGTATACTTGGTACATTTACTTAAATTTTTGGTAGCTAATTCTATTCACCTGCAAAACGTGCAAGCTGGCGTGGAATAACAGCATACCTACAAATTGTATATGTATCATTCTGACCATTTCAATAATCAGATTAAAACAAAATGTTGTAACATAATTCCAGGGTCTTCTATATTACAAATGACCATTTAAAGTGTTTAACATTTTTTATGCAGTGATTCTCAAACTCAGTTATTAGGAGGTGGGTATTTAGGAGTGGTTATGAGGTCTTATACTTGAGGAATATTGTTGTATATGATTCTATGTGCTCAAGAGCAGGAACTTATATAAATGGTTTTGTGTCTCACCTCTGCTGCTTAATAGACCTTGAGATCTTGTTCAAATTATCCAAATGCTCTGAATTTCAATTTTATTATACATCAAATGGGAATAATAAAACCTACCTTGCAGGGATATTGTGAGTTGCCTGTGTATCCCACAAATGTTAATATTTTCTTTAATTTGGAAATCAGGAAAGTGACACTGTTGCTAACTAGACACTTAATTTTTCTTACCAGTGGTTTTTCAGACTCTTAATTGTAAATGCTTTTTAAAACTCTTTTAAAAAATCTTATTGATACATCTGATTACTAATCAGTCTACCTTTTGTTCTCATGCACTCCTTTAAAAAGGTTTAGTCTAGGAGTTCCCGCTGTGGCATAGTGGGTTATGGATCTGGAGTTGCCACAACTATAGCATAGGTCGGAGCTGCAGCTCGGATTCAATCCATGGTCCAGGAACATTTTTATCCTATCTTAGGTTTTCAAGCCACTGGTGTTTGAATTCTGTATCTTTTCTTCCTGTTGTAGTAACAATGACCTAATTTATAAATGATTAAAATTTTAAACCCAATGAGTGTTTGGGGATCCATATTATACTGGACTCTATACAGTGTTGAATTTTCATCATTTCTTGAAACATTTATTTTGGCTTTGCAAAACCATGAAGTTGCATGATACGTTCTGACTACTGCTTTATCCCTTTGAGATTTCCTCTCTATTAATCTACCCTCTGTACGTAAGTGTTCCCCAGATTTCCATACTTAGCCTCCTATACCTACACCTTTAAACCCTCCATCTAACTGAGCTCATGTATGTTCACAGGTGTTTTAAGTCTGTCTACATTTTGAGAACTTAGAAATCAACATATTCAGCATAGTTTTCATCTCTGACGTCCATATTCTTCTCCAAGTGCTTACTGCATATTTCAGTTGAAAAGCAGATAAGTGCCTCAAATTCAACATATACAATCTTTAATTCATTGCCTTTCCCACCAAACTTTCTGTCACCTAACTCCCCAAACATGTTTAATGGCCAAGGTCCACCAATATTACCTACTAAATTAGTCACATGTTTCTTCAGTTTCCTTTATAGAGCTTGATTATTTCATGACATGTTGATTGAATCCAAGCTTAAACATGACCTACAAAGTTTTCCATCATCAGGCTCTTGCCACCTCCCCAGCTTTGTCATAATTCTTACTTACACTCCTGAATATGTAATTGCAGGACCTGTGTGTCCTCCCTAAGTGTTTGCCTTTGCCCATGTCCTTTACTTTGCTGCACTTATTCATAATCTCCCCATTTAAATAGGTACCATATCTCCTTTAATTCTTGGCTAATATACTCCACAAGATCTTCATTAAGCCATTAAGCCATGGCTGGGTTTTTATGGCTCTTTTCTGGTGTTTATGTTATGTTTATCCATTTGATATAATAGGAACGAAACTATATCTCATCCATCTTATTATCATCACTCATCACAATTCCCAAGACATTTCAGATCCCCAACTTTTTGTTGTTAAATGAGTATGAGAGGGGTAAATATTTGAATGTGCCACGTTCAACTGTTTTATTAATTCTGCATGATCTCTATTTTGGTCATTGTTCTTCCTGATGGGGAAAATTGTAGTCATAATCAGTTCCAGAAAAACTGAGTCAATTTCAAGTTGATGTTTCACCGGTTTAGAGTTTTATGTTTTTCCTCTTCCACACAGCAGTGACTTCTAGTTTTGAGGACTTACCTAGATGTACAGATTTATGATACTGGAATGGCAAATGGTGGACATTTGCTGCCCAGTATATACTACCAATTTATAATAGCACACACTGCTATGTACGTTGTCTTGTCCAGTCCTCAGGCATGATCATTTACCCAAGTGGGAACCTAATGAATGGTCTAAATGTCCTAGTGTCGGAGTTACTGTAGTGGCACAGTGGAAAGAAATCCAACTAGGACCATGAGGTTGCAGGTTTGATCCCTGGCCTTGCTCAGTGGGTTAAGAATCCAGCGTTGCTGTGAGCTGTGGTGTAGGATGCAGACGCAGCTCGGATCTGGCATTGCTGCAGTTGTGGTGTAGGCCTGCGGCTACAGCTCAATTAGACCCCTGTCTGGGAACCTCCATATGCTGCAGGTGTGGCCCTGCAAAGACAAAGAAAAAAAAATAATAAATAAATAAATGTCCTCATGTCCACCTAGCCCGTCCTTTCCTTAACCTTGATACATATTTATGTCTCTCAGCCCACTTGGTGCAAACTTCAAAATCATGGAAAACTGGTAGATGCTCTTTCATGGGACTCCTGAATAGTGAGAGGCTGTTTCAGGCCTTCTCTGCCTAGACACACCACACCATGACTGTAACCACCTGCTGCCATCTGGAAAAGAAAAATTCATTTTCCTCAATCCGACCCTGGATAAGAACCAAGACACAGTACCTCTTCTCAAAGACCCAAATCAGCAACTCTTTCCTATCTATCTTGTACCTAGACCATGGTTTTCAAATTTAAAAGCCATGTGTCACCTTTCTTCTCTATTTCCATGTTAATGATTTCTCCCTTAAGCAAACTTCTCTTTTAGTGGTACCACAGGGAAAGGGCTGTAGCAAAGTAAAGAAGCTATATAGAATTTAAGCGAGGTAGGGGGAAAATGGTACATTAATGTCATCCCAATATAAACAAAAAATGTCGTTTTTACTGAATCTCACAACAAAAAAAGAAACACAGTCATGTTACCCGTTTGGACATAATTAATTGTAATGGCTTCTGCTATCAACTTTTAGTCTGCTTACTCATTTTCTATATGGTATTTTTATATCCTTTAAATCTTCAACAAGAACTGCCCACATCTTAGCTGTGCTGGAATATTTCAGCTGTGGGCATAGGACACTTTCTTATTTTGATTCTTCAAATCATGAGCTTAAGCTAAAAAATCTTAAACTTGCTTCATGAGAGCTCAGTTCTCTAAATAACAATTTTTTTCAGTGTATTTCACAGGAATTGTAGATGATTAATTCTGAACTTATTCAATTTAACTTTTCTATACCCTCTTTTTTTTTTCCCCCCTTTTATAGCTTCATCTGAGCATGTGGAAGTTCCCAGGCTAGGGATCAAATGAGAATTGCAGCTGAGGCTTATGCCACAGCCACAGCAACACTGCATCTGAGTCACATCTGTAAACTACACCACAGCTTGTGGCAATGCTGATGCCTTAACCCACTGAGCTAGGCAAGGGATGGAACCCACATCCTTACTGACACTATGTCAGGTTCTTAACACACTGAGCCACAATGGAAACTTATACCCTCTCTTTTTATGGAGCAAAATACAAAATATGTACCTGTAAAATTCAGCCTTATATTTTCATGTGCTTTAACTTCTAGATACTACAGTGATTAAATACAGCCATAAGTAACTGCTATTTCAAATAAATACCTTTATATCTGTTTCATAAAATTGGAATTTTACTATATGCCCAAAGTTGGTATATTGCATTCTTTAAAAAAGACCCACATTGTACTATAAGTATTTCACAATGGTCTACAATGGCCTTAAATATCTTCTGAAAATCCAGTTTGTAAAGCTGTATAGCATTATGTGCTATGGGATAAAGCATAATACCCCATTTCTTATTGTTAGACATGTAAGTTTTCATGGACACTAGCTAACTATAAATCATATTGCAATAAACATTCTTTAAACACATCATTGTCTAACATATATTTCATTGTGTTTTGCTTTTGCTTTTTAAATAGAACAGACTTCCACATGCTTCTATGGATCCAAGAGAAAAAAAAAAAAGAGACTTGAAACAGATTACTTATATTCAATAATATATTCTTTAAAATACTTTTTCTTTGACTATTATGTTTAAATTATATTAAATATTTTACCATCAAGAGAGAAGAACTGTAATGGAGCGAATAAAAAAAAAAACTGAATTAATTCCTGACTTTACCCCATTCTTGATTAATCAGAAGGACCTTTGGCTGAGAGAGATAATCTATATTAAACCCATTAAAAATGTTAGATGGAAAAGTAATACCAATGAGAAAAAGTAGACTATGAAACTTACTCTGCTTATAGAAAATATTTTATTAGTTCTTTTTTTCTTTTTATGGCTGCACCTGCAGCATAGGGAAATTCCCAAGCTAGAGGTTAAATTGGAGCTGCAGCCGAGGCCTACACCACAGCCATGAAAACACCAGATGCTAGCTGCATCTGCAACCAATGCCACAGCTTGTGGCAATGCTGGATCCCTAACTCACTAAGCCAGGACATATCCTCACAGAAACAGCATCAGATAGGTACCTAATCTGGTAAGCCACAAAAGGAACTCCTTATTGGTTATTATTAATACTTAATATAGAAAGTGAGGATTTTCAAGGGACCATAAATTAATATAGGAGAAAACCATGTTTTAAAGTAACATGTGACCAAGTTTCTTTACTTTTATTTCTTGTTTTACTTCCAAAATTTATAGGATTTTTGTGACAAAGCTAAATGGAAGATGAAGGGTTTTTTATTTTTTCATATTACAGGTTATACACAAACTCTCCATGTGATAATTGTTAATTATGTAAAATAATCCTTCCAGGATTTGAATTCCATAGTACTCTAACAGCAAAGTCGACGTGAGATTCGCCATCTAGTGTTCACAATGTGAAAATGCAGACACACAGTCCCAAGTAACACGTAGGGGCATTTGTTACATTTATTTCATTCAGCTAATTTATCATATTCATATTTGTCTTTATGTGAATATAGTCTACTTAGCCTGAAATGTGAGTAAAAGAAAATATGAACTCTTAACAAATTCTGGCTACATAATATTTTTGAACAGATCTGGAAATTCAAATAGATCATCCAATCCACAAATTATCAAGATCACTTTTAAAGGATCTAAAAAGTATTTTTGTATTAAAGTCTCTTACCCCTTAAAATGTACAAACTGACAGCAAGGGAAGTGTAGCCACAGGTATTTATTTCTATCCACACTGAACAGGGCCTTTGCAATCTATGGAGTTGTAATGCTAGCAATCTTTAACATGTTTGGCTATTTTAGATTTGTATTTTAGTTCTAAATAATTGTCCATTTTACAGCCTGTCTTCAATGCTTTTTTCCTGAGCATCATGGAACTTAAGAGAAGTTATTCTGTTGAGTCTGAGTGAGAAGTGTGTATTCCTTATTAAGCAGTGGAAGTACAGTGGAAACAAATTAGATATATGGGTGTGAAGGGGCAGTTTACTTTTTAACAGTCAACCTATAGTCCTAGTTAGTGAAGAAAACATAGAAAATGGTACTTACTGAAAACTCAGATGTGTACACCAGGAGGGTGATGTGCATACTGTTTCTTTCTGCCTCTGAATCTTTCTACCCAGGGACTTTGGGACCCCCTAGTAAATATGAGCTGTTTGTCTCCATGAACCAGGAAGAGACCACTCCTGATAAACACCCAGAATTATCTTTCCTGCTACTAGAATTCTAAGACAGTGAAAGTCTTTGCAGGTAATCCTAGCAATCACAGTTCCTCTTCTGCATGATATTTGGTTTTCTTGTAGTAGAGAGACATGTAAGTTTTCATGGACACTAGTCCATGAAATGATCAAACCTTTTCCACTGGTTTACCTGGCATTAATAAAAAAAAATTGTTTTTAAATATTATACAAATACAAATGCATAATTATTAAGTATATATTATTATTCAAGGAAAGACCTCCTGGGCTCAAATTCCAGGTCTACCACTTTCTGGCTGTGGAAACTTGATGTTTTTAAATTTCTTTGTTCCTAATGTCCTCAAGGGCAATGCATGGTATGACAAAACCTGTCTCATGGGATTACTCTAAGAAATATAATGCTTAATACGTATTAAGTACTTGGTAAGTCTAGTGAATGATAAGTTCTCAAAAACATGTTTTAGAATATTTCATTTCAATAGAGAGGAATATAGGACAGCTATATATTTCACTGGGTGCTATAGCATTATGGTGGGAAATCTCTACTTAGATTCTTTTCTAAATCTTATTTTAACTTAGGACAGAATGAGGACAAACTTTCTTGCCTCTTCAAAGTCACCAGACATCTTTGGTGTCAGTTCTTAAGCTGGCTTTTTACTAAAAATTCAGTTAAAAAGATAACCTCTTGTGAAAACTTCATACTTGACTATGTCAAACATAATCCTTTAAACTAATGTACACTGTAATATTAATCATCCATTCTTTCATTAAGCTAAGCTGTTAAGTTTAAAGCAAGAAACATTACCAGCACTGTGGGTTTGAACTTCTTTTATTTATTTATTTATTTATTTATTTATTTATTTAGTCTTTTTAGGGCCGTGCCATGGCATACGGAGGTTCCCAGGCTAGGGGTCTAATACAGCTGTAGCCACCAGCATAACACCACAGCCATGGAAATGCCAGATCTGAGCCACGTCTGTGGCCTACACCACAGCTCACAGCAACACAGATCCCCAACCCACTGGCCGAGGCCAGGGATTGAACCTGTGTCCTCACAGGTACTAGTCAGATTTGTTTCTTCTGAGCCACGGCAGGAACTCCTAAACTTCTTCTGGAATCACTTTGTTGTTAAATATTTTATATATTATTTTATATATATAAACATATATTATTTTGATAAATAAACTATAGAATATCTATCTACTATATGCTAAATACTAAAAGGATGTAACACCACTTAGACAAATTCACTTTGGATACGTTCCATTTTATATAATTCAATCTCTATAAATTAACAGATACTGCACTATTTTTATACATTTTTTTTCATAGCATTAGGTTATAACACTTGATCTGAGTATAGTCGAATATTAATTCTCTGTGAGAGATATATCTCAGTTCATCAGATTATATTTGTGGTTCTTAGCAATTAGAGTTGCAGTTGCCAAAACAGAAGCTTATTACAAGGACCAAACAGATGATGTAAAAAAACAATGGATGTCAAGGCTTTTATCATAAATGAGAGTGGACACTGAGGCCATAATAGTTTATCCCTTACCTAAAGTGTACACACATACACATACAAATAAACTTAAGTAATATATACATATACATATCTTTAAAATTTAGGATTCTATACTGTCCTGGGGTTGCCCTGCAGAGAGTGGGCTCAATTTACACCCCAAATCCATTCAGGTATGAGGAGTAATGACGTCATTCCCTCACCAATGTGGAATGAAAGGAACTTTATTATTCAAACACATGGGACTTTCCAGGAGGAACTGGATGGGCACCTGCCAGGCCAAAGGGCAAGAGGGATGCAAGTGATAGCCTGGGTTTTATTTTTTTTGGAGGTAAGGGTGAGACAGAGTTTCACACAAACAACCTAACATCTGCATGGTCTGAAATTTCTACCAGCACCAAGGAATAAGGGGCAGCCCAGATGTGGAAGAAAAGGAAAAGAAAGGGTATGGACTGAAAGCTACCAAGGTCTAACATCAAAAATGAAGGTTTCCTATTTATTACAAAAAACTAGAACAAAATAACATTGCATTACTGAAGTTACTACACAAAAAGCTTAGTCTGCTACTTTTTTTTTTTTTTTTTTTTTTTTTGGTCTTTTGCCTTTTAGAGCTGCACCCTACAGCATATGGAGCTTCCCAGACTAGGGGTCAAATCAGAGCTATAGCTGCAAGCCTATGCCACAGACAGAGCAATGCAGGATCTGAGCTATGGCTGAGACCTACACCACAGCTCAGGGTAACAATGGATCCTTAACCCACTGAGCAAGGCTAGGGATTGAACACGTGTCCTCATAGACACTAGTTGGATTCATTAACCACTGAGCCACAACCAGAACTCCATGGATAATCTACTACTTTACAATGATTTCTGTCTTAATTTTTTACATAAATATGTGGCAAAATCACAAAAACTATAGAAGTGCATATCTCCTGAGCAAAGAAAGAGAAATACCTTGTTGTAAGACCTGGGGAAAAGAAACATAGCCTAAAAAAGTTTTCAAAGGCTGTCAGGAGTGAAGAAACTGCATGTTGAGGATGAGGAGGTATCCTGGGCCTAGAGAATCTATGTTTCTGTATCCTATTAAGAGGGACATTGCTGATGGGAAATTAGGTCTAAAAAGTTGCAAATATGAAGAGTTCCTGCTGTGGTGCAGTGGGTTAAGGATCCAGTTTGCCGTGGCTGAGGTGTAGGTCACAGCTGCAGCTAGGATTCAATCCCTGGCCTGGGAATTTCCATTATATGCTACAAACGCAATGAAAAAAAAAGGGAGTCAAAGATATGAGAATTCATCATCAAGAGACAAATGGACAAATATGTATATAAATGTGTGTGTGTATGTGTGTGTGTGTGTAAATTTTTTTACTTTAGGGCTGCACCTGTGGCATATGGAAGTTCCCAGGCTGGGGTCAAATTGCCAGCCTACACCATAGCCACAGCAATGCCACATCCAAGCCACATCTGTGACCAACACTGCAGCTCAAAGCAACACCAGATCCTTAACCCATTGAGCAGGGCTAGGGTCAGGACTCACATTCTCATAGGTACTAGTTGGATTCATTACCACTGAGCCACAATGGGGACTCCCACAAATGTGTATAATAATGCTACACTCTTGAGAATGACAGTTTATTTTAATTACCATTGTATACCACCCTGTTTCTGTATAAGAATTACTTGTATCTGCTTATATAAAGAAATATATATTATTGGGAGTTCCTGTCATGGCTCAGTGGTTAATGAAACCAACTAGCAACCATGAGGTTGTGGGTTCAATCCCTGGCCTTGCTCAGTGGGTTAAGGATCCGGCCTTGCTGTGAGCTGTGGTGTAGGTTGCAGATGTGGCTCGGATCTCACGTTGCTGTGGCTGTGGTGTAGGCCAGCAGCTTCAGCTCTGATTGGACCCCTAGCCTGGGAACCTCCATATGCCGTGGGAGCAGCCCTAGAAAAGGCAAAAAGACAAATATATATATATATTCAATATCTATACATCAATGAAGGAAATGAAATATAGAATGAAAAAATTAAAAATTAAATACTTGCTATAAGCTTTCACTTTCTATAAAATATTACTCAAATTCTAATTTTTTTTTTTGTCTTCTCAAAACAGACATCCCACATTTGTCCATAGAATTCTAGTGTCCTAGTGATGTTAATTCATCTTCCACACAAAGGAATTAAATGAAGGATCTGCTGGATTGAACAATGTATCATTGCATTTATCCAAGACTTTGATAGGATGATTTTAATATGAATTTCTAAAAGGTAGAAACAGAACTCATTGTTTTATAAATCTGCTATTACAAATATAATTAATTTCCAGTGTTTTATTTCCAGGGAAAGGAGGTAAGTTGGATAGTTTTGATTTTCTTCACATGTCATTGTGGAGACAATGTAATATAAATGATGGATGCCTAAAATCATTTGATCTGAATACCAATTGGAGTTTTATTATGTCCATATACTAGTATTCATATCAGTCCAGTTTCAAAATGTGATAAAACAGTCTTCAGAGTGTGTCATAGATGATAAAGGTACCCTAATTTACTTGAAAGTCCCCCCAAAACTAAAAAGGGGTGAAATGGGTTTTCAAGGTCACAAATCAGAAAATATTAATAATGTTTGTAGTAGTATAAACCCATAGGTGCCATTTACTCAGTACCAGTGTGTATTCCAACACTGGTGAGAAACGTGTATGGAAACAGCACTATCTTTCTGAATTACCAGAAAAAGATACTGCCAGTCAATGATCTCACACACAAGTTTAACCCTATCAGTACTACCTTTTCTTTATTAACATTGATGCAGTGCTTGTCAAAGACAGAGATTCTCACTCTTGGTTACTCTATCCCAAGAGTAAATGGCAAGGACTTAACACCTACCTTCAGAGTTCCAGCCCTTTGTATCCTGACTTTACCTTTTCTGTTTCCCTAAAGGTTCTGAAATCGTCTATTGTCTAGTACAGTAGTCAGCATACTTCTTGTTTCTCTCTTTCATCTAATCTCAGAGATCTTATGAGTGACGGGACGTGATAATAGACTCGCTCAGTCGAGCATCTTCCTGGCTTTGACTGAAACATTTATTTTCAAGAATTACACTCATCCATCAGCTAGAGCTTTGAGATCACAGTGCCTTAAGCCCTTCGTTCCTAGAGAGGGTATTCTGAATGCCATTATCACTCTTGCTCAGTCCACTTTCACTCTTTAGAACTATTAAGTTAACAGTTAAACACACTGCTTAAATGTTCTTTGTGCAGTTAATTGATGCTTTCTTTCATAAGTAGTTTCAATAACTTTGGACATTTCACCCACATTAAACCACAGCACTAGCCCCTCCATTGTGGAGGGGACTGTTATATAATCCCAAAACAAACAGTCTCATGTTTAAGCACACAAAAATACCTCATAGCATGTGCAGGCATTCTATTTGGGTTGGAGGTCTACATTCCATACTTATCAGAAGGATGAGATTTATAAGCTGCTGTTCAACTCTCATTAATTCGCCCACCTTTCCCAAGCTTACAACTGCAATGAGTAGCAACTCTCATTTTTGTTAGTTGGGTGTGTCAAGGACATGTGTTCCAGGGATGTGGGAGATCATTTTCCAAGATTCATTTCAGCCCTCCATGTCATGAATGTGATGTGGAAGGGATGGGCTTTGACTGGCTATCCTTACCATGGCTATTGATTCAGAGATGATCAATGCAAGTTAGGTTTGTGATTTGTGTTTGATGATTATGAGAATTTCCTTCCTCCTGCTGGATGTCGGCAGAGTATAGTGATAATAATGGCTAAAATGTGTCAGGTGCTTACTATATGCCAGATACCATGCATTTTATCATCTGAATTAGCTTATTTAAATCTCAGAATGTTCCCTGGAGTAGATTCTGTGCTTGTTCAGGTAATCCATGTGTGAGAACACAGGGGTTAAATAAATTTACAAGGCCATACATACAATCAATGTTTGAGCTGGAATGTGAATCCAGGAAATATGAGGATAGGTTTATGCTCAATTCTAAACTATCGCTGCCATTTTCTCCATGTGAGACCCACGAAAGTGATAATTTTACTCAAGGAAGAAACAAGCTAGGAAAAATAAAAAAAAAATGGAAGCTGAGCCATAGCTAAACAGTATCTAAAGTACACTCCAGATCTGAATGTTTCAGTTTCAAAAGCAAACCCTCCTGTCCTACTGTATAGCACACGGAACTACAACCAGTCTCTTGGGATAAACCATGATGAGAGACAATATAAGAAAGGGAATGTATATATATATATATATATATATATATATATATATGTATGTATGACTGGATCACTCTGCTGTATAGCAGAAATTGGCACAACTTTGTAAATCATCTATACTTTAATTAAAAAAAAGACTCTGTATTGCCTTAAGCCAGTTTGAATTAGATGCTTCTGTTACTTGCAGCTAAAAGCACCTCGCCTTATCAATTCATGCCAGGAATATATTATTACAAAGAATAGATTTGACTATATTGATTTGGTTGAGCATGAAAGGGAGAGTGTGGGGCTCTGATGATATCTTTATTCTGGGTGAGTATCTGATAAATTCCTGATGCAGGTCAACAGTTTGTGACTTTCATCTTATTAAGATAATGACATTCTTCTTGCCTCAGCAATTATTTGGTAGCACACCTATAACATCCCAAAGTCACTGCATGTTTGGCTTTCCCTTCACCCCCATGATTCAGGGATAGAGCAATTCAAGGGAAGGGAAGGAGGTGTGCTTGACATTATGGAAGTGGCTGTCTCTCCCCGTTTCCGCACGTCAAGGAGGAACTCTGCTGCTGGCCATTTTTGTCTATAGGGAAAGACATCTGAAGTTGAAGTCACACTTGGAGAAGCACGAAACCAAAACTACTGCAAAGAAACAAAGGAGGAGGCTTCATTCAACTCTCCTACTTTACATATTTTTGGTTAGGTGAGCCATCTCTTTCCCTTTACTATCTATGATATAGTCAGATAGGTTTGCTGTGTTGGAACTTTTCTTTTTCTCTCCTGCATCACCTAGTTTAATTTAGTCCTTCTCCTTCTGAGTTGCAAGACTTTGGAAGCTTAACCTCCCATGCCAGTTGTCACGGTAATGAAAAGTGAAGCTGCACATCTTGAGGATGGAGAAAACGTCAGAGGCGTACTGACCATGATATTCTATCATGTCACCTAAGAGATGAGGTCCCATTTTCAGTTTTTCAATTCCTGGGACGCAAACCACTCCTAACTTGAGTGGCTTAAAACAGCAGCCATTTATTTCTTCTAATGCCGTGTGTTCACTGGGAAGTATTTCTGTTGCACACCACAGTGATGGCTAGGTCACTCATGCAGCTGTGTTCAACTGGAAGCCTGGCTCAGTTCTTTTCCAGCTGACCACTCTCTTTCTGTGGAGTTTTAGCCTCCAGAACCTTTTCCCATAGTTCTCCCCTCCAGCAGAAGTGTCTAGATTTCCTACAGCATGAAGCCAGTCCCATAAGGGAATATTTCAAGATGTCAAACCCTCAAAAGCAATGTTTATCAAGCCTCTGCTCATTCTTACTAATACCTATTGGCAAGTAACATGGCCAAGCCCAGAGATGGTCTTTCAGGAACTCCACAGGGCATGGTGGAGTGGGTGTGTATTTCACTGGGGGGTTCCCACTGTCACATCTGTCCTAGATAATGTGACCTTTTACATCTTCTGTTAGCATCTCCCAAAGGGTACATCTAAAGCCAATCAAATTCTCTGACCTTAGATCATTGAAATCTCCCTTCAGTTATTAGAGCCACACAATAATTTTCATGGCTCAGAAGGTGTGTAGATGAGGGAACAGAGATAAAAATTGACTTCATCAGTCCCCCTTTTAATCCACCTGGTTCAAGTACATTTCTGTTCCCATAACCAACTATTCCTGAACAAAACAAACACAAAATACTTTTAAAAATGAAAATGAATGTATTATTTAGAATTCAGTAGCATATTAATTAGAATGCCTTACTAGTCTTGCTGTTTAAAAATGGATTATTAATCATGTTCTATCTCGAGTAACATACTAAGTGATTTCCCATGAGCTAAATCATTGGATTTTATCCCTAACTTTGTGACACAGATACCAATTTTTTTTTTCTTTTTGTACATTTGAGGAAATTGGGACTTGGCACATTTAATAACTCATCAATGTCACATTAGCAGAAAGGTGAAGAACCAATATTTGAAGGAAGATTGAAAATGCATTTTCCTAAAATTAAGTCACATAAAGCAGGTAATTTGACAGACATATTCAACTAAGATTCAGCCATTACTAAAGCCTTACCCCACACATACACACACAAAAAAAGTCCACCAGTCTCTGGATGCAAGGTCACCTGGCTTTTGATGTTTGCAATACTGGCCTGTGTTGACTGCAGTCACCTGGTCAGCTGCACTGGCATGCCATTGCTCTCTGTCAGCTCAATCTATGTCCTTTGTCTAAGAATACCCACTCCTGGAGGGAAGGGTTCATTATTCCCCTTTCTCAGGCTTCATTGGAATGCTTTCACTTATCCTTTGAGTTCATATTTTATGTGCTTATATAGACAGGCCATACCCTTTTTCATCTTTGCAAAAATGACGGTTATTTTATAAATGACATTGGTCCCCCTCAGGAAAGTAGATTAAGGCCTATTCTGCCACCTATCTGTGTTCAGCATCTTTAAGCTTAACAGTCAAATAAAAAAGCAGGTCAGAAATGGGCGCCAGGTGTACAGGATATGATAGAAAATGCACTGAGTTCAAGGCAATAAAGTGCAGAGGCAGCAGGAAAGAGGAAGTGAAGTCAGAATAAAGGAAATATGAACTATGTTGCCAATCCATGTTCAGAACTGCAAAACATCATATAAAGATTGTCATCTCCAGTCAAGGACAGGGGAAAGGAGGGGCAGATGAACTCAAGAGGTCAACATTATAGAATATAACCTTGGAAGACTATAGTTAGATCATGAGCAGGAATGAGTTTATCTGAGATCTCATAGGTCCAAGCATTCTTTAAGTTTCTTTCACTATTCTTATTTCCTACAGGGCCAAAAATTTCCTAGATCAATTCTTAAAGACAAAACATTGCTTTAATGCTTTGGTTGATAATATTTAAATGTTTACTCTCATGAAAATTTGTATTGCTTTTTACTGTCTTTCCAGAGAAATAACCAAGTCTTTTGATTTTCATGACAAAAAAATATGAATCATGCCCATTGTGACCACACATTTATCTCAGCATTTATTTGCACATCTATAGTATTTCCTTTTCAGATGTATAGTACAGAGGGGAAAGAAATGGAATGTGTTTCTTATTGGTGTGAAGGAGCCACAGTGAAATCTTCAGTGTTTTACCTCACAAATGACCTTATAAGACCTTATAAATATACTTACACACATTTGAATATCATTGTAAGTATATAATATGTTCAGGACATTTATATAAATGTTTCTCACCTTAAGGAAGCTCCTTATTCGGGATTCAAATATCCATAAGTATTACCAAACAAATATGACTCATCTTTATTCATAATCCAATATTGTTTGTTTTAGGGGACTTGTTCTAAACAGAAGTATCTCTCCTATGTAGTTAGATTAATCAGGATGTTATTTTGTATTGCCTAGAGCAGTGTGTTTAGTAATTGGATAATTTGTCTTCCCCATCACAATAATAGTGGATGGAATCAGTACACTTGCCATGAAGTTTGTTTCTGCCTCAGCTCAGGGAAAATTTGACTACTTCTATCAGATTAACATCCATTTGAAAATAAATTATTCCTGTAATCATCAACAGAACCTAAAAGTCTGCTAGGCCTTCCTGAGGGAATTATTATTGCAGCAGAAAGAGAAGGGGTTGGAGGAAGGGATGGGGGGAGGGCTGGGGAGACATCCAAGAGGGTGATGAGGGAGGAAATCTTGGAGATGGCTGGTCTCCCCTCCATGCCCAGGAGGGTACAGAGGGAGCACCGTTCTGCTGAAAAATTGCGAAGCAGGACTAAATCATTACAATACTGTTGGCATATCACTTTTTGCTGCAGAATAGCACTGTGAAATGAAGATCACATGTCAATATGCACTACAGGGCTATTGGGAGTGGAAAAGAAAATAGCAGGACAGTTTGCATTGCTTTGGTAAAGCAGAGTATTCGCAACTCAAGAAGGTTCCCTTTCTGAAGTGAAGCCAGCAAGTTTGGCTATCCACCAGGACTGCTATTGGCCATAAGCAAGAATGCCACTGCATTATAGAAAAAGTCATGTTACGTCCATGTCTCCACATGGATGTCTAGTCTGATCCACATACAAGGATACATATCTGCACACAGACCTGCTATGAATCTATTCTTTCTATTAATCCACTATTAACAATTATAATTTTTTATCATTAGTCCTCTTTACACATTGCAAAAAGAGAGAATGGATTTCTTTTCAGATTTAGGAGTGGACTAACCTTTGAGACTATGAGGTAAGTCTTGTCTTTGAAATTTCTAAGATTTTTCTTCACAGCTATAGGCTCTTTTGCTATCTCAATATTCCCCCCATTTTCCCACTTGCAAAATAATTCTAGAAGAAATAAAAGAAAATGTTTTTGTGTCAGTTTTAATTTTGTTTTTGTCTCTGTCTCCAGTTTTACCATCCTCTATTCTCACCACAGAAATAATAAGCTGGAAACAGAATAAAACACAAACATCATTTACATGAACCATAAGATCTCATCTAACTCTTTCTCCAATCAAAAGGTTTCCTGTCCATCTGCCAATTTATAATTTAGGATCATCAAGGATCTTCTCTGTCACTAGTAATCTTATCTGTATTGCTTTTTTGTTAATAACTATTAATAATTTTAAAAGTATAGATTGCCTATTATAGTCATTTCCCCTTGAAGTTACAGATGTAGCCCTTTGTTACACAGGACTCTGACATTTATATGGTCTTGGCCTCCAAAAGAGATGAACACAGTCATCTTAAAAGAGCTGGTCATCTCAGATATTTCTCTGTTAGACTTTCCAGTTTCATATTCATGACTATTTAACTTATTTATACATAAAATGTTAACCCAATTAAATAGACTTGACATGTTTTCATGAGCATCTTTTACAACCCCACTCCTTGCCTTCCCTGGAACTCCTTTAAAGCATATTTTCAGACCTTATTATTGCATATGCCTTTTCTTCAGAATTTCTATGAAGTAACAATTTTTCACCACCTAATACAAAATAAAGATACTGCTGGACTTTTGATCAATGGATCATTCTATCCTTTACTGTGCACAAAGTCCTTCTTTCGGTTTTTGTGAAATTAGGTAATTTCCTCCTTTTTTTGTCTTTTTGTCTTTTTGCCTTTTCTAGGGCCGCTCCCGTGGCATATTGAGATTCCAGGCTAGGGGTCTAATGGGAGCCGTAGTCACCAGCCTACACCAGAGCCACAGCAACTCAGGATCCGAGCTATGTCTGCAACCTACACCACAGCTCACGGCAACGCCAGATCCTCAGCCCACTGAGCAAGGCCAGGGATCAAACCCACAACTTCATGGTACCTAGTCGGTTCGTTAACCACTGCGTCACGATGAGAACTCAGGTAATTTCCTTCTTTATTGTGATGACGTTAAAGAAAAACTTTGGATCAGCTGTCCTCTCCAGTTAACAGCAACTAAGTTTACATATTAATTAGGATCTTTACCATATGAATAAATATGTCTTTCTCTTTCTAACTTTTTTAGAAGCTCTTTTAAGATGAGTATGTGTCACCTCTTTTGGAGGCCAAGACCATTTTAAACTCTCTGCCTGACAAATCTTTACTCAAATGAACATCTCCTTTCTTTATTACAACAGAAAAATCATGTCAGTTGTAATGATTGTCCAGTTTTCCACAGTTGGTTACAGTGTTTCAAGCAATGTTTCTATAAATTCTTCAACATTAATTTTGTTGTTTGTTACAATCTATGCATGAGATTCCTACAGCCCCACTTTCAAATCATCTTTCTAACTCTTCCTTTTTTCAACATATTAACCAAAAGGTACTCACTATACCACCACTTCACAGAAAAAAGAAATGTTGATACAATGACTAAAATCAAGATTCTTACAAGTAATAGTCACAATAGTACAGTAGATACCATATACCAGGTACTGTATTAGTTACTTTCCAGGTATTATCTTCATTTCTTCTAAGATTCTATAAGGTTGACATCAGTTCCATTTTAGTCGCAGAATCTAAAGAGTACAGATGTTCTATTCTTTGCTAAATCTACACAGTAATTGAGAGTTAGAGATGTCCTTTGAACTCATTTTATACTTGACACTAAACTCAAGGGTCCCTTCCAATCTTAAAATATAGAATTTTATAAATAAGATGAGTTTTAAAAAGGATAGCTACAAAAAGTAGCAATAACAAAGATAACATAAGAAGAAAATGCTATGGGAAGGCAAAGAAAAATGACTTTACTTCCAATTAGAGGGCTACAGAAAGGTATCTGAGAAGATGAAGTTTTTAAGAGATACCTAGAAAAGATTATGGTAGTGACTATGGCAGGATAGGAAGGTGGTTCAAGAGTAAACTATGATTTAAAAATAGAAGAGAAGAAAATACTTGTGACTAGAGAGTAATCTTGTTTTGTACAAATATGGCCACCAGTAACCTTAGTTATTAACCTTTAATAAAATTGTTTAAGCTAACAATCACTGATGTATCTATACTGGCACATACATTACATGAAATAAAACATGTTTATCTTGGATGTATAACATTTTCCCTTCAGAAAAGTAACTTTATTTTGAGGACTATCCTCTCATCTTCTGCTAGTTTCCATTACAGACCTATGTACGCCTGTCCTAGGAAACTGATACATACACATCTCTAAGTGGAAACATTTTCTACATTCATTATATTACTTTGCCCAAAGTTTGTTCTCATTCATCCCTCTCACTAGTCAGAAATTAGTCTCATTCTTTCTTTCCCCTTATAATACATTTTCTATAAATCAATTCACAATTCAAATAATCTTCTTATTTTAAAGTCCTCAGGGCAAATAAAAGAGTGATTCAATATTTCTGTATTGTTAGTAAACTATTGTGTGGATTTCATTCTATCCGCATGAGAATATTAGTTTCCGCTGATAACATAATCCTTTAAAATTATTTACTAACCTCATCAGGCATAGCATACAAAAGGATAGTTAACTCTATTAAACAAACTATACTAGAGAAAAAATACTATCCATGTATCTCAAATCCCTTCCATACATGCAGCCAAAACCCCTGAAATTTTGAGTCTCTGATACAAGATCTTAAGAGTTCTTTCAAAAGTATAAACTGCCATTTAAGTATCTAGACCAAATTAAAAACAAACAAAAACCACTATTCTATAAACACCAGACTCAGGTTTCTGACATGTTTTTAGATTTATCAGTCTACCACCTCAGCCTACAACACACTTATTCATAAGATAAAATACCAGTTTCTGTAAATGGCGGTCAATTGTAAGAAACATGAATTGGTGTGACAGAGTTAATTTCCAGCTTACATGTACTTGTAAGTAGGATGTGTTGAATCTGAGTACACTTTCCCATTAAAACAATGCTGTAGCTTTCCACTAAATACATGAGAATCAGTGGTCAATTAAATTCAACATTCATCAAGCCTCTCCTAGGAAAGCAAACCACTCTTACAGATAACAGCAAACTGAATAGCATCCCGACCCTTGAGGAGTTCAGAGCCTAGAAGTTAAGCATGAGAACTTGAGTTCCGAATTGAACTGCAGTCTGTGCTCCAGGACTCTTTGCTCCTTGCCTGCAGTATGAGTGGAGCTTGCAAGCAACACATCTCTGTGGCTGGCAAACACATTCAGGTTCACATCCTGGATCTGCCTCTCAGTGATCATGGGCAAATTAAATTACTTTAAGCCAGTTTTCTTATCTTTGGCAAGTAAAATAATAAATATCCTGCCTTGCAGGGTTTGTGAGAGGATTGGCAGGGACAAATTTTGCAGTGTGGGTACAGAGAAGTCAATAAAGCAACACCAAAGGCAAAAGAAAAAAAAAATTTAAAAATTGAGTGAGTGTTGAAAGTGTCAGCCAATATAGAAGGATTTAAGTGATATTTGAGAGTAGGCTTCTAGGATACGCTATAAAAAAAATCACACTCAGCCTTGTAGGTATAAATGATGGTCAGAAATCAAGCATTACTCATTTTGTTGAAGATCTAGCAGTAAATGAGTGCCTCTTATAAGGACAAGATTGAAATAGGAAATTAAGCTCTTGAAAAAAAAGAAATTGGTATTAGGAGCTAATTTAAGATATCTATTGCGGAGTTAACTATATTACAGCTTTTCCCAAAATATATTCCATGGAAATGAATGTATGCTACTTTGAAAGAATTACCAATGTCAAATGAGTTGGAAGCTTTGAGTTAAACAAAGTGATACAGGTTTTAGTGCTGTAAAGCCTTGAATATTCAGCAAGGGAAGAAACAAAAGCCAGAGTTTACTGGGTACATAGGATCTCAGGATTCTTTTTCCTAGCAGGTATCCACAGGCTTTCATGGAGTGACCATTCCACAGGTTTTCCATATCATTTTTCAGAGAGCTCCCCATTAAGGCTCCATAGACGTCATTTTGGGAAATGCTATTCTACCGAAAGGAAACATTCACAGTTGCCTAGGAAACAAGGCAAATTTGTGACTAAGGTAATTCTAATGAAAAAAATTTTGGGCAGCAATTTTTTTTCCCCAAACCATCGCAGTTTCATTTTACATGACACACAGTTAATGGGTTTTTATAATCAGCAATACATTCTAATTTTCTTAATAATCATGATGTGAGTCATCCTATAATTATTTATGACTCAATTTTCTTTCCCTTGGCTTATGGCCAGTAGTTAATCTATAAATTCTAAATGATATGCATTTTTCCTCTGAAAAATCATAGATGCATAATGAAATAATGAACATATTAGCATAAAACACAATGAAAATACATGTGTGATTTAGATAAAACATACAATGTCTGTGATAGAATTTAAAAATGAGTGGATTTAAAGAAAATTAACTGGTGTATTGTCATCAAAATATATCTGTCACAGAGTTTGACTGTAAAATCTACATTTGAAATCATTTGAATCCTTAATCACATCAACCGATATAACAACTAAATTATCAGTTCATTCAACTAAGCAGGGCTAACCTTTGCTAAAATTGTGATGTACACAAGGTTATTATTTGGGCATATTTGGTACATTAGATTTTCTTCCAATGATCTAGTATGCTTAACTTTATGCTCCAAAAGGGAAGAAAAATTATTTTTCCAAATACCATCATTCATACTAAATGAAAGTCAATCACTAGAGGTAACATATTTCTTTGACATCAATTTTCTGCACTGAAGAGCCTTCAAATTCTTAAAGAAAAGGATATATCACCTATAAATCTTCTTGCACCATTGTATAAATATGTAAGGACCTGTGGAAACATTGGGCTTATCAATATCTCTGATGTCACATCATGTAAGGAAACATATTTTCCTGTGCAAGTCTGGCCCTGAGCTAAATGGAAGTTAATTTTAAAAAATTTGTCCTTTTAAAATTCAATATACATGCATACATGTAATATTTTAAATTTCTATTCATATATATATATATGCATGTGTGTATATATAATTCATACAATAAGATATATTTGGAGTGTTCTTCTCTAATCTCACATTCTGATATTTTTCTCAGTCTTTTTCTGGTTATGTTGGTCTGAGTATAGGAAGATCTGCTCCCTATATATAATTACTAAGTGCCCACACAACTATTTTGTTAGTATTAAATGACTTGGCTTCATTTTTCAGCTTATTTTATCACTATAGCATGCAGACAGGCCAATAACTTTGGCACACCAGTAGGAATTCTTCAATTTTTAAAAAGACTATTTTGAAATTATGTTTCTAAAAACTAAAGGCATCTTCACTATCACACAGGTTGTCTCAGTCTTTCCTCTGCTAAAGAAACTTGAAATTCAAATAATGACGTCTGGGCAGAGAAGAAATTCTTCAACCTAAGGTTAAGAATGTTAATTACCACCTTACAGAGACCCCAGGATCCAGAGAAATAGAGAATTGGGCTGTTAGAAAAATCAATATGCTGCAGAGCTACAAAGAAACCTAGCATTTGATGAGTACTTTTAATTTTGTCCCCATTGGTCTGAGAGCAAAATAGCATTCTGGATGTGTGCAGTTCTCCTTTACAAACAACATTTTAGGAACACATTTAAGCTCTCAGCTGAACCCTATGAGGTCCACATACTCACTGTTCCATCTTTCCTCACTCTTTCCACTACCAAACAAGCTTGGTTACTTGATTTACACTGATTTATTGATTGAATGAAGGTTACTGAATTGCATATAAAAATTAGATATGAAATATTTTATGAAATTTCAGTTGCTTTGTTAGTTAAATTATTTAATCTACCTGTGCCATTTTTTTCCCTCCAATATGGCCGAAATAGTAATTACATTGTAGGCTATTGTGAGGGTAACACTTAATACATGAGAGCTATTACTAATAGTTTCACAGTATGTAGTGAAAACGTTTCAAACTATTTTTTTTTTGGAGAATCCTCTTATACTGAGCATATCTGTATGAAAAGAATTGGGGTGAACTATCTTCTAGTATAAGAAAGCATCAGTGCCAGAGTTCCTGTCGTGGCTCAGTGGTTAACGAATCCGACTAGGAACCATGAGATTGCAGGTTTGAGCCCTGGCCTTGTTCAGTGGGTTAAGGATCCGGCATTGCCGTGAGCTGTGGTGTAGGTTACAGATGTGTCTTGGATCCCGCATTGCTGTGGCTACGGCGTAGGCCGGTGGCTGCAGCTCCAATTCAACCCCTAGCCTGGGAACTTCCATATGCTGCAGGAGCGGCCCAAGAAATGGCAAAAAGACAAAAAGACAAAAAAAAAAAAGTAGTATCAGTGCCAAAGTAATACCTTATTTTGCCTAATAAATTTAATTCCATTTAACTATTTTAAATTGTAATTTATACTTTAAAAGAATGTTACATACATATCATTATAGAAATAGAAAATAAAACATAATTCTTTCTTTCTAAAGCACAGCTTATTCTATGTAACAATGCATACCTTAAGTCATAAAGAAAATAGAGCTCTGGAGGTCACATGGTCATTAGCTTTTATTTTTTTTAACAATCAGTTTTAAATGTGTGCTTTATCATGTCTCTAACAATGTAGTTTTTGTTTTGTTTTGGTTTTGGCTGTGAAGTACAGTGGCCTGATGATGTAGGAGCTCAGTTCCCAGACCAGGGATTAAACTCAGGGCCCAGGAGTGAAAGCACCAAGTTCTAACCACTGGACCTCCAGGGAACTCCCTGACAATATATTTTCATGATTGGTAACTAGCTTCTTTTATTCTGAGGACATTTTCAAATAAAGGCATTCTATTAAGCTTTCCAATTAGATGTCATAATGTTAGAAAACAAATATGCCAATTACTTATATATTTTTCATGTGTCCATAACGACACATACATTTTTGTAAACATAAAAACATATTTCACATCATACTGACTAAAATGACATCCATGTGAAAATATATTAAATGTTTCTTAGTGATTCCCTCAATCTGAACAAACGAATTAAGTGAACACAAGACTGAATTAAAGAGGTTTGTGTAAAAAATTACCTTAATATTTTTTAAGGTAAAAAGTCCAAGTTCACTTTGATGCCATAGAATATATTCACAGTCTCAGTGGTTTGACCCCAATCTAAGGCCATGCTTTGTTGGAGATATTTAATCAATGAATGTGTTCCTTTGTACCTCTACACTGAGATGACTTATAATATCTTTCTTAAAATGACAAGAAAAGGCAACTACATTTTCTTTTGTTGATTTGTGAAATGTTATCAATATTCCACTTATGCTAATGAAATAAAAAGTATATTTTTCAATGTTAGACTCTTAAAACCAAATTTCCCTCTAGCTACTTTTGCATTTACGCAAATATTAAACGTGCATTTATTTTTTTGTGACTGAGAGACATTAAGATGAATGAGAAAATTAAGTAACTGAGAATTTACAAAGCTTAATTCACATTTGATAGGAAATCTCAATAATAGGTGTTTTATATATATGTATATATATACACATATATACACACATATACACAGACACACATACACACACACACAACTACTACTTATAGTCTTATAGTCTACAAGTTTAGATTTTTTTTCGATATTTTTTGAAGTGCTGATCTAGAGAATACGCAAATGGCTTGACTCTGAACATGGGTTCATTGGGTCCTCAGATAAGAAGATTGTTAAGTTCAGCAGCTCAATTTGCTAAACTACTTTCTTTTTTAACTTTTTTTTTTTTTTTTTTTTTTTTTTTGGCTGTGGTGCATAAGTGTGCAGTGGCTAGGTGTGGGCTTTCTGGTCCCAGACCAGGGTTGAACCTGGGCCACAGTGGAGAAAACGCCAAATCCTAACCATTAACCATTAGACAATCGAGGAACTCCCTGGACATTGCTTTTGCAACACACATTGGTTCCCTCAGTTTCATTTTGAATGTCAACTGGACTATATTTGCAGATATATTTAAACTACTAAGGAACTTTAAGCCTGTCTGAGCTCCATGTGCAGCCAGGACAACCATGCTGCTGCTGCTTTTGCTGTTTAGTAATAAAATCAATCTTCCTGTGTATTGAACATCTCCATAGAATGGTTTTTGAACCACTTTGCGCATAAGCATCCAGTAATGCTTGATGGATAAATAAGCGAATATGATATAACTACTCAGAAGGAAATGTCCTGGACTCTGTGAAAATGGAAGCTAACAGGCCATCATTCCAGGTAAGGGCAATGTCCATGAAGGTAAGCCGTAAATGCAATAGCTCATATTGTCACACTTTTCTTCACTTCTACTCATCTCCATGACATCTCATCTCCTACCCTGATCCAGGTATAACCTGAATCTATCATCAATCACCCAGGACTCTTCTACCTCTGTTATCTTTATTCCTAACATCCTGCTTTTGGAGGAAAGAAACACAGCAACTTCCTGTACCTTTACTTTAACTATTTTTCCTCCTTTTGAAGCTTTCTGCCACTTTGTTAACTCTTTTTTTGTTGGCTGCACTCTCAGCATATGGAAGTTTGCAGGCCAGGGACTGAATCTTTGCCACAGCTGCAACCCCTCACATGGAGAAGAGAGTCTTAGTTCATTTTGGCTAAAACTAAAGCCATGCATTCTCTCCTTTGTCCCTCACCATCCATCCAAGCACCAGGCCAAAACATGGGGGTTTTGACCTCTCTCTTACCATGCATAATTTCTCCCAAATCATCTTACCTCTCTCACCGTTGGTAATTTCTTCAAAATCATCTTACTCCCTTATTTAAAGTAATTCTACTGTTTCCCACAGCCTTTAAGACAAATTCCAAGCTGCCCAGCTCAGCTATATTTTGATCTCATCTCTTAGCTGTCCTATGCGTGATACATAGGACACATGTACACATGCATGCTTCCTTCTCACTTTCATGCCTTTGCATATGCTGCTTCTTTTTCATGTGACTCACTTTCTTCTCCCTCTCCCCCTTATCTCAGAAGTCATCTGAAGCAGGAAATCTTCATTAACCCACCCTGCCCCCATGTACCCCGCACATGCACACTTAGCTGTTTCCATAGCACCCTCTATCAAAGAACTTATCACACAGCCTTGCAAGCATCTGCTTCTATTACACTGTTTCCTCTCCTAATTTAACAGGTTTGAGCAGAGATTGAACAAAGTTTCATGCATGTCTCTGGCATTTAGTGCAGTGTGTAGTATCAAAGAGGTTTCAAAAATGGTTCACCCTCAAAGACTAGGTAAGAGATGTCACCACAGTTCTAACATTTAAAAAAGGCATGTTTCATAACCCACCTCTCATGGATGTTTTAGGTCTTGATGACAGAGACAGGTTTTTTGGCAGAGCCTAGAATGGCCCTTGATAGCTCAATTTGATATTTGGTGAAACATGCCTTAAAATATGGATTTTCATACAAAGAATAATTTAGACCTGGGTAAGACTTTTAAAAAATAATGAAGAACTATATGCACAGGATAAACAAGATAGTTTGTGGATTTGAGTGATTATTTTTTCCATGTGCTATCACGTTGTAAATGACAGATTTGAAGTGAATTTTCAGACTGTGTGGGCATGTCTTTTAATTCCCTTATCTCTCTTATTTTGCTTTTTCAGCCCCTTTCCTGGCACTTGTCTTGAGTTAGTTTCTCAACCCAGTTTTCTGGATATCAACATGGAGGGAACTATTGCCCAAGTTAAGGATAGTAATATGAATAGAAGAAATACTGTTATAGAAAAAATATCCTATGATACCAGTGAATTTTTAAACATGCAAAACATATAAACTCAATATTAAATTAATATATTCCATTTTTTTGGAAAATAGTACTATTCTAATGACTTTCGTTGTCATTAACAGAAGTACAGATTTCAATATGTAGAAATGATGGACTTATTTAATGTTTAAAATATTTAAATAATAAATATGGAATATAAACTACTATATTCATAAACCACTATTTTGGCCAAGACTAGAATTTAGTCTCCTACTTCTTAGCTCTATTTGACCACACAAAATACATTTAAACTTTATTTTCACATTTTGTCACATAAAACCTTAGAAAAATTTTCCCCCAGAGGAAACTAATCCCTAAATAGCATAGCTTTACATGGAATACAAGAAAATTATTATCCTAATATTGCTTTGGGCTCTTTTAAGGTGTTTTTATTCTAATTTTATGCTGTAATATATAATTAAGTTAAATGATATATTAACAGTTATTATTTTGTAATATGACTTTCATACTATAAACAGGAGGTTTTGTACATTTCAGGCATGGCCCAGGCCTACACATAGTCCCATTGCTAGGTCCCAGTGGTCTGAGGGACAATGAACTGTCCTCCTGTAGAGAGAAGCTCCCTTGACTTTCATCCCTCCTCATGGGCTCCCCGTCTATATTTCTATGCACACATATTTATATTTTCAACTAGCTGGGATACATAGCTATATTGCCTAAAAGTAATAGTTAGTCTGTTGGTGGTAATTGTAACATCCATTGTAACTAGGTAGAAGACAAATCTCGGAAAGAGGAAAAGACAGAAAGAGGAGATATATTCAAAGAAGAGAAAAAAAAAATCCTTAAAAACTGACTTCATGACCTGGAAATAAAGGCTGAGGGGATATTAAAAGGCAGAGAGAGTGAGAGAGACAAAGAGACAAAGAAAGTTTTATTAAAATGTTTTAACTTTCATCACTGACAAGTTCTGAAGAAGTTGTTCTGTATGGAGGAATACTCTGAGAGCTTCATTTTTATTGGTATTTCACTTAGTCAAAGCATCTCTTTTGTAGCATTAACCTAATTTCTTTTCAGTATTAGGCCTTTGGGTGAAAGATAAATTTCATGAAAGCTCGGTTAAAAAGGTACATGATGAGAATGTCATTTATAAAGTCATGAATTTTATCTTCTCTTTAACATCTACAATGATTTTAAGAATGTCTGTGTAATATGTGCTTTAGTGAGAGAAGAACAGCCAATGCAGTAGTTCATGTATTTGCTTAAAATATTGATGTTGTTTAAAACAGTTTTGCAACTGACAATTTATTGAATAGAAAACTACAGTATGTTTTTAAGCATGATTAAAAATCTCTTAACAAACTAGTTAGTTCAGAGGAATGAAAAGGGGCGATTTTTCAGAAAGAACAATATTCCTCCTACAACAGAATTTTCTGAAGGATCTAGTACTGTAATAATGAAAGGACAAATACTCAGATTCATTCTGTCTTTATGTAACAGAGAATTTTTTTTAAAAAATCTGTTAAAGAATATCTAACAACTATATGAGTTATACCATCTGTAAACCTAAAAAGCATATCTAAATGACACATTTTAATTAAATGACATTGTTAACCTCTCACACTAATAATTCTAAGATCATTTCTATAAGAGTCTGTCTATTCAGTAGGATTGAAAAATGTTGCAGGAAAAGGCTTTTTAAAGAGTTAACATTTCCAATCTTTATTATATATACATAAATAAAAACATTATAAAATCAAATTGTGCAAAATTGTACTATTTGAAGGACAGCCAAGACATTGACCTTCTGACAATAATATTCATGTTGTTTTATGGCTACCACTTAACAAGATGAACATTGAATAGATGTGATTATTTACATTTTCTGATAATGAGACTGAAATAGAGAAAATAAATAATCATCTCATTGATATAATAATTTGTTCAACAAATAGGAATTGAGTGACAACTATTCCCCAAGCACTGTTAAGAGATTGGACTTCAACAATGAATATGACCCATCTGTTGCCTGTTTAGCTGGTATATACAATATATGCTTATAATCATCTAGTAAATCAATAGCAAACCAGGTCTGCTTCTATATTTCCTTATTTCTAGTCTAGCGTTTGCAGTGCAGATGCCCTAACTTCTTAGAAAAATATCTGATTTATACAATACACTTAATAAAATACATAGTACACATTTTATTTGCTTATTAATGATATATGAGCTTATATCATGTAATTCTTACACAGTGAATAAAGAGCTCATATTCACATTAAATGAGTTACAATTAACCAAGACTTCTTTTTTTTGTTTGTTGGACACACCCGTGGCATGTGGAAGTTCCCGGGTCAGGGATTGAACCCATGTCATAGTAGTGACAGTGCTGAAGCCTTAACTACTAGGCCACCAGGGAACACCATAAATGATTTTTTTTTTCTTTGAGTAACACAAATCAGTTGATGTGTAACAGGGTAATAATTATTGTATAATCTTCCCTAATGTCACAAGTCTACTGATTAATCCTGATGGAGATATATCCTGGATCAGAATATCTAATCAGCAATCTTTTATATGTCAGGGACCCTTCTGGACACTTAAGATTTATCAGTAAAAGAAAGAAAAAGACCTCTATCCTTGTGGTTACCTTTCAGGAGAGGAGAGAGACCGAGAGAAATAGTCATAAAGACTAAGGAAATCACCCAGTATGGAAGAAGGTGATGTGTTCTTTGGAGGAAAACCTGTGGAATGAGATAAAGGAAACCAGGTATTACTGGGCAGAGAGCAGATTCCACTTTCTAAAATGTTAGTAGGGGATAGGAGTTCCCATAGTAGCTGTAGTAGCTCAACAGTAATGACCCCAACTAGTATCCATGAGGATGTGGGTTTGATTCCTGGCCTTGCTCAGTGGATTAAGGATCTGGCATTGCCATGAACTGTGGTGTAGGCCACAGATGCGGCTCAGATCTGGCATTGCTGTGGCTGTGGTGTAGACTAGCAGCTGTAGCTCTGATTCAACCCCTAGCCTGGGAACTTCCATATGCTATGGGTGTGGCCCTAAAAAACAAACAAAAAAAAGTGTTAAAATGTTAGTAGAGAAAAATATCATTGCCAAGATAACATATAAGCAAACATTTGAAGGCAGGGAAGGAGTGAGCCTTGCACCCATTTTTGGGTATAGTTTTGAGGGGGAAATCCAATTTCATTTTTTCCCATATTGCTAACCAGTTGCCCTTCTACCATTTATTCTTCCTTGAACTGCAGTGCCCATTCAGTCATACACTAATTCTCCATATAAAGTGGGTCAGACTCTGAAATGAGATGTTAGGGGCACTTGACTCACAGAGCTCTCCTGAGGCTTGAATGACTTCAATCACATAAAGTGCTAAAAACACAGCCTGGCCCTTAATACATAAATAGTAAATTACCATGGTTATGATGGTTGCTGTTTGTGCTAGTTTATACAAAAAATGAAGTTTTTCTTTATTAATCTCACCTCCCTAGACCCTTATTTTTTTTTCTATAATCTGTCTGGATATTCTTTTGTGTTTTTTATATAAACAATCTTATTATTTGTAAAAATTGACATTTGCTTTTCTACCTTTTCAATAGTTATATATCATATTTATTTTGCTTGTCGTGAAGACTGGTTAAGACCTTCTGTATAAAGTTAAGTACTATGAAATTGTCTATCAGTTAAGTTTCATGTCCTTAAATCTTAGTTACACTCCTTATGAAAAGTTTATAGGTAAACTTCAAGAAAAAATATATTTCTCATACCTTTATCCTAAATTACTTAGTCAATTTATAATTATTAGGTTTATTCATGTTTTCCCTTTTGAGGCAAAAATTATAAACTAAGTATTTGCTTCATTGTTGGTTACTCCTGAAATTTTACAATGCATAATTAATTTTAGAAAGCTTCAGATAAAAACTGAAAGGAGATTACACTTTAATTATAAATATCCCTCTTCTGATCTATATGACATCATTATCTAGTACTTATATGCACAAACATAGATAACTTGACATTACTATTGTTTCATAAGAACAATACTGGTTAAACATGTATAACAACATCTTGGCTCATCATTTTTTAAAATTGTTTTTAAAAAATGAGTGGATAAATTGATCTTTTCATTTCTGAATCTGAACATTAGTTGTAACTTCATTCTGAAAAGACTACTCAGGACACAATTCTAGACTGACAGTCATATATCTCAATGCCTCAACGATATTGTCCAGCTAAACTTCAATCAACACTGCTGAGAAGTGCACTACAATCTAATTATCATGGTTTTTGGAACTGAGAAAGAATCACACTAAATTGGGAAATACCCCAAGGCTGCTACTGACTCAAATTTGAGCTTCCCTTGGGTATCCATTTTACTACTGAGACTCAGTTTTCACATATATCCCACTTTGATAACCAGAGCCTTATCTTGAGAACCTATCGTGTGGGTCTAGGATTTTTCATTGCTCCAGAAAAACTCCACTTGCAAATCTCATAATCCCGTCCCTGAAGTCACACCTGGGACTATAACCCCATCTATTGACACTGTCCCTAAGGTCTTCAGCAGATTTTGTTTTTCCTTGTGAAATTTTGTGAAATATGGGCTCAGACATACCTGAGATAGAATTCTGATTTAGTAACTGCATTACTTCAGATCCCACTTATTAAATTATATGAGCTTTGGTTTCTGTACAAGATAGCAGCTGAAAAAGACTGTTATTACTATTAACTATTGATTATAATAATAATGCCCAGCTTATCATATGCTAGGACCTGTTTTCAGCATTTCCATATATTAATAATTGCATTCTCATGACAGTATTTTGAGGTAGTTACTCTTACAGATTTTGTATTTTCTGCTTCCTGACTTAAGACTGTCATTACTGTCTTATCAGATGCTATATATTGTATTTTCTTAATTTGATAATTATCTACTTGAAAATCAGTGACTTCAAATTTTTCTGAATCCCACAGGTCTTATACATAAAAACTATATAGATCTTTACGGAATAAATAAAACACTACATTAAAAAAATCCAGAAATTTGCAATATCCAAAAAGGCATGAATTTTAAAATATTGACATTGAGTTGTTTTTCTTATTTTTCTTTGTTTAAAAATGTATTGATTTAAACTTTTCTTTAGAAACTCTGGTAACCAGTTAACACACATCCAAAATATATTTGTCTTTGTTGAAACTATTGAACAGTTTTGTTTTTTTCCCCAGTGTTTCCACTTGCTATCAAATATGGGATGATACTGCTGTGTTTGTGTCTACATATAGCTTAAGTGTAACATATATCATATATATGACAGTAGCATAGATCCTGAGGGTTTCATTTTTGTCTTTTAACCTATAATAGCTACATTCTAATCATAAGTTATTACGATTAGAATTAAATAAAGTTATAGCATAATATGTCACAATGACTTGGGGATGATATAAATGAATTTCAAAGGTTTACTAACTGATTTTAATATTATTATATATTTTATTAAAACTATCAAGCTAAATATATGCAATGCAATGTACAGCTCCAATGAGTACTACCTATGAGTGCTTAATTTTGTTTCAAGGGGAGCAAAAAGAGAATTTGGTTCTAGGCTTAAATTCCTCTGGGGTAACATGATCAAACTAAGAAAATGAACAAATAAGCAAACAAATCACATATGACATGTAGACAGCACATAAATGAAATATATAAGTGACAGGCTGTTAAAAGAGGCATCCTTGTTGTCTCAATTTTAACTGAAAACCAAAGCTAGGAACAGTAAGTGATAAATACCCTTACATAACCAGGAAATGTTTGATCATCTATGCAGAACTTGCTAAGGGTTTGGCCCAAAGCTGGTTCTTCCACCATTGTCTTATCATTTACCTGAATCTTATATATAAATAGAGAAAGATGGCTGGTAAGTAGCTCTCAGAAAGAATTGTTAGAATGTTCCATATTTCTCCTCCATGCCTCCAATTTCCTCAAGTCAATCACCCAGAGAACCTAACATAGAGACTATAGGGTTTGGGCTACAAGGGTACATGGCTCTGATTTAGACATTTTTATAAAGAGAAGCTGAGGAAAAGATGAAAAGAACTGACGGTTATAGAGGAAGGAAGAACCACTATTAAAATGGATGATGCACCGGTACCTCTGGGTCCATGTAGACATTGAGGGAAAAAAAAAGCATTATCATCTGACAAGATGAGTAAGCTGACTCCATTAGAAAGAGTCTCTCTAGGATATAGCACCAGAATCAGGAAGTAAAAAGAGAATAAAAGTGGCACCTGGAGATAATCTGACCTCACCACAGAGTGTTACAGTGGAGTTCCCATTGGGGAAGTTTAAGAAGAACCTGCAAAACAGCCCCTTGTGTTTTAGAGATGCATCTGGATTTCCTTCAAGGCTAGACAACACTGCCAGATCACAAATACATGAGTCATTTAGGACCTTGCCATTATCTTTTAAGTAAAACTTTCCCCTCTGAATCTGACTACAACAGTATGAAAGGACAATTATTACTGAAGAAAAGAAGACAGAAGAAAGTTACCAAGCAACCCTTTTTTATGGGTGTGAGTTTCTGTACCTAAATCAGGGTCAAATTTTGGCAGGAGAAGAAACAATAAATTGAGAGAAAGATTCAGTTTGATTTAAATAAGACTGAACTTTTCAATACCTGGAAATTTGCCTTTAAAATGTAAAATAACCACAAATGTCACAGGATCTGCCATAAATATTGACCAGGCAGAAAAGGCAGATCTGCTATTCTAAGTTTCAAAGACAGTGGTGTGAAGAAGAAAAAAAAAAAAGAAAGCATTTCATTATTCCACTTCCTGCAACTCCAGCTCATTCAGTAAATATATAACTGAAAATATGCCATGAGATAAAATGAAAATACACTAAATAATAGTTGTTTCCTTGTCTTATCAATTAAGTGTCTGCCTGGGCCATCTGGATGGTCCAGATTTGCTGGTAATCTTGAGTTCCTTTATTTACACTCTGAGGGATAAGGCTATGTTCAGTCAGATGGTGTGAAATTTCTACATCTGGTGCAGCAATCTCTGCACAGTCATGCCTATAAAGATATTCATCTGAGAGCATCTTCCGGGAAGGGCTTTCAGCCACCTCTTGGAATTGTTACCCAAAGAACCTTGTGAACAGTACACAGGGAGTTCCCTATTTCTGCACTTACTGCTGCTTCCATAGACCTCCTTCCTGTTTTCATCTGTTTTCTCTCCGGGGTAATCTTTATTAATGATTCTCCAAGGAAAACTATTCTGAGACAAATACAGCCATAGAATTAAGTTGTACAGTCTAGGATGTAATAAAGTCTTCTAACCTAACATTTGTGATGCAATGCTGGTACAGTCTCATGTGAAATTCATCAATAATCACAATAGTTGTCTACAATAACCCTAGAAATATTTTGTCCAATAATCACCCTGTATAATAAACACTTAAATAGCATCACATTCATTCACAAAGTAGGGTAAATGTCACAAGATAGATTTAAATTGGACTAAGGAAGTCCTTGTAAATAATATCTAGTTTATTTCATTGTGACCTATAAAAATCAATCTTTATACTTCATTGAGGTTTTAATTTAACATTTCTAACAAAATTTAGAGGTATTTTCTCAAGGGCTTAGAAAATTTATTAATTTTAAGACACTTAAGTGTAATATATCCAATATATTCTTCTACATTTGCAAAATACTTGATATAATTCACACAAAAAGGTGGTTATAAAATTCTAGAGATGTCAGGAAAATTCTTCAGCAGCAATAAAATAAGCCTCCAAATAGTTAATCTAGGACACTTCTTAATGATTCAAAGGATGCCTTGCAGAAAACCTGTTGCAATTTCCCTTTATAGACTACAGAGTCTCACCCCACTTATATTCAGTGTACAAAAGCAAGTAAGAAGTGTGGCGCTGTTTTAAAAAACCACCTAAGAAACAAGGATAAAGTCTTGGCCACATATGTGGGATGCCAAAATTTGGTAATTTTTTTTTCTCTTGTACACATACCAGCAATGAGGTTGTGCGAGCACCACAATGAACACACATTGTTCTGTGAGAAATGATTAAAAACATGGGCTTCCTCATGTAAGCATGTCCACCTCATCCCTAGGGAATGACTTAGCTTAAAGCCAAAGTGCACACACATCTGAAATGCATTACTTCCTCTTACAGGCAGAGCTTTGAGTGAAAAGCTTATGAAGAAACTGAATCATAGGTCTGTCTTTTTCAAAATGTGTTTTAGCAGGTTTTGGCTATAATATCATAAAAATAGCTGAAATTTATCAAATGCTCACTATAGCCAAAGACAGTTATAAACACTCTGAAAACATAGTTAAGTCATCATTGAACTGCCTCATTTTTGGTTTTTCTTTGCCTTTCACTTAGAAACATTCAGTTGCTATACAACATGATTTGCAAGGCTTTTGTCCCCATAGTCTTTAATTATATTAGGAGAAAACCATGCATAGCATCTATACATAAGGCATGATCTAGTAAATGTCTTAGGAGTGATAGCAAATGTAAAATGGACAGAAAAGGAGTGGAAAGTCACGTTGAGATGGATTCGTAAAGCTTGGTGCAGATGCCATTTCAGCTGAACCTTAAAAGATGAATAGGATTTGGATAAGCAAATATGTGTATAAAAACCTTCAAGACAGAAGGAACATTTTAGTGTACATGACTGACCAGACAGAAAGTGTCCAGCAACTATGAAGACAAGTAAATATTTTGTAACTAGAGGGAGAAACTACTCTTTTTTGAGGAATGTTGAGAGTTAAGGCAAGAAAGGGACTTTGGGGTCAGGGTGGGCAGAGCTGCAATGTCATGGTGTGTAGGGTAGACTTGATAATGCTTTAGTTAGTCACTGAAGTTATCTGTGATGTTCTTAGGAAAGATGTATATAGCAGTGGCATACAGAGCTTATTGTACTAGAGATAATCATCTCACAATCAGGTTTTATTACTGTAGATATGAGACTAAAGTGACCTGGCTCTAGAAATATCACAAAAGAAGATACATGCCCTAGGAATTAGTGCTTACTCATTGTTTTTTTGGGGTGTTTTTTGACTATGCCTATGGCATATGGAAGTTTCTGGGCCAGGGATCAAATCTAAGTCGCAGCTATGACCTCTACCACAGCTACAGCAATGCCAGATGCTTACCCATGACGCCAGGTTGGGGATTGAACCCATGCCACCACAGAGACCACACTGAAATCATGAACGCAATGCACCATAACAGGAACTTCTGGCTAATGTTTTTAATATGCCTTACAAGATTAGGAATAATATTATTAGTGTTACAAAATCTTGTTTCACTTCACCATTTTTAATAACTAAAACTAAGTAGTGTAAGAGCACATTTTTTGTTTGAAGAATACATCATCTCTAAATTCATTTGTCACTTCTAGCTCTATGCTATATATATTTAGCATTTTCATCAAGCATTTCTACATGTTATGAAGGACCAGAAAAGCTGAGGAGTAGATGTGATTAGAATATTGAATGGTATTTATATTTTAAGGCATGCAAATAATTTTCTTGTACAAGTTTTATAAGAGTCTGTATAATTATGGTATGTTATTACATGGCAGGTTGGTTAAATAGTCAGCATTTAATGATAACACCTTACATAAGAGAAAAAATGTAGTATAATTCTATATGATTTCTTAAAGATCATAGAATCTGAATTATGAAATACAGTACTTAGAAAGAGCCTCAAATTTGGAAAATAATTTTTCATTAAATCTGGTAACTTGCACACATATGGGAGGCAGGTACATAGAGGTTGTGTTGTTTACAAGTAAAACATATGTTGTGAGAAGATTTTTCATTATCTTGTCTCAAGTAGGATTCTTTTTGCCTCACTTATGAATAAAGTGCAAGAGTGATGAGTTTCATAAGGGACCATGTATTCCTTTTTTAAATAAAATGCTAAGGGGGTATGATTTTTCTCAAAAAATGGCTACTATTTTTTTCAATGAAATTGGATAATTACATAAATTTGAGGATAAATTATAGCAATGCATCTGCAGAAGAAAACCAGTACTCCATATATAAGGTTCTTATTGATTACCAAGGTATAATTGAAACTTCCCAATGTTCCTGAAAATAAGCAAGATGGGATTTACCTATTTTCCTTTTTACTTTCAGTCTATTTTATGGCAAAGTTAGAAAAAGTTAATGATTGCTTGATGCAATAGTTAAATGTCAGTGTAACAGTTAAATGTTAAAGGTACTGAAAAGCATGAATAAGCTGACAGTTTTTCTAATGTTTGGAATATCTGTTGAAACAGTCTTGCACATACCGCCTTTTGATAATTTCAGAGTTATCTAGAATGATGTTTTCAGTAAAGAGTATTGTATACCCAGAAGAGACAGAAGTATTGCAGTCCTTTTCACAGTTCTTTAATGGTAATTTTTCTTAATATTATATCATATTCAAATTGACTACTTTTTCATGAATTGTGATCAGCGTTCTTTAATGGTAATTTTTCTTAATATTATATCATATTCAAATTGACTACTTTTTCATGAATTGTGATCAGCGTAGGTTTATACAATGGCTCTTCCTACATATATTGGTGCCCACAACGCATGTTTTTTATTCCTCTAAATAACTTCAGTCCTTGTATACATTTGGGCACACAGATATGTTCATCTGGGGCTTTGTTTTCAGACTTCCTAGAAGTGACCCTTCCTCTGCAGTTACTAAAATAAAGCTCCAATTCTGATTTTCAAGAAGTCATTCATGATAAGGTTGAAGTGATAATACAAAATGGGAAATGATACTAAACCTTCATTTTCCTGGTAAAATACACTGATATCAGAATATGATTCCAAAAGCATTTCTGACAGTTATATAGATTTTTTTTTTTTACCATCCACTTTGCTCTACATAAAATCAACCTATTCTTCAAATGCATCCCCGCCTCCCTGAGATGGTTTTATTGTATTTTATCTTTCTTCCAGACTATGTCGATATATTTATCTATTTGGCAAAGAAAAAAATATCTCAAAAATCCCTTGCTGAAACATGGAATGCTGCCAGAATGTGTAAGGAATGAAGTAACAAAAAAAAAAAAAAATACATTATCATTCTCACAAGCAGCCTTAAAAGCACTGGTTTCATATATTAAATGGAGTCAGCATTTGACTATTGAAATGTAATATATTTGGATTCCAGTATCACGGTAATGAACTTCATATTTATTCTCTCCATAAAGGTATTATAAATTTTCTTAATATGATCTTGAAATGCTTATGTTACAAATAGCTTTTACTATGTAGATTATTTTGTTTCTAGCCACTTTACCACGTGGATAGATAAACATATATTTAACTAGTAGCGTTAAAATGAACTAATACTATGAAGTAGTTCACTGCATCACTTTACTACCACCACCAAATTAGGATAAAGATTTTTACTACTATGTATTCATTTAACGATATTTTTGTCCTAAAGTTTATTTTGTCTGATAATAATATTGCTTTACTTTTTTTTTTTTTTTTTTTTTTTAGGGCTGCACCAGCGGCTAGGGGCACCCCCAGGCTAGGGGCCAAATCAGAGTCAGAGCTGCAGCTACCAGCCTATACCACAGCCACAGCAACACAGGATCCGAGTCACGTCTACAACCTTCAGCACAGCTCTTGGCAACATGGGATCCTTAACCCACTGAGCAAGGCCAGGTATTGAACAGGCATCCTCATGGTTATTAGTCAGGCTTGTTACTGCCAAGCCATGATAGAAACTCTGCTATGCTATCTTTTTAATTTTCATTTAGTGTTTAATGTCTTTTCTTTTCACTTCTTATTTACCAATTTCTGTATTTGTTTCAATTGTATCAAAAGAACATTGTAACATATATTATAGAAGGTTAATAACTAAACTAAGAAGGCCCTTAATGTTTTCATTGCTTAAGTTACATTATCTTCTAAACAAATATCATAATCTCCTTTCTCTTCACGTGCATATCTGACTTCCTTTCAGATGCAGCTTTATTTACTATGACTTCCTCACTTTACAATATCTTTGAATTTATGTAAAGATATATCTTTATCCTTTATTTTATTATGTCTGATTTAAAAATCACATACTGTAATTGCTTTCGAAATGTAGACTATAATGTATTCACCCCTAAGAACAAAGACCTCCTTCCTCTGTGGATCCCAAACAAGCTCCAAAAAGGAGTGTGCAGGGGATCTTGACCAGTTCTTCCATAAAAATGAACCCCCTCCAAAGAACCAATAAAATTACCTGTCAGGAACTATGAAGTGGCTCTAAATCAACACACCCTTAATTCCTTCTATAAGCAAGTATTAAGTGGATAATTGTTATGCTTCAAGACCTCTGAGTCTGTGTTCTTATTCAGCTACTCCTTGCAAATGAATCAGTCTTTTCTTCTGCTTTTTCATAGGTGAGTTTAGCCTGGTTACATTTATTGCGGTTTTCAAGTACTTTTATAATCTGATTTTTTTCTTTTTAATACTTCCCATTCCCTTCTTTTATTATTCTTTTTGTTGGTTAAATACATTTTTTAAATTGTTAAATACATTTTTTAAAGGATCACCACTTCATCTCCTTCCATTTCCTCAAAAGGTTTGTAATGAGAGACAATATTTCTAAACATTACTATCCAGTGCTTGTGTTCACCTCTTGAACAAGGACTTAGCAAGCTTTACCCTCCTACTGAATTCCAGATCCAGATTATTTTATCTTGAGCTACAGTTTCAATTTTTATCACAAATTAGTATTTTGTCAAATGGTAATAACTCATGTTTTTATTGATTTGTTTATATGTTACTATGGCTTCAGTATTCTCCTAGCCAAACTATATATATTCTTGAATAGTTCTTTCAAAAAAGGACTTTCTTGGTTTACTCTCTTAGAGCTAGTCTAAAATTATCTTTACTTTGGTATAACCTTGAATGATATCTTTGTAGGGAAGATATTTTATGTGGGCAGTATTGTTTCTCCAGCTCAAGTTATTATATGTTATATATTGACAAATATTTTATTGCTAACAAATCTGTTTCAATCTCATTTTCATTTTTTATACGTAAATCTTTCTTTTCTCTTAAGATCTCCTAATTTTTGATATCTGCATTTCACAGCACTGTGCCTAAGTGGATATGGAATTTTATTGGCTTAGAACTTTCAAGGCGAAGATTAAGTTAGTTTCTCAAATCTAATTAAAAAACAAAACCAGGAGTTCCCATCGTGGCACAGAGGAAACAAATCTGAGTAGGAAACATGAGGTTGCGAGTTTGATCCCTGGCCTTGCTCAGTGGGTTAAGGATGTGGCATTGCCATGAGCTGTGATGTAGGTCACAGACTCAGCTCGGATCTGGTGTTGCTGTGGCTCTGGCGTAGGCAGGCCAGCGGCCACAGCTCCAATTAGACCCCTAGCCTGGGAATCTCCATATGCCATGGGTGCAGCCCTAAAAGGACAAAGACAAAAAAAACCAAAAAACAGAAAAAAAAAAAACAAAGCCAAAAACAACGCTCAGCTAGTGGTCTTCCAAATTTTATTTTTGGATTCAGAAAACTCTATTAAATCACTTAAGATTGAATGCCACAATTATGTACTTTTCCTAATTGGTTATTTTTTTCTATCTACCTATTTCTGCTTTATATCATTTGTTTATGTTCCAAAAATTTCTTTCATTTTACAGATGTTTGACCATTTATCACTTTGAGACCATAAACATACTTTAAACTCTTTTTCAGGTTGTCAAATTATTTTGACTTACTCTTGGGATTACTGATATATTTGGCTTTCATAGTACTAGCTGTCTTCATTTTTGAAATCATAGCTTAGAGGAAAATTTTAAGCAGTGTTTTTTTCTCTAATTCACTCTTTTTCTGTTTGTTACCTACCATCCCTCTCCACAGTCCCCTTGCATAGTGGTTATACAACAAGTTCCACCTGGCCACTCAAATTTCAGAACGCAAACTCAGGTCTCATATTAGCAGTTTGGCATTCCTACCCTATGGCGATATTGAGAAATCAATGATGCAAATGATCCACCCAATAATTCAGCTCAACATCTAACTGCATGTTTGGGCCTGACTCTTCCCACCTCCTATAAGCTGTAGTCCCAGTTAACAGCTTTCTTAAGCCTCCTGTCACATGTGGGAAACTACCACACCAAACCTTGAGTCTGAACCTCACTCACTCTTCCATCTTCAAAGAGCAATTCTGAACAGTATGTGAACCAAACTCCCAGTTGTATAGTTTTGACTGGGACACAGCAGGCTGAGGGCTTCAGCCAGTCACATCTCACTCTTTCTGTTTGGTGTCTGTGACTTACCTGGCCTATTCCTTTTAAAAATTTATCTATCATTGCTAGGGATTTGGAGTCAGGGCAAGGCCAGATGCTCAAATTATAACCCAAAGTAGCATCATCTTTAAATTTAGACCCAGAACTATTTCCTTCTCATACTTGAAGAATATTGATCCATACTGTATATGTGATTTTTCCATTTTATATTATAAGCACTTACCATTTAAGAGTATATTGTTTGATTTACATGTTTTATTACACTATAGTGCAAGTATCTTTTCCTTCCAGCTGCATGCATATTTTTCAACACTGGTCACTCCTATTTATCCTTGCGATTGCTTGTTGCAAGATCATTTCTGGTAGTTCCAACAAATAATTATTTTTATTGTTTTAATTTTTAGGTTATTTTCTCTATCCATCTCTGTCTCTCTCTTTCCCTCTTCAGGAACACTGACATTTTAAGAAAATTGGTAGTTTCTCTGTGGCTCAGTGGTAATGAACCCAACTAGTATCCATGAGGACACGGGTTTGATCCCTGGCCTCACTCAGTGGGTTAAAGGATCCAGTGTTGCCATGAGCAGCGGTGTAGGTCACAGATGTGGCTCAGATCCCACGTTGCTGTGCCTGTGGTGTAAACTGGCTGCTACAGCTCTGTCTGATTCAACCCCTAGCCTGGGAACTTCCATATGCCATGGGTATGGCCCTAAAAAGACAAAAACATAAAAGAAACAAAATTGAATTTTCCTACCTGAAATTTTGGTATGATTTTAATTTGTTCAAGTTATCTTCATATTTTTTTACATAGAGAACATAATATAGCTAGGTATGTGTATGTATACAGATTAGATATACATTTGTTCTTTAGGTTCATTTTCAATTATTTTATATGTTTGGTTTGTGTTATGAATAAATTATTTAGCATTATGTTTTATAAATATGTATTATTGTTACTAAGGGAAATACACATGTTTTAGATTTATTTTATATTAGTACTAATACTGTCTATTATTAATCTGCTTAACAGATGTTTGGTGATTTTATGCATTTTTTAAGTAGCAAATGATATTATCTGTCAAAATCATGATTTAATATTCTGTTTACTTCAACTCTTAATATAGTTTTTCTGCCTTATTTCACCTAATACTTTTAGGAAGAAAGAAAATTAAAAGTTGTGATAGCAGCTATCTTTCCCTTTCACCTTACTTTAAAAAGATTATCTTTACTCTCAATTTCCTGTGAAATATGACAAAGTAAATTTTTGATTTAGTTTTTTTTTCCCATTGTTAATTATATTTCTTTTCAATATTTACAGTTTTAAATTACAAATAGATAACAAAAGGCAACTTTAAATGATAAGTACTCAGGCTCATAATTATTAATTATCAAATTTATATGATATTAATAATGATGATGAATATAAAAGACTAACTCTTTGGTCTTTATCATGTGCCAGGTAGTGTTCTAATTTGTTGAAATGTATTAATTCTTAAGATTTCCTTGAAGTGGGTGCAATTATTATCCATGTATAAGAAATAGGAGGGACAGAGAGATTAAGCAGCTTTCCCAAGTTAACAGAGCTGCTAAGTACTGAACTGGAATATATCTTTGTAATCAACTTAAAGATCTTGTCTTCTAAACACTTAGATATGTACATGAAATTTTGTGACTTACAGGATGAACTGATTTTAAACAGTATATTTTAAAAATTACTTTAATTGGAATTAGTTTTTTCATAACGTTGTGCTATAGAGAATGGTGATTCATTCGATTATAGAAATGCTATACTCACGTTCAAATATTGAAAATGTTCAAATTCATCAAGTTATGTTCTTTTAGGAAGCAGAAAGAATTTCAAAACACAAAGCAATGCTAATTTCATCTCTCTTTAAAGTAAAATCAGCTTTTAAATGGCTAAAGGGCTCACTAGCTTGATCTACCTTTGGATTTTCAGTTATTTAAGGTTCTGTACAATTTCACCATGATCTTGTCCACTGTCAATTCACAATAACTGCTTTGGGGCACTGGACAAGTAAATCCCTCCAGGGAAATCAAGAGGGAGTAAAAGTTAGAAATTAAGGAAACAGTCTGATTATTCTTGAAATATTCCAAGTAATTCATGCCAAAACTGCCTTACCAGCATACTTGTCTCTCAAACCATGTAAAGCCATTCTCTTCAGCTTGCTGACATTTCCAATACTTTAATTGGGACACCAACCTCTTATTATATTTTGCTCCAGGGATCCAGCAGTACCTATGGAACATTTTAAATTGAATAGTCCTCAGGCCAGTTTCTCCATTGTGTCCAAATGATAATTGATGAATATGCTTGTCTTAATTCTTTATTTTAAATTGGTCCTTTTCCTCTTTTGCTCATTTACAAATTTAAATTATTTTCTGTATTATTTCATTAGATGGTATCAGATTATTAGGTTTTAGGGATTGTGATATTTAACTTTAGTTAAGTGCTATATTGTTAAAAAAAGTGCTTAATTCAACAAAGATTCAAAAAGGCATATCTTTTAGGTGTCTAGTAAATATCTTAATAGTCATCAATGAGTTCGGTTAACTTAAATTAGATGATATAATCTGGATTGTCAAATGAATCAGAAAAGAACAATGAAAACCTGGTAAAGAGTCTAGAGATATATTAAAAGTGATTACATTACTATAAATGTACTAAGATTTCCTAATACAAGAGATGTTTAAATACTCATAAAGCAAGGGATAAAATCAGAGGATAAGTGACAAAAACTCAAGGGAGACATTTCATAATGCTCCAAAAATTAAAAATAAAAACCAAACAAAACTAATTTAGAAAAAAGTATATATTTGACTATTTCCTTTTTAATTATAACTATTTTTCCAAGAAATTTATTGCTCAAAGTCAAACTAAAGTTGGTGTAAGAAAAAATGGCCAGATGAAAGGAAAGGTTTAATATTGTTCAAGATGATACAGCTCATTACATATATGCTAGAAGACACACAAAAATGTTCAAATCTGCACTATTCAAAATGTCAAAAACAAGACATAGGCATGAACAAGAGAATGGATGAATAAACTGTCTCATATTACCATAGTGAAGTTATCAAACAACAATGAAACAAATGATCTATGAATATACATAAAGCATAAACCTGAGTAACAAAATACTGACTGAAAAAGAAAGCCTCTGAATATTACATGCTCAACACCATTTTTAGCAAAATTTAAAAATGAGCAAACTTAGACAACATATTTTGTAGGTAAAAATGTATATCCAGGAATATTATGAAAAATAATGGGTAAAGACACAATTCAAGGTGGCAACCATGGGGGTGTAGAGCACAGGAGGATGGAGGGCATGTCAGGGAAGTAGGTCCAAGTTATTGGTCAGGTTCTCATTGAATTAAATCGGAGCTACATATTCTCCAGTGTTGACAAGACAAGAATCAAAGATCTGAATTAAATCAATTTTATGCACCTGAAACTTAAAAAGGAAAAATGCTATTAAATTTGAAACACTACTAAATTTGAAGAGAAAAATTATAAACATACTCTGGCTAAAAATAGAAGCCAAATGCAAACAGAAATATTGAGTTCTTAGTATAGAGGATAATCTGAATATGAATATGAATCTTTTTTTTTTTTGGTCTTTTGTCGTTTTAGGGACACACCTATGCATGGCATATGGAGGTTCCCAGGCTAGGGCTTGAATCGGAGCTGTAGCTGCCAGCGTATGCCACAGCCACAGCAAGCCAGATCTGAGCCACATCTGCAACCTACACCATAGCTCTAGCCACGTCAAATCCTTTAACCCACTGAGCGAAGCCAGGTATTGCACCTACATCCTCATGAAAACTAGTCAGATTTGTTTCTGGTGAACCCCACCATGGGAACTCCCTGAATATGAATCTTAAATGTAATTAGTTAAAAATAGGATCAGACTATTAGAATTTAAGAGATGAAAGATGCCTAAGAAATCTACTCTCCCCATCTCTTCCTTTTTAAGATAGGAAAACGGGATTGGTGATTTCAGGAGGAAATTAAAATTTCTTATTTCTCAATTCACCAAAGAGAATATTTAATAGCAGAGGAGAACATCTAGAACTTGTGTTAAAATGTGATGACCTCAGGCATCATTAGCTAAAATTTTTCTAAGATCCTTTCTTATACTTAGTTTGCTTCATCACAGGCCTCAAAGTTCACACTATTGTAATATAAAGGTTCACTTTTTTCCACTTTTTTTTTTTTTTTTAAGAATAAAGGATAAAAAGAAACCAGAACTTTAGCTCAAGGAATTTGGGTAATTTGTAATTAATGACAACATTTTATTGAAGAGTATTAACCATGAAGTGAGTAACTAAAGATGTCCTAGAACATAATATACAAAGGAAGCAAAATTTGTTGTTCACCATGTAAAAGTGCAGAGAAGAAACAGATTAAAGAGCCTATCTTCCCTAGCAAAGAGAAATCAAAGCACAGTTGGAAAACTGCTAAACTGGGGAGGTGGGGGGGATCAAATTCATACATCAAGAAATACCAAGGTACAATTACATCTGAAAAGTCCTTTTTAGGTGATATATAAAAAGAATAATGACTAACATAAAGTCTACCATCATCAACTGAAGTATACACTCCATTCCAATAAGAAAATAAATAAGTATGTGAGTATGAAGGTATACATAGAGAAAAGGTCCATAGCAGAAGCAAAGAAAAAGATTAAGTTGTGTTGAGAGCAGGGAAAGATATTAATGAGTTTAAATAGTTAAAATTTAGGAAAAAGCATGTTCAGTCTTGAGAGTGAAGCAGAGAGGAATAAATGCTCATGACAGGGTGCTAGTGGTCAGGGACAGACAGCAGGAGGCGCAAAAATGGGAAACTGGATCATGAGTACAAGCAACAAGAAGGCAGTTACTGCCAGAGCAAGTAGTGAAATTATGCCCTCAATGTTATTTTGACTTTCATCTCTGAGCTTCAGAGAACACCTGAGGTTTTTTAGTAAACAAGTGACAAAGACAGGGTTGAAATGTTAAGAATAATACATTATGGATTGGAGTAAAGACAGACACGCCAAAATAAAACAAGCAAAACAAACAAAAATAAACCATGCAATACATTTCCAAAAAATTTTTCAAAATGAAATACACTCTCATCTACCCCAGATGAAAAAGAACTGAACTAATGACTCATTTCCAGTTTGATGATTTCAACTTGAGTTCTTTAATATCCAATAGGGTTAGCAAATAAGTATTCTTTTAGTATCAATAACAATAACTACCTAAGCATAAATGTAAGCAGTAAGAAAAAAATTATCAAAACGTGAGTAAAAATTTAAAAAGTGCTACAAATTTCCATGGAAAAAATAAATGATATTATAAACTTTTCTAAGTGCATTGTTTTAATACAAATTTGTTACTTCTATTGTTCCTTAGAAATTGTCTTAAAAAAAATCTTCCCATAACTTTGAACATATTCTATAACTTACAAAGAAGAAGAATTATTTTAAGAATATAATGTAGATTTTAAAAATAGGTAACAAAATATTTAACAATGTAGCAATTTCCCTTCTCACTTGCTGTTCCTCCTTAATTTTTTGTGATTTGATACCCTTCTGACAGGGACCAATACAGCTTCAGCATTCAGCCTTTGTGAATGAAAGAAAGAATAAATATGCAAATCAGTTTATCGATAGATAAATTTCCTTTTCCACATATGATCCTCATTGCACCGATCTGGTGAATGAAGTACTTACTTAAGTTACTTTGCACACTCTATTCTCTTAATTTTTATTCCCTCATCTGCCCCGTCTCTTCCAAGTCAGAAACTCCTTTCCTCCTTTAAAACCCAGATCAAAGAAATAAAATCCTTGTTCTGTCAGGAATTAATAATTTCTTCTTTTGCATTACACCAGCACTTAACACATAATATTGCCTTTATCTTTGGTTAGTTATGTATAGTAGACAAAAAATTATTAGTACGATAAAATATCATATTTATATTTGCTTCCTAGTGAGTGAGTATGTATCTATAAGTATGTGCACTCATATGAATGTGTATATGTACATGAATATATACATACATAACCAAATTTAACTCATGTTTATATATATTCATATATTCATATTCATTTTATTACATACACTAATAAAAACCAGAGTAAAATGTATTTGAGTTCACTATTGATGTACAGATTGAAGTGAGTAAATGTTAAGTTCCTTTTAGCTATAAATTTTTATTCTTACAAAGAACAGTATATTTACCAGTGGTTTTTAACACTGACTGGACTTTATATCAGTAATAAGATGCATTCTAAATAAATATTTTGAGGTTAGTTTTCTTGAGATGATGAGGTAGTAAGTCTAGAGCAGTTCTCAGACTTGCAATTGTGAGAACTTGAAGGTTCCACTGTAAAGAGCAGCCAGGACCCATAAGTATATGGGTACTATAGACACATATATGTCTGTAATGCTTCATCAACTTCTCATTAAATTTGCATTTGATAGTCCACAGTTCTTGCACATTGTTAGGATAAATATACAGGTTCCCTCTATGTAATTGCTTATTTATAGAATGCTTTAAACTGGGTAAGAGTAGCTTAAATGGCATAAAATGCTTCCTGCTGCAAAAACAAGAAAGTGTACTCAATTACAGTTTACACATCTTCAATAGCTTTAACAAAATTTCAAAGCTTGAGTGCCCTGATGTGTTCTGAGCTGGGTTTGGAGAAATTTATGGGCATAATTTTCTTCTATTTATTTTTTTATCTAAATATTGCTCCAAAAGAAGAGGGTAAGTTCAAGTGTATAAATATGTACACAGTTATTACAAAAGCAGTGTATCTGTGTCTATTTAGTTTTGAGTAATATTTGGTTTTATTTATAAATGTGTATTCTTAGTTATAGAATAACATCATAGCCCTTAAGAGTACAACTGCAAACTATTAGCATGTTTTATCATGAATGCTTTGCATACTATCACAAAATATCACATATTTTAAATATCTGAAGGGGTCCCTTTAGATCAAGACCATTTGTCTCTCAACAAGAAAATGACTATGTAATGGATACACTCGGGTCTTTATAAAGTATGAAAGCTCTTTTTTAAAGTTCACATACTACTCTTAGTAAAGAGGAATGCTTTCCATCATTGTAGTTACCAGATGGTGGCTCCCCGTCAGATTTGCTAAACTAGAGAGTTGAATACCTGCATTCTGGCACAATATTCCCAAGGTAGTCTCTTTTTTCATCTTTTCATTTTCTAATTTCCATCCCTTTCAGATGGAAATCACTTCAGTAAAAAAGATAATTGGTTGTGCTTTTCAGCACTGAAGTGTTTGCCTTAGGTTAAGACTGTCTCTTAAATTAAGAGAGACAAAAACAATATCTTAACTTTTCCTCTTCCACTGTCTCATCATTTGTAAATGTACTTTCATGACTTTTCTTATCATTTTCTATAAAACCTCCAATTTTTAGCTCTCTGCATATTGTTTTTATTTAATGCTTTTCTCCTACTTCTGCTTTTCCCTCACCCTCATCCTACTTATTTCTAAAGAAATGTTCTGCAGCCTAGTGTATAAAACTCAGAATTACAATTAAGACTCTTCTCAGAAAGGGCAGGAAAACAATTAATGAAAACAAACCTCTTCGGACATCATGTCCTCATCTGTAATGATATGGGCAAAAAGGAGAGAGCACAGTTCTCCAAGTATGCATCCAGCCTGGTTATTTTAGAAGAATATTTGTTTTGCATTATTTGTACAATTTAAAAATTCCTCTTTAAAAATGAACATGTATCACCATGTCCTTCAATTAGCACTTTTTTTCCTCTTCCTATTTTTACCATACTGTTTTGCTTGGCTTTCACTTTAGGGCACTTTTTAAGTTCTTGGGTCTGGGTCTTAGGGACTGCACCCCATTCTCACTCCTAAGACAGCCTGCAGAGCACTGGTAGAACAAGATGCTTCTTCACTGTGCTTTGCCCACAAATGCAAGGCAGATCAGAGACTTAGTACAGGGAAGAAAACTAATCAGAGAAGAGATGTGGGCTGCTGAACATCTTGACCTTGCAATCTCTGATTTATGTAGAGTTTGTTAGCAACGCAGCAGAAGGATTGTTACTACTAAAAGTAAGGATTGTTATTACTAATAGTAATAGATGTGGTCTCCAGAAAGGAGAATCCTCTTTCTTCATTCTTCAGAAAACCAATGCACATTACTAGCAAATTTCCAGCAGAAACTCAGGCCAAGAAGACAAATTCCAGAGTGAGAATATGGAGTAAAGGCAAATTACATAAAATCACTGATTGCCACCCAAGAGACAGAGTTTCTATAATAAAACAGGGGTCAAGTTTTGTACATAGCATACGGCAGATGAAGAATGGTGAATTTCAGAAATATGAAATGTGGTGATTGTTGTTTTGCCTACAAGCAGACATAAAAGTCAACATTAAGGTTGCTGTTCAACAATTAAACTCCTTCGGTGTATGTGGCAAGTCTGTCCATTTCCAGATCCTTTGGGGGAAAGCAAGAAAGTCAAATACTTTTAGAAATAATATTTACTGAAGTCAAACAATATACTAAAGCTAATCAAAATACAGCATGTGGTTCTGCCTACAAATAAACATCTGAGAATTCTCAAAAACACAATAAACATTCTATAGAATCATTATTAAACATTTCAAATGCAAATCTATTAATTAGTAGAATACAAACTGAAATGATGACACTATATTAAAGTGTATTATATATCTGGATGGTAATTCTAATTCTTTAATTCATATTTTTAACATTTAAAATGTCCTTGGTATTTAACTAAGGCATATGCTATAACTCTATTGGAAAGAAATGGCCAAACATATTTAAAAGATATACCATATGTAATAGTTTAACATTTTTCATTTGTATTTAAAACGAAAAGTCCTAATTTCTGAGTATGTTAAATTATATACATTTTACCTTATAAGTTTTGTGGAATTTTTAATCCATGTTCTCATAAAAAATTTATTGTGGTCATGCAAGAAATACCACTTAATCCATTAAGTTATTCGACAAACACTTATAAAATACTCACTGTATGTGCCATAGGCTGTATCACTATGGAGGATACAGCCATGTACAAGATTGACATGGTTTCTTACATACCATTTGTTAGACATTATTGGTATATTAATAAAATATTACACAGTCACTTTCAGTATATAACCATAAATTAAAATGCCTCCATTGAAAAAGAAAATGGGCTCAGAGTTACATTTTGTAATGCCACAAAGACATTTATTCCGAAGCAAAATCAGGCCAAGGTATGGGTGCCCAGGTGATGATTACAACACAGCTGGGTAATGGGAGTTGATACTTTCATGGTTTCATAGGACCCTAGCTCTTTCAGATTTCATACCATAGATGAAAAATAACATTGGACACTCTAGTGAAAAATGAGTTATATTAAATTAGTTTTGGTCTCCCTGCCCAACTCAGTGACCCCTATTCTATGAAAAACAGGGTTCCTGCTGACATGTATGGCCCACCATCCCCATGACTCCATGGTTAAATTCATTTGCCATAATTGATTTGATTAGTGATGGGAAAGTGAACACACTGAGCAGAAAATTCTAAGCAACACTGCACTCTGAGACAGTCAGGCATTCTGCCAGGAAAACACAAGTCTTTAGGACTTCGATAAAAAATTATGAGATTCTAGACTCTTCAGACTCTCACTTAACCTTCTGCATTTTTCACAGTTTTGCCACCCATCAGTGGTCTTGGTAAATGATAACTCACTCTTATGTCCCTGGAAAAATGTTCCTTGCGTTTTTCTTCCCTAGCACTGCATCTTTATCTAAGGTTCTATATCCATCCAGCTTGATGTCATGTGCCATAATGGTAACATAGTTCTCAAGGATTCTGGTACCAGCCTGCTGACTGGAATAAGTGTTTTAAACTGGTCCAATAAATTGAAACATGGAACGTAAATGATAAATTAAAAATAATTTATAATTTGTACAGTCATGAGAGCTTTTCAATTTTTTAATGAATGAAATACTTCCAGTATTTATTCTCCACTTGAGACACAGTCCTATATCATGCATTAGCACATAGATTATGCCATTTCCCCTTTAATCAGAACAGCCATCCCAAGACTCATGAGTTATTCTCAGCAGCTCTCTGCTCCCCCTCACAGCAATCTTCCAATAGCAGGCACTGTAAAAGTATCCTCAAGGATCCTTTCTACCTAACAATTTAATCTAATTGTATGTTAAGTCCCATGCTACCAAGTACACCTAAAAAGGTTTTGGCCTCACTCAGCATGTTGTCCAGTCAATAGGATTGTCTTTGTCCATCCAAAAGAACCTGTCAACATTTGATTAGGTGCCTTTTCTTGTTCTATGAAGAGATGCCAAGGAAAAATTCCTTGAGTGTTGCACAGTAGAATTTCTAAAGAATCCTCTACACAAAATTTTCTCACCAGAGTCTTAAAGCAGCTGGTCAGAAATCATGTACCTATCCTGCCCCATTTTCCTTTTCTGCAAATGTCAGCACATTTTTTAGGGGGGTTCTATTTTTCAACCTTCATTTTTATCCAGATGCCTCATTCCAGTTTTTAGTATCCTACATGCCCATCAGAGTCAGAGATATAGTTCTGCATTTGTTTCAGGAAAAAATCCTCTATTTTATCTGTATTTACTATTAGTATTTCTTTTTCTATTCCATTTGTTATTCTTCTATTCTTCTTCCATATTAATGGCCTTCTCCCCTGATGTATGAGTTGCTAGATTTCTTTGCTTAACCTTTTCTGTAATCTGCTCAGGATTTTTTTTGTTTTGTTTTGTTTTGTTTTTTGTTGTTGTTGTTGCTATTTCTTGGGCCTCTCCTGCGGCACATGGAGGTTCCCAGGCTAGGGGTCCAATCGGAGCTGCAGCCACCGGCCCACGCCAGAGCCACAGCAACGCGGGATCCGAGCCGCATCTGCAACCTACACCACAGCTCACGGCAACACTGGATTGTCAACCCACTGAGCAAGGGCAGGGACCGAACCCGCAACCTCGTGGTTCCTAGTCGGATTCGTTAACCACTGCGCCATGACGGGAACTCCTGCTCAGGATTTTCCTTTAAGTTTTACTTTGGATTTAGCTCAGGCTAGGTTTCTGGTGAGCTTGGGCAGCACTGCTTAGATGTTCTCTTTGCTCTGATAGAGCAAACTTTGGTTGCCATTGCTGCCTTTCCTGATTTTCTTCACCATTGTTTAGTTAAAGAGCCACCTACACTTGACAGTTTCTGCAGCCTAAAAGCATAAAAGTAAGGGGCTGGGAGTGAGGTCTCCTGCTGAGTAGAGTTCTGACTAGGATGCCTGGTTGATTCTTTCTCTCCAGCTCTCAGTCTAGAACAGGGACCACAACATTTAGCAGGTGATGCAAGCCTAGCACTATTTCTGGAAGAGGGCAAATTAGCTGGTGCTCCCTACTTTTTCCCTGGGAAACTCTCTGATGTAGAAATATATCGAGACTGATATTCCTCAATTTTTCTTTGATGCTACCACAGTCTGCCTACTCCATCTCTTTTCCCCTTTTCTCTGAGTTATGATGTCTCACTGCACTTCTCAAAATTTTGACAACTCGTATTCTTTCCTCAGTACTGTCACAGAAGGTGTGACATAACTATATATCCCAATGTTCATCTTAAGCCCTTTTAACCTTGTGTCATCCTATTACTATAATTCATACAAAACAACAGATGATGCTCAAGAGCCTTGTTAAGCAACACTTACTATAACTTTTATCCTATGTTCCATTATGTCATTTTGATTAAAATTGTGACATGATACAACTTAATTTCACTTAAATGAAATGGGGAGTTGATTGTAATGACAGTAATGACAATAATATATAACTGACTATACAAAACCAACTGCCTAGATTGAGATAGAGGATTGCCACTCATAAATATCTGGAGAATAAGTCATTAAAAGAGATAGTTAAGCAGTGGTATGTGTCTAAACTGGGAATGAGAATAATTCTGTTTTATGACCACAGTCCTTGTACAAGTCACTTAGAATCTCCACAGCACTTGATTTCCTTACGTGTAACATCTATGAAATATACTGGATGACCTGCAAAGATGATTCCAATTTAAAGTTCTATAATATAAATTGTTTATTGCTTTTTTGGCTTCATTAGCCATTATTTTAAAAACAGTAAAACATGTATTTTTGACATCATAAGAACTTCACATGGGAATGGATATATTTTAGAAGATAATATGTCTTTGTTTTATTGATGTTTCAACTCAACAACATTAATCAGTATCTTAAATACTATTTTAGGTTTTGGAATATTTGTAAGCCTATAAAGATTTAAATCCCCAAATTTCCCTTCACAAATCATTTCTTTGTTATTATTTTCCCTCTTTTCATAAATATTTTAAAGTCAAATTTATATTTACTATCACTGCTAATATTATTGCTATATACACAGTACATGGATAAGTTTAATATTTTCAAAATCATTTTCCTACAGTGCTCAGGCTGTAGAACACAACATAGGAAATGCTTTTCACTTGGTAACTTATGTGCATACAATGAATATAAGCTGAAAAAAACAAGAAAGAAAAGTGGTTGCTTTCTGTTTGTTTGACTTTGGAACAAATGTCAGGAGAGAAGACAGGTTCTGTGTTACCTATATAGAATTTCTTTGGAGACAAATAAGAATTAACAATGCTTGTATGAGAGGAGGATGAAGACTTTCTGAGACTCTTATAAAATTCAACCATGAGGATGAAAATGAGACATGTTAGAATGGTTGGTTTGAGTTTCATTTATTTTTTGAAACTGATTTATTGTATTTTCATTATTCAGCTTCTGTTCTCAAGGCTTTATCGTTCAGTGAGGACTTTAATCTTCATACAGGTCAATTCCGAGTTTAATATCAATATTTTACCTGGTAATCTGGATGCTATAATAGATGTCAGGAGATTTCATTTTCACATGGAAGAAAAGTGATACTCATATTAGGCGTGGTGTGAGAATTGCTTGTGTGGAAATTATTCCGATAAGCAAAATAATTTGTTTCTTCAAATAATTTTCAAAACTGAAAAGAGGCTATAGAATGGTGTGCTGGTTTATGAATAATGACAATCTCAAAATGTAACTAATATTTTTGTTACTGCAGTTTTTTTTTTTTCCCCCGAATAATCAAGACTAAAGCCAGGAAGTGAGTTTAAGTAACTCCATATAGACTTGACTACCATGCACAACTGGACAGCTCGATAAAAATGAAACAAGGGCCATATCAGGTGTTCAATGAATAACGTAAGACACTTTTTGTGACTAGTGTTTTTTCTATGCATTTTGAAATTAACAAATGTCACCCAAGGTTCTGTTAGAGATCTTTTTCAAAGAGAAAAGTCCTGCTGCCTCTTATCGACCATTTCCATACATGTTTCTATTTAAGAACTATGATTCACTCACCTTGCCTTTTCTAGACTCCCGTTCTACATGATAATCTTATTTCCAGACTCAGCCCATCTATTTGTGTGCATCTTTATGATGAAGTGTTTTCAGGTGCTTTCTCATCCTTCCTGCTTTGTGGTTCCTCTCAAACCACAAAATTTATACCTATTTACACCTAAAAACACATTGGGAACTTTTTTTTTTAGGTTTTGGAATATCAAACCTATTTATGTGATTTGTCTGAGGAAGTGATCTTCTATAGCGTGAAACTTTTAAAGATACAACTACTTTAGTTCTCATTACAGCTCTTCTTCCTTCTTATCTCAGTTCTAGCATCAAACTATCATTCTTCAGATACTACACATTTTCTTGTTTTCAAATAGGTATTCTAATCTTTGCACTCAAACAGTTCCCAGTACGATAGAAGGTCTGGACCAAAGGCATTTTCTCATACAGCATATACTTATTTTTTGCTGTTGCCTCTTTTTTTTTTTTCCTAAACTGTCTTTCCTGTACACCTAGGGGTTGTATCACCCATTACCTTTTTTTTTTTTTTTTTTTTTTTTTGTCTTTTTGCTATTTCTTGGGCCGCTCCCATGACATATGGAGGTTCCCAGGCTAGGGGTCTAATCGGCTAATCAGAGCTGTAGCCACCAGCCTACACCATAGCCACAGCAACACGGGATCCGAGCCGCGTCTGCAACCTACACCACAGCTCACGGCAACGCCGGATCGTTAACCCACTGAGCAAGGGCAGGGACCGAACCCGCAACCTCATGGTTCCTAGTCTGATTCGTTAACCACTGCACCACGACGGGAACTCCTACCCTTTTACTTTTTGTCTTCTCACTCCATTCTCTGTAGTGACCCTTTTCTTTCCCTGTATAAAGAAACTTTCTTTGAAGCATTAAAAACAATACACAACCATTATCAACAGAAAAAGGTACATTTTTCGTTAAATGTAATGCTCTTCCATCAACTGTTTACCTTTTTATGTCTTTGAAAGTACTGCTAAATAATTGAATAGAAATTGCGGATACTTTGAATCAACTGCTTAAAAATAATATTCTAAATCAACCAAGGGCATGTTACAAAACCATATTGCTCTGGAACTATTATCAATCCAGTCAACATAATGTCTGCAATTCTGGCATTTCTTAATACTCACACTACCTTTATAATGATGCCTGATGATAAATCCAGCCTACCTTCTCATTTTCAAATATTCTCTTTGAACTTATCTCAATCTTTCAAAGTTTTACTGTGATTAAATGGTAAAAGAAAAAGACATTTTTAGTTGGCTCTTTAATAAATCAATTAAACTAGTCACATAAATTAAGAGAAAACTAGATCTGGGTAAAATAACACTTGAAAAATATATTAAAACTTTAATACCAATATTAATTTTTGGCCACACCCATGGCACATGGAAGTTCTGGGGCTAAGAATCAAATATGAGCCACAGCTGAGACCTACACCACAGTAGAGCAATGCAGCATCCTTAACCCATTGTGCTGGGCCAGGGATCTAACCTGTGCCTCACCAGCAACCAAAGCTGCCACAGAGACAATGCTGGATCCTTAACCTATTGCATCATAGCATGGACTGCCCCAATTTAATTTTTGATATTACCATAAGACAAAATGTGGTGTTTCTCATAAATAAATATGATTTTTTAAAAATATGCCTTAATATTTGGTGAGGGGTTTTGGTTTCCTCAAAGTTATTACAAATTATTCCCAGATTTCACATAAAATTTTTTGTTAGAAAATAGCAAAAAAAAAAAAAAGTGCTTTGTGTTTCAAGAAACTTTAGAATTGCCTAAAGAAGACCAAAAATATGAATAACATTACTTACCATGCAGTGATTTATTTTGTGACAAAAGGAGTAATAGTCTGATGTCACTGTTTTTGATTAAAGATAGAACTGCATGTATCAGATGAGGAATGGTCACCAAGGTAAAACTATTCAAAGCTAGAGAAATTCACTTACCTATTGGAATTGCACATATGTTTAAGTCTAGTGACCATGTAAACAGCCACAAATACAGATTAGAAAACATTTCTATCCAATTTTAAAAGTAATCATATATTCACAACTAGTTTATTTAAAATATTAAATGTCACTACTTACTTTTCTCAGTCTCAATATAGTCTTTTTCTCTAGACAGAAAGAAATTTTCCATTCAAAACAGCTCATAAAATTTCTTGCCTTTGTAATCAAGTTAAAACTAGAGGAAATGACTTGCCTCCATCAGCAGGATACCATTTTATTAAATTCAATCAAATGTTCTATTTACACACTTCAATCCTCAATAAAATTCAATTTTATTATTTGAAACCTATAATCTTCAGTGAAATTGAATAAGTGTATTTCACCAAAGCTGAAGTGCTCTGTTATATTAATCAGCTAGACAAGATTTTATAAAAGGGTGGGGAGTATAGAGCAAAGGCAGTATTGGTGATGGTCTGTATTGTGTCCAACTGTTTTAGTCCCCCCTTATAAGTTAATCAATTTTAGATCTAATGTCAAAACTTTTATTAGATAAATGTTACACACTAGAATGAAGATGTTTGCATTTTAATCTAGTTTTTGTGTTTCATGTGGAGGGATTTTTTTTCTCTTGAACATAATTAAAGAATACTAATATTTTAGTTATTTGATTTACAGAAATCTGATTATTTAGCTTAGAGAAGAACAGGCATTCATTGTCTGCTAAAGAATTCTAAGAAAAGGCAAAGCATGAAGTATAGTAAATATAATTAATAAAGGAAAGTACCTAGCTAAAGCGCTTCAGAATAACCTTAAGTAAATTATGCCTTGAAAACCATCGGTTTACCTCCATAAGTTTAACCCACAAAGACATCAGTTCAGAGCATCCACCATACCCTGCATGGCTCTCCGTCCTCTCACTTACATCTTCTGAATATCTCTGTGGATTTACTCTGAGAAAGCCTACTGGTACGTTTCTACTTTATCAATAGAGCAGAGAAAATAGACCTGGATTATGAGTCAGACGCCCTGTTTATAGCCAAGGATTTAGAGTTAACTATCTGTGCAACTTTGGGCACATGATATAAACTCAGTCTCAGCAAGTGCACTACCCGTCTTCATGCCTCACCTGTTGTAGGGAGGGCTAATTGATTATGGCATGCTTCATATATTCTTACACAGTGGTCCAGGCAGCAAGTTACAATCAGTCTAAGGTAGCATTAATTTTTCAACTATTGCCACCCTAAGACTGGATAATTCCTAAGGCCATTACTATTTCTAACATTCTGGGACTCCACATGCCCCAAGCAATTAATTGATTCCTAGATTAATACTCATAGTGGCTCCAAGGCTCAGCTTCCTAGATAGTCCCAGTGCAATTTATGAATGTTTTCTGATACTTCCTAACTCAGCACCCCTTAATCTGACTAAGATGGCTAGATTCTGATTAATAAAACTAAAGTTTATTAGAAATTCATATATGCGCACATAGCTGTCACATTACATATACACAGATACACACATTTTAAAATAAACTGGAATATCTATATTTAAACAATGTTTAAATCATTTATTTCAACTGGCAGAAAATAATAGTTTTGCAATGTTTATGAATGATAATGTTACTGAAGGAAGCAGAATTATGTAATAAGATAGAATGTCTTTTGGCCTTGAGAAATATTTTTTGGAGTCATTACTCTGTGCAGTAAAATGGTGGAAATGTTATTCTGAACTCAATCAATCCCCTGAATATTCATCTATCTCTAAACTACTTCTAAAACAGAAAGTGACTAAATGTGGTATGTGACAAAACATCCAATTAAATGTCTCCTTCCATATACTATAATTCACTGTTTACATATCATATGCTGTAATTTAGTGTTGGCAAAGTGTACTAAGGATTGTCGTGTGTATTTTGTTTGATTTAAATTTAAGGGATTTATCAAAAAGTACTATGATAGTGTAGAAAGAACAATGGGAGATCCCATTATGGATCAGTGGTTAACGAATCTAACTAGGATCTATGAGGTTGTGGGTTCGATCCCTGGCCTCGCTCAATGGCTTAAGGATCCAGCGTTGACCGGAGCTGTGGTGTAGGTCGCAGATGTGGCTCAGATTCCCCCGTTGCTATGGCTCTGACTTAGGCCAGCAGCTACACAGCTCTGATTAGACCTCTAGCCTGGGAACCTCCATGTGTCATGGGTGTAGCCCTAGAAAAGACAAAAAAAAAAAAAAAAAAAAAGGAAGAAAGAGCAATGAACTTGGAATTAAAAGAAAAAATTCAAATTCTGATGTATATCAAATGAAGAAAGAGATTTTAGTAATGATTTTTAAAGAAAAATTGTATGAATGTTATATGAAATACATAAATATAATAAATTCAACTACAGTAATTACAATAATTTCTATAAAGCAAAAATGTTATATATAGATAGAATATATTACATATGATATATATATAACTGGTCAGTGAACGGGTCAGTTTATTCTGTTTACCGTATAAACGTTAGATGCTAAAAAGTAAATAAAAGCAAACATAATTTAATATAAGTATACTGCATTCCTTATGTAGTGGCAGTAATTGTATAAGACTTTTGGCTGTAAAATAACAAGATTGATCTATGGGACACTTTCCAATACTTTAGTGTTGGCCCTTTAGCAGGAGATAGATTTAAACTTGTTAAAAAATAATTTCCATATTAGAACCCTGGCTTCTTTTCCTATTAAAAAATGTGAGTTAGTTTGAAATTCAAAATGTATAGTTATTCTCATCAGGCCTCTTTCAATATCTATAATGCTGCCCTTGCCAGAACTTTCAATTGCTTCTCTCTTCCCTCTAAGGCAAAACAGTCAATTATGGAACAGAATATCACAAGAGTTTCCAAAGTATATTTATTTAGCTATGGAGAAATATGGATCATATTATAAAATTGCTATTTTAGGTAATAAGTGCTCTCAGATTGCATGTGTGCATGTTTGGTCTGTGTATGGATTAAGTTGAAGGATTATCACATAAAGTCATGAGGCTATTTCTTTTGGTAAGTGAGGAAACCTGCAAAATGATCAGAATATATGGCAAGTGATGACTATGCAAAGGAAAAATAAAATAATATGGTATATTTAAAATCTTTTAATTTCAGTTTAGTTATATAATAGCTATTCATGGTTATAGACTTTTAAGTTATGACTAGACATTTTCAAATATTTTTTAACATATAAAATTATATTCAAGGGTTGCTGCAAAATATTTTTTATACACTAATGTATTCAAAGTTCCAGTAACGATTTAAAAGTTAATGCTCTTAATATTGAGATTATTGAAAACTTGGATAACTATGTTCTCATAACTTCATATCACAACAAACTCTAAACATTCAATTATTAATAAAAATTATCAATATCATAAATCATACTTTAAAAATACCTGAAAATTAAAAATAAAAAAATAAAAATTTAAAAATAATTTGTTGTATAGCAGCTGTTTACAATGTTGTGAATCAACCACACTTTAATTTTAAAAAAATAAACAATTTTAAAAATTCAAAAATTAAAAAATTCATATGCCTATAATCTGCTATGTTCCTAAGGCAAAAAGAAGTAAAGTAGGTGATCATTTTTTTAAAGACTATCTCTTTAATCAAAGACTACGTTTAGCCCCATGATGGATAAACCCCCATCAGGATAAAGAAAATATATCACTACTTTGGTGTTTACGAGAAATTATACCATTCTTCTTGCTGGCTACTCAGGTACTCTTATAAACTGTCAAAATGCTATGGCACAGATATAGGGGAACTTTATCAAAAATAGTAAACCCTGTTCCCAAAGAACACAAACTATAAATATTTTTATTGATATAACTCGGTCTACGTACATTCGGTTATACAATCCAGTGTGCTCTCTCTGTTCTCAAGAGGCTGAGGTTCACATCGTTTTTTAAAATGGTACTGATGTTTCATATGTATAAGCTGTAATATCATCAACATAACTGCCACTCCACATACTCTCTCTTTTGGTCCTCTCCAAACTCTGTGGCCTTGGTAGAATATGAATCACCACCATTATTTAAAATAAGAGAAAAGAATTCAAACGGTTTCACCAAAAAAAGAAAAAAAAAAAAAAAGGAAATATGTGAGATGATGAATGTGTTGATTAACTTGAATCCTTTCATCATGCATACATGTATATGCCCATCAAACCATCATGCTAAACACTTTAAACAGCTTTTTATATTTATATATTACATTGTATTTGTCAAATATGCCTCAAAAAAGCTGAATAAAATTATTTATTATTCCTTCCATTATGCCTTCCCTCTTCTTCCTCCTTCATTTAGTAATCATTCATGTACCTGACACCTGTAACAGGTGCTGTGAAATGTGTAAAAGAGAACCTCTAGAGAATTACTAGATCTATGGCCTGCTCCTCTTTACTGACATAAAGCACCTGAAATGTAGGACTGAAGGCCATGGCTAGTCAACAGATGGACTGTGCAGTCTCAAACAAAAGGGACATGACTTTAATAAAGATGAAGATTAAAGCAGAACTCCTACACCATGCTAGATATGACGGCTGACAAAATGGTACGCAGATTACAAATCTCACTCTGTAAAGTTTGTGTGCATAGGCATCCATCTGCTAAATGTACAGATGAAACAGATATGTTTCATTGATAGGCTAAATAAAGCTAAATTAAGTTTGACATATCATTTAGTTCATGGAAAAGTCTCTACACAACTTAAGGAAATGGGTCAGCACTACAGTATCTATTCATTTTTACAGGCCAGCTTTCAAAATAACCATTTTCTTTGCTAGCGTGTTTTCTTTAATTTAGGATATGGTCTTTGTCAATTAGGAAGGCACTTAAGATGCACTATCACACCTTACTGAACAAATTTATTTAAAATGATATTATCTGCTATTTGTCTTATTTTATATTGCCAGATTCCACTGAGTGCTAATAAGTGCTTGCCATTGAAGAGGCCTGCATTTAACATCTGTCACCAGCATCCACAACTGCCCCTACGGGGAACTGTCAGGGAGATGGTTATTCTCCTTTGTAACACCCTGAATCTGTTTCACATCATTTACATACAGATAGTTACAGGCATTCATCATTTCATTATGCTGACGACTTCACTATTCTGATGTATAATGTCTCTTTAATGAGCCTCAAAAAATACAATATTCCTTGATTTATGACTGCTTAACTGAAAAATTATACAAATTGACTAGAAAAAAATCCTCATAATGTATTTTCATTTTTCCTCCACATTACACTTATATTTAACAGTGACTCATGAGTTAAGATCATGACTCCTGACAAAAGAAAGGATCAGAATTTGACTCACTATCTTTTAGGACCACTGAGGTTTATGTGCATATTTAAGGCTTCCTTGTAAAACTGTGCTGACACTAAAAAAGAGCAAATTAAAATCGATCACTTTTCCCCCCTAAAATTGTGTACTAGACAACCTCTTTCAATATCACCATAACTTTGATAAAGTTTCTTAAATTGTAGGGAAAGTTACGACTAAATATTAAATTTCCCTTTTGTAAGTAAATATTAAGATCCTTGATGCCAGAGAGAACTCTATTAAGAAACAAAGTAGACAAGAAAGGAAAAAAAAAAAAAATAAATTGAATTGGGAACAGAAGCTTGGAAAGAGGTAGAAGTGCTTTCTTTCACTGCTTGTTAACTCATAGGTTCCTCTTGGGATGGCAGCTCCAAGAAGGTGTCACTAGCCTTGTTTCCAAGTCTTAAAAGTTATGCCACTGAAGGTGATGAAAAGTGTTCTATTTATTAATTAAAAATCATTTCCCAAAAGAAACTGATTGTGCCCCAAACAGGCCACAGTTCCACAGAAGTATAAATTATTCATGCATGCCAGCTTTTGTAGAAAAAATAGGAAGCCTTTGAGTATAGGGTAAATCATATTAGAATGAACACTATATACAATTATGAATAAAGACAGATCTTGAATCTCAGAAGCGCTCATAAGTCAGCATGAGTAAGGTAGACAGAAATAGCACAACATTTAGGAACTGGTACCCTTAGATTTAATATTAGCCTCTCAAGTTTAGATTCCGTTCAATATATGTGAGACTATCTGTAGCTTTCAAGTCCTGAAAGAACAGAAAACCAGGCTAAATTAACCCAGAATCATTGGAAAAAGAGTGGTTCAAGTTAAAATGAAAAAGCACAGAACTGTTCTCATGTCAAATAAGTGATAGGATTACCCATAGAAATCCTCATAAAAGACATATAGCATACCTACACGTACTCTGTAAGAAAATGTCCATTTATAAAATATATACAAGGAAATTAGTTCAATTCCATTTACATTACTTTTTTTTATTCCCTAGCTTGATTAGCCCTTTTCAGGCTCATGATACATTACTTTTGGTCATATCTAAATATGGGATTCACCCACAGAGAAGCAATAATAAGCAAGGTTGAAGGAAAAAAATGCAATTTTTTGAGTATTCTTAAATAGAAAAATTCAAAAACATCCATATCAATTTAGCATCGTTCACCAAAAGGGTTTATATCTTCCTTGGTAACTACATGGAAGGGAGTGTGATGGTTTTCCTATTCTTTGAATATCAGAGCTGTTTTAGGAAAGTTTTCTGTCATAGCTTAAAAGGCTATATTAAATTATTAATTCCTGTGCTGAAGAAATAATACTCATTACGTTTGACATTTGAATTGTTTAAGACTGTCACCTCGCCTACAAAAAACAAGATGTAACACACACTGTATATATAAAGCATTCCCAAACAGATGTATATAGTTTTAAGACAAAAGAGATCTTATTTCCAAACAATCTCTGAATTGATCAGGTGTTTATTTCTTAATTTTAGGACAAATGGAGTCCTGACTTTTTTTAAAAAGGGATAACTATTCACGTCATTGAAATGATAAGGTATTATCCTCTTCATTATTTCAAACTTACTTCAAAAATATCAAGCATTTTCCCTTTATTCTAGTCTCAGATTATGTGCTCATCTGTAATCTCTTCATCTATGAGGCCAACAATTTACCCAAAATAAAAATAATAACCAACTTGCTCGGCTTTCTCACTGTAAGCCATTTCCCCACACATTGTAACATCCCATCTTCACCCCAAACCCTCACAGATCAGTGTTATTTCTACCCACATTTTAATGAGGAGGACACTGAAACTCTGAGAGAGTAATTGGTATCTCCAAAGTCAGAGAGCCCTGGACGAAGCGGTACTGCTGGCCCAGAGGCCAAGGCCAGCCCCATCTCAACCTGAGATCACTGTGCCAATTTTGCTTTCATTTTATCCCCTCTTCCAGAGATCTTCAATTTCTTTCTCTCCTTCCTGGTACTTTCTAAGCTTCTTATCACTCTCATTAAAAAGAAGAAGAAAAAGCATCCAACTTTTTAATCTTCTTATCCAAGGGATCAAAAACCATAAGAAAGCCTACCTTAATTCCATTGTCTCCTTCCCTTCTCATCCAACCGGATTCTCCTCTGTCCCTGACTGTTCTTGTCTCAATCCTGGGAATCTAGTGTTGGTCTTGCCTCCCTACTCATCCTGCCCTCCCCAAACAGCTCAACCTGTGACCTATTAGGGGGCAATTCCCAGGGAAGTTGACCTTTGACCTTGATTGGTCACTCTTTAACAGTGAGCTCAATGTCACCACTTCTTTCTCTTTAAAATTCCCTTGAAACTGACTTTGGTCCTAAGGACAGGACCTGACCCTGGTCCTGGCCTTAGCTGCCTCACCTTGGTGTTCTCGGCTCTCTGTTCTCCCACTGAATACCCACACTCCCCAGGGCACCATTTCTATCCCAGTTGGTGATTCAGATATTTAATTGTCTGCAAACTACCTCCAGCTGCTGAACAGGCCCATCCTCAAGCTCCCCAAAGCACAACATATCTTCTTCATAACCCTCTCCCTATATTACTACCTCAGTGTAAGGCATCCTTCTCATCAAATGAATGCAAAAAACCATATGGCACTTGTTCTTGTTTTTCCTCCCTGGAGCTCTCGTTCACCAACACCCACTAGGAAATAACATGTTAGGACCCGATCCTGCTGCTTCCATGTATTCTCTGTCTCTATCCAACCCTTACCTATATTCTCAGTGTCTCTTCTACTGATCACTGCCTGATTTATTCTCCCTTAATCACGTCCCACAGGAACCTAGTGTCTCAGTTTCACTTCTCCCTTCACACTTTATGCCCATCTCTAGCTTTCAGGTATTTTCAAGTAGAAGTGACATGCAGGAGTTTCAGTATGTGGCCTCTGAACCCAGCTTTACCACTTACCAGCAATCATGTTACCTCACCTCTCTTCACCTTACTGTCCTCATGAACACAAAATTAAAAAAAAAAAATAGTAGGAAACCATAGAATAGCTGTGAGGATAAAGCAGAGCATTTTGGGCACGTCTGGCATATCTCGGGCATGCTGCAGTAACAGTGGTTTAATACTCTTATAAAGAAACGTCTTCCTCTCTGGATCCCCCAGTGGACTGCATTTCTTAATGATGGGCATTTAGCTGAATATCACTAGCATTCACACCAAGCACACAGCCAGGGCCTCCATGCATCGAAATTGACTCAACCAGCCCATGAGACACAGTGTTGAAAATAAAAGAATGATTTAATTGGATTTTACTCCTTTATTTTTATTTTATTCTTTTAATTTATTTATTTTTGCTTTTTAGGGCTGCACATGAGGGATACGGAAGTTCCCAGGCTAGGAGTCAAATCAGAGTTGCAGCTACAGGCCTATGTCACAGCCACAGCAACTCAGGATCGTAGCCTTGTCTGTGACCTATGCCACAGCTCCTGGCAACACCAGATCCTTAACCCACTGAGGGAGGCCAGGGATCAAAGCCTCATTCTCACAGATACTAGTTGGCCTGAGCCACAGTGGGAACTCTAAGGTTTTACTCCTTAATTTAAGCCCAAATTGAGTTCAGAAGCCAGGTATAAATAAAGTAAGCAAGTAAGATGAAGATGATAATGGATGAGGAGTTTCTCTCCAGACAAAAACCCTGTGTGTGATTGTTCAGGCTTTATCCCAGAGTTTGCCCGGTAGGTTTCAATGGAGAAAGCCTCATGCCCACCCCTGACTAGGGCTCAGCCAGTGCACTGCAGTCTCTGGAGGACATTTCAGGCTCCCCTGAACAGCCTTGCTCCAACTCAGAACTTTATTCCTAACCATTGGCCATTCTGAGCCCTCTTTTCCTGGAGTCTTTGGCAGAAGCAGAGCTTTATCTAAATCAGTTTCTTGCTTATATGATCATAGCAGGTGATTAAAGACTTGACTATTACTTTCATTCTGGCTTATTGTCTTAACTGACAGCTCAGACACCTGCCAGCTCTGCACTCTCCAGCTCAGACCTTGACAACTAAGGAAAAGATGGATGATGGAAGGAGACTGCAAAGAGAAAACATCCTGGAAAAAAAGACTTTATTCCTCCTACCTTATAGGGTGACATCATCTTTTGAGTAGGTCCTTGATGCAGAACTATGATATTCTTAGATGAGAAGGCACCTCAGAATTTGCAATACAATTTATTCATGAATATATGGTGGACTGAAGGCAACATTAGGGAAAGAGACAGGGCTATACTGACACCTTGTTTGAAAACTTGTAGAAAACTTTCATAGTGCTATCTATTGTAGTGGGTTGAGTTTGGAAATACACAAGTTCCAGAAACATCTTTGTTCCCTTTTTGGAGTTTAGTGCTGTGATGTGACTAAATCATACACGATGGTGATACTCCAAACCCAAGTGGTTGGAAAAAGAAATTAGTACAACCTGAGAGCAGAAATATTCATGTGTTTTGGTCACACAAGCATGAAACATCAACTTCTTCAAGTTTCTAGATGAGATTATTTCAGAGCAAAGGCTAAAGATTTAAGACTGTCCCTCTTCCTCCATCACCATAGGCTTAAAAAAGTCTATATTTAGAGAGTGAGAGACTATATCTATTGGCCAATAGATTTTAGCATTTTGTTTTAAATCCGTTTTGGTGTTTAGCTGAGCCCATGACATGTGTAAATTCCCAGGCCAGGGATTGAACCTTCAGCTGTGACCTGAGCCACAGCTGTGGCAATGCCAGATCTTTAACCTGCTGTGCCACAAGAGAACCCTTAAATCAGTTTTAATTGGAGACTTCGAAGAACAAGGGGGCACAAATAGAGACAAAAGGAAGCCAACCCCAAGTTCTCGAACTGCATGAATTCTTCAGTGAGGAGGAGTGAGAATGCACACATTTCCAGAAGGAGCATCTGCAGCCTGGGAAGTACTGGTGGGGCTGCAGTAAGGTAGGACTACGATTGTTTCCACTTATAGTAAAGGACACTGTCTGATGCTGAGAAGTGATGAAGATCTCAGAAACCTCATACAGCACTTTCTACTAAATTGTACTTAGTGGTTACTCTGTGAGCCTCATTTCAGAATCCAAAACAAAGTTGAAATAAAAGCCAGGAAAGCAAGGAATTCATCTTTGAACATAGGTTATCTCTGAGGCTCATCTTTGTGTTTTAGTTTTCTTCCATGTTCTCTTTCCAGTTCAATTGCTTGGTATTCCTCAGTTTTCTCTGGCTATGTGTCAAATGTTATCCTTTCAAATTTTCTTTAAGAAAGAAATATATAAATACTGCAGGCATGAAGTTAAAACTTGTTCCTTAATGGTTGAAACACACTTTGTAGATCTGCCAAATAAAGCTCCTAAGTGCAGACCTTCTAGAATAAGAGCCAAAATCTTAAAAAAAGAAAAAAGAAAAAAAAATCAATGGAAGCATCTCCAAGTATGAGTAGACCATTTTCTTTAGACCTTAAACAGTATGGAAGATCTCGGTAAGAACTTTTGTAAAAGTTAGCTATTGTTTATCCCTCACTGTGTTGTTTTCTTAAATTGAAATCTTTCCTAAATTCATAGTTTTTTTTCTTTTAATTATGCATATGGAATGCTACAAATATATTTTAACTTTAGACTCAAGGATAAAAGTATCCCTGGCAGCACATTGGGTTAAGGATCTGGCATTGTTAGTGCTTTGGCTTGGGTCACTGCTGTGGCATGGGTTTGATCCTTGGCCCGGGCACTTCCACATGCCGAGGGCATGGCCAAAACATAAAATTAAAAAAAAAAAAAAATAAGGCTAATATTTTTTAAAAGGATTAAAGTAACTGATTCAATTAATGTGATTTATAACCTCGTGGTCTATTGTTCATTTTTTCAACATCAAGTCTAGGCATTTACAAATTTTTACCTTAAGGTAAAGATTTTCTTTTTTAGAAAAACTACCTAAAGTATAGCAAGATTCATCTGCCCTACAGTTAGAATAGACTAATGTCCAGGAAATGTTCAATACCTGTACTTAAAGAAAATAAACAAACAAAAACAACTGCTTTCATTAAGCAAACATCACAATGAAATATCTTATATATTAATACCACTAGAGGGCTTAACGCATTTTGCCTAATAAGAATTTCTTACATAAGGTTTTCTTCTTGGTATAAGTGAACTTCTATATATTCCTCCTTATAATCAAGGTTATTAAAAAATGGTTACAAGACATAAAGTGATTAGATCAAAGGAAATTTCATAGATTGAACACTACGCTAAGTTATTTAAATGTGTTAAATTTTAAGTTAAGTGTGTTAACGTTAGGTGTGTTAACTTTATGGATTCAAATATCACTTATTCTCAAATGACACAAATTATTTATGCCAATCTGTATTTTACAACATGGTTCTGATAAATGTCCTTAGCCATTTTCAAGGAAGGTTAATAGTTTTAAAGCATCTCACAAGTCTCTTTTAGTCACAAGTCACCAACAATATAAACTAAAAATAATCTGCCTTCATTCAAGATAGTCCTTCTATTTCATAGGAATATTTATTTTGTGAAAATTTGTCTATGATTATAATTCATAAAAATTATATTACAAAAGATATATTTAAAATGACTGTCTCTGAATTCTTTCTAAAGAATGAAGGACAAGTCACGCATTTAATAAGTTTGATTTTTGTCTTGAGTGGTAATTTATCTTTAAGTCAATCTCATTATTCAGTCATATCATGAATACATCTTTTTACGAGATAATAAGAGAATACAAGTTGTAAGACTTAGCCAAATAGAACAAGTCAGACTTATTCTAAAACTTTTACTTACCTATTTAAAATGTGAATTAGTCTCACTGCCCCAAGTCTTAGATGTGAGTGCAACAATACTACAAATAAAATGCTCAAATGCTGAAGTAGAAAATATTACATTATATGCAATAAATTACCTCTGTAAATATGGGAAAAAATCTAATAAAATATAAATTGTTCCATTCATAATGACTTTCTCAAACTGTATGTTCAGTTTAGGGGGGAAAATGTTAGATGTCATAGGATATTTTAAAAAATCTTTCATTATCTGAATAATTTTTCCAGTTAATAACACAATTTGAAACTTAAGGCATATTTGATTATATCTTGGATAGAACATTCAAAATATATAGTCATCTGTAGCACATAGGCCCAAAAAGTCAGAAGATGAGTTCTAAGTAGCAACTGCAATAGCTAAACATGATTTCAAAACCTAAGGACACACTAGTTGTCTGGAGGTCTTACTGTTAAATACAATCTCCCTGAATTTCCCCCAGAGGTTATGTATTTATGTATAATTCACAGGACCATCAAAGACATTGCCACCTAAGAGATTTAACCAACCCCTTTTATTCCACCAGCAAAAAGACTATCATTTCAACCTCTTTACCAATCATAATAGCACTTACCATGAATTTTAGCAGTGCTGTGAAATATTATGTGGAAAATGTTATTTCTTCCCTGACATGACCGAATCAAGCTCTTGAGTCAATTTACAAGGTTTTGACAAGAGATTTTTAGTTTGCTGTGTTCTTTATAAGAGATTTGTATGATTAAGCTGCAGATACTGTGAGCAAAGAGCTTTCGATAACTTAATTTGATGAAGATTAAGCATTCTAATAATTTAAATTGGTGCCATAATCACTAATGGTTCAACAGATTTACAAACATTACCAAAATTTAAGGAGCCTGACCCATAGAAGTGTTTCTCATTCTGTATTTTTCTAACCTATATCTCATATGGTATTGATTATTCTTGCTAAGATTATCATTCTTGCCAGCATAGCTTTTTAAATATTTTACTTTCTCATCAGAAAATTATCATACTACTAAATATATTCTGGCAAGCATTATCATGACTTAGTAAAATATTATCACACTGTATCTCACTTTACTTTTTTTTTTTACCAAATATTTATTCTATAGTTAAGTTCTTCTATATCCAACATGAATTTTTCTTTCCAAGTTACTGTTCTCTTGTCACTGGTGTTTCAGTTGTTTGCAGTATTCTGACTATTACTTGTCCTACGCTATATATGCTACTCTTAAATTTTGGTAAAGTGTACCCCATATGACATTATTGAGACCAAAAAAAATAACTTTCTAATTTCATTAGAAATTACTTACAGTAATACACCTCTAGTACCGATCTTAATGCTTCATCCAGAATAAGCACCACACGAGAAGAATATCCAGAGGTTATTTTTATCTCCTTTCTCTAATTTACATGATCACTGCATTCAAATCTGAAAAATAAAAAATGTAAAATGTCTTACTATTAAATACAATGGCCCAATTTATACATAATTTGTAAAACAATAAGAAAATGATAGACAATTTTCCTGAATTTAATAGGTTTCTGAATACTAAATGACTACATCATGAAGAATTTTTAAAATATAATTTTATATGATGCAAAAATCATTGGGTTCAGCAAACTCATATTAAAATGTGCATTAAGCCATGCCCAATATTACTGCTTTTACTTGCCCAGTCATATAAGAAGTGAATCTCTACAATTTTATCCTTCTATATCCAATTAAGTTATGCATATTCATATATGTTTAACAAAAAGAATACATATTCAAATGTTGTGAGAGATTTGTTAAAGGAATTATACAAATATAAAGGATCCCATTTTTACAATGAGCTGATTCTGGATAAAAAACACCTGGGGAAATCTTCAGAATCAGGGCTCTCCAATCTGAAAAGACCTTCTTTGTTGAAGAGAGGTTGCCCACAGCCTCACTATTATTTGGAATCAAACCAACCAACATTAATGGAAAAAACTTCCAATGGAAAGGCTCTTAAATGCTATGGGTCTGTTTAAATCTGTTTTAACGGCAATAAACTTAATATCTAATAATAAAAACTACAATGTTTCAAGATAAAGTTGCTTTAGTTATTAAACAACAACAAAAACAAAGCTATTTTAAGTAAAATGCATTAACACCCTCACTACAACTCCTAAAGTTATAATTTTGTGGATTCATTGTATGTGATCCCTCAAGATTGTCACAGAGAATAATAGCAGCAGAAGTAACTCAATGGGAACTTTGTAATCAAACTCACTGTAAGGGGAGGCCACAGAACTTGATAAAACATTTGCCTCTCCAAAAAAAAAAAAATCTCTAACTCTGAATGCAATCACTAATGCCAGTTAACAGTAGTTGTAACTATTGGTAAATCCACTTCCTGTCTAACTGGTTAGTATATCCAGTCTGATTTTTAATGTCTATTTTGCCTCTGGTACATGATTTTTTTTTTTCTTCCTGCTTGTGTAAGTGGTAATCCTTGCTATTCAGGAATTTCAAAGGATAAGTTTATACATTGATAATAATTCTGCATAAAATTTCAAGGTAAAGAATGAATCAGAGATTCCCATAATTTTATTCAGTAGAATTTTCAATTTTATCCTCAAATTTCCTTTGTATATGTTTGTTCATTTCTTTATGAACTCCTATAATGTATGTGGTAGTTCTCTTTAACTTCGTTTTCAAGTTTCTCATATCCTTTCTAGTAACTTTTATATTTATTTTTATCCTACTTTGATTTTTGATGAATATTTCAAAAGTTATTTCATGAGGTCCCAGACAATGATTACAACTGTAAAATATCCATCTCTGTTAACTTCTGTTTCATTTTAGAAATTTTTGTACATTTCTTCTTTCAGTATTTTCCTCTAGAGTCTGATTGTTTGATCTTCATTTCCTTCTGTTGTATCATAATTTCTTTTTGAAACTTGAATTTCTTCATTATGTGCTAACATTTCAGAGGTAATATTTCCCTTTAACTTTTATGAGACTATGATTTGTTAGAACTCTTTTTTATATCATCTTGCATCACTGAAGATAGATATTTTTCATCTCCTGTTCCCTCATGTGCCTTACTTACTCTTATTTGTGTTGTGGGTGTGAGGTTTCTATGTGTAGATAGGATGATGTTCCCTTTTTCACTTATTGAATGGGCCCATGTGTGTGTGTGTGTGTGCGTGTGTGTGTGTGTGTGTGTGTGTGTGTGCATGTGTGCACGTATGCAAGAGTCTGTAATCGCCATTAAGTGTCTTTGACTCAAACATTCCTGCAAAAATGTTATTGGTTTTGCTTATTGAGCCTATCTTCTCCTTGTTTTTGTTCTGTTTTTCACCTATGCAATCAGTATCATGCAGAGTAAATCCCTTTAAGTCATAGAGTCACTCAAGAAATATGTGTTGAATTACTGAACAAATGAAGATTTTCTGCATTGGTCTAATAATGATGACCACTGATTCCTCCCTTACTAGGTTTAATAAACTTTGTCCAATACAGGTAATCAGGTAGTTTGTATGGAAATTCTTCTTGCTTAATGACTGAGGACCTATGTGTTAGCTTTCAGGGTCTAGTGTTTCTGTTTCTATAAAGTTTGGTGTTCTTCATTAGCTACAAAATTTGCAAATTCCAGATAAGTGAACCTGTTGATATTTAAGTTGAATCTGCTCAAGGATTCATTGTCAGGATCACTGGAAAACAAAGACAATGCTATTAGAAATATTAATGAGGGCTGGGGGAAAAAGATACCATTTCCCCAAATTTGGCAAAATTAAAATTCATCGCCGACCAATTTTGAAAGAGTTTTTTATCCTGATAACTCAATACTACTTGAAAGTGATTATAATAGTTTTGTAAACCTAAAGTAGGAGACTGGTAGCAATATTTTCTCCCATAGAGGAGCATCATGTAAAATCACACTATTTTTTTTTCAACATCTGACAGCACTTTTCTCATCAAAATAATATCCTTATAATCTACTGGTGACCTGCTGGAGAAAACAGAATTACAAGCTTGGAACCAAACATAAAAAGGTTGTGGAAAGGGAGCTAGTGATTTTTCCATTCAACTTTCCTTTCCTAACCATGCCTCCTTTCATTCTCACCCATGACTTATGTGCTCTTTCTTTCAACTTGTGGGAAACAATCAATGAAACTCAGGTCCATTTTGCTCTTTGCAAGGACTTTCATCCTCAGCATCTTCCTCTGTTCTTGATGGACATCCTGCTGCCCCACAAGGACAGGGCATTAGAACTCAAGTGCCTCCTGAATTCCTCTGCCTCCTCTAACCAAAAGGGCTCTTAAAATTCCAAGTGTTGAGAAAGAATAAGGCCCTCACTAATATGTGAACTTCACACATATTCCATAGTTAGTTTTTTTCTATGACTAAAAATAAATAAATAAATAAATAAAGTAAAATAAACCCCAAACAAAGACAAAAACCCAGCAGGCTCTGAAGGAGATTATTATAAATCAAACCTCTAACCTCAAAACTCTCTCATGTATCCTTTGATGCTTTCTGCATTACTTAACAAGGTTTTTAGGCAGAGCTTCCGTGCCTGCCCACTTGCATCTCTCACAAGCGTTCTATCTTAATAAATCTATTTCTTGCCTAGCACTTTGTCTCTCGCTGAATTCCTTCTGCACAGAGACTTGAAGAACTTGAACCTCAGTGAGTCCAGACACAGGGTGAGTGATTCTAATTTAAAACTGTGGGTTTAATCCCAGTCTGGGTTTAGGCCAGGTGTGGGTCTCGGCATGTGGGTTCATGTCCCAATCTGTGTTCTGGCTAGGTTCAGGCCGTTAGTACTGTCAGTTTCAGATGGTGGACCATGAAGGGACAGTGATAAGGCAAGAAAATGTTGAGAGTTAGGTCTTGGTCCTAGAACAGTAGCTCTAGGCAGCTCCAGAACAGAACTCCTAATTCCACACTCTTCTCCTTGATTCTGAGGGTTTTTTCCTGCTCTATTCCTTTCTTTCTCCTATTAACCCACTTTATATTGCCCCAGCCCTTATGGGTGCTAACGCTTTACTCCCAGCTTGCAGTCAGACCAACTCCTACCCTTCATGGACACTGTTGGGAACACCTTCCGCCAGCAATTTCTCAGTCACTACTAGCTGGTTGGGAAATTACCTTGGAAGGGATAATACCTAAAATAGTAAGTGCAAATCTTGACCAAATTGTGCAGGTATATTTTGAATTTGGACAACAAGGGAGTTAGAGGCATCACCTCAGGGTTGGGTCTGAAATGGGTCAGGCTGCATCAGTCTCAACCGGAACCCCTCTGGACAATGAGGCCCCAGAGGCCTCATTTAAGGGATGTGTAGCTCGGAGGGATAATACTGATATAAACACAGGAGACATTTAATTGACCAAGTTTATGAGGCCATCTGAAGGACAGCCCCTCCTCAAGGAGGTGCTATGGCCCAGGTGGAAGCCACCATGTCAGCAGAAGCTGTGGGAGCCCCTCCTCAAGGAGGTGCTATGGCCCAGGTGGAAGCCACCATGTCAGCAGAAGCTGTGTATTGCCCCAGGGGAGAACAGAGCTAGGGATGGAAAGAGGCTTCCTTCATATTCAGGAACCTCTTCTTTGTACCCTGTGTTAGCCAAGGGGCCCATCCTTAGCCCAGATAGAACTCACAGTAGTTTAAATTACCAACCAACTGCCCCTACAATTTTGCCTCTGAGAGAAGTTCCTGATGGATATCAGGGAACAATTAGAATCCATGAGCCTTTCTCAATGTCTAATCTAAGTGTGGCAGAGAACAAGTTGGGAAGTTTTTCCGAGGATCCTGAATGCTTTACAAAGGGGTTTACCTGACTGGTGAGATCTTTCTATCTCAGCTGGGTGGATTTACAGATCCCACTCTCCTGCTGCTGCACCTCTGAGAAAAAGCAGACTGTAATACTGGCAGCCAGAGCCCATGCAGATCAACTGGCAGCCTGGGCCCGACAGGGCCATTCAGTGCACTGGGTGGGGAATGATGCTATTCCTGAGGAAGATCCACAATGGAACTACTAGGTGAATTCTATTGATAGAGATAGATGGGATCATATGATTAACTGTTTAATAGAGGTTATGAAGAAACTGTAAAACCTGTAAACTATGAAAAGGTGAGAGAGGTCCAACAGAGATAGGATGAAAAGCCTTCAGTGTCTTCCAAGGGAGACTAGTGGAGGCTTTTAGGAAGTATACAAACATGGATCCCTCCTCCCCTGAGGGACAGGCCCTTTGGGCCATGCATTTCATAGCCCAGTCTGCCCATAACATCAGACACAAACTTCAGAAAGCAACTGCTGGTCCTCAGACTCCAGTGAACAATTTGCTCCAAATGGCTTATTTGGTTTTCAATAATAGGGATATGGCTGAAAAGGCTGAATGCACCCAGAGAAATATGCAAAAGGCTCAAATGATTGCAGTGGCTTTGTCTGCTCAGAGACCACCAATGGGGAGCCTGGCTTTTCCAGGCCAATCTGGCCCTGCCAGATCACTAGGCCCACAGGTAGCCAGACAGGACCAATGTACCTTGTGTGGACAAAAGGGGCACTGGAGAAAAGATTGCAATCGATGTGCCTTCTGCAAGTAGCCAAGGCATTGGAAGAGAGAATGCCCCAGATGCTAGAGAGCGACAGGGGCCTCTCAGCCATTGATGGCTTTGCAATCAAAAGATCCAGGGGGCATGAGGCCAAAAGCAGGTCTGCCTAAAGATACTATCTACATAAAAAATGCCGAGCCTTGGGTGGTCATTGATGTGGCAAGCCACTTAACAGAATTTCTTATAGATACTGGAGCAACCTTCTGGGTTTTAATCCAAAGGATTGGAAACCTTAGTAATCATAAAGAGTATGTAATGGGGCTGTCAGGGAAGAGGCAAGGGTGCACTTTCCTGGAGCCCCTTTTGTGCAACATCAATGGCCAGCTGATTTTACATTACTTTCTCTTTGTGCCTGATTGCCCTATCCCTTTAATAGGAAGAGATTTATTAACTAAGTTAGGGGTCACTCTGTTTCTGGGGGAGCAAGGGACCTATCCTCATCACCAAATGGTTCTAACAGAAAACAGAGAGGAACCCATTGAATCTGAAGCTGAGGTAGAAGCCTTAGTGGGCTGTGGAATATGGAATATGGAGATACCAGGCTTGGCCAAAGATACCCAGTTGAGACCTAGGCAGTAATATCCCTGCAAAAAGCGCTACCCCTTAAAATCAGAGGCAGAGAAGAATACTGTTAAGACCCTAACTCATTTATGGAGAGAGGGTTCTCCAAAGGTGAGGTGCCACCCATGGACCAGGAAACCATGGGAGTCAGTTGAGGGACCCAAAGAAGACAAAGGTGCACCTGGTCCCCAAGGTTTCCAACCCCCCCCCTCCCCCCACCGCCCAGTAAGCCTAGAGCCACAGGTCCCATGGGTCCCTGTGGTTCCCCTGACCCTCTTGGTAGGAATAGTAAAGTTGGAAAGCCCAGTAGTCCTGGTGAAAAGGAAGCTTCTGATAAGATGGGCCCCCATGGCGAGACAAATAACACTGGATCCCCTGGCCCTGCTGGTGCTTATGGAAATGATGATGCTACAGGTGATGCTAGACCCCCTAGTCTCAGGGTTCCTGATGGTCCTTCTGGCTTCCCTGGTGCTCTTGGTACTAAAGGTGAGGTTAATCCCTGGGGAGCCGCTCTGGACCTTGGGCACCAGCAGACCCCTGGTCCCAGGGGCAACAGAAGTGAACCTGGTGCTCCTGGCAAACAAAGGAGAGCCCCACTGTTATTCCAGACTCCCCTGGCTCTGCTGGAGAAGGCAAGTGAGGAGACCAAGGAGAATCCAGACCTGCTGGCCTGCCTGGATTCCCCTGCCAAGTGTTGTAGACTGGGTGCTGCCGGACAGCCTGGCAAAGCTGGAGAGCAAAGTGTTCCCAGAACCCCTGGCACTGTTGGTCCTGCTGGCAAAGATGGAAAAGCTGGAGGTCAGCGATCCCCTGTACTTACTAGCCCCACTCCAGGCAAACCCAGTGAACAGGGTGTTCCTGAAGACCCCAGTGCTCCGGGCCCCTCTGGAGCAAGAGGTGAGAGAGGTTTCCTCAGCAAACGTGGTGAGCCTGATCCCTCTGGCCCTGCTGGCTTCACTGGCCCCCCTGGTGCTGATGGCCAACCTGGTGCTAAAGGTGATGCTGGTACCCCTGGCCCCACTGGTACTACTGGTGCTCTTGGACCCAAAGGTGCTCACAGAAGTGCTGGTCCTTCTGGTGCTACTGGTTTCACTGTATATGCTATTTAATCTCTAAGGTGGCTAGGAAAATAACCAGAGTGACACTGGCTTATAACCCTCCCAACGGAAAAGGGACACTAAGCCAGGTGTTTTGGTTCTTTCCTAGGCAGGCCCATGCCCTACCTCAGCAGGAAGTAGTTACTGAACCATCCTTACCCAATATGCCCTTTAAGCATAAAGGGGTAAAACACCTGGAGGGGGGAATGATAGGGATGGAGTAGGCACAGGTAGTTGTAGAAGTCCCCATAAAGGACCATATTTAAAGAGGGAAACTTAGGGGACAATGGGAGATCACTGTAAATTAATAAATTGCTCAAGAAAACCATTAGCACAAGGTAGGCTTGCTTCATTAGTAGAGCCTTGAGAATTGCCTCAGGTCATTGGGTGGGGGATGGGATTAGGCCTGCATTCATATTCAGACCAAGGGCAGAAGTTTGAGGACCACTCTTCTATGGATTTGAAAACACACCTCAGGGAATATGGAGGAGGAAAGGAAGAGTTACTACTACCAGAAAGAAAGAGGTGGGCTTTTCCAACCCAATCCCCACTCCTCTTGGATGATAAAACTGTAGCCCACCAGAGCCTCCTTGCCAGCTCACTTGCATCTCTCACAAGTGTTCTATCTTAGTAAGTCTATTTCTTGCCTATCCAAAAAAAAGGTTTTTAGCACAAATAACCATTGAGAGGGTTACTGGAAAGGATTAGCTGCACTTTGTCACCAGGCATGTATTGCCAGTCCTTTCCCATCTGATTCATTCAAACAAATCATTTAAAAAGGACTTGACTCAATTGGCCAACATTTAATATTACTTGTTAGTTGTTATTTAATTTCAATATTTATTTATGGACCCATAAGGATAAGTATGTCTTTAATGGGCCCCAGTGATATTTTTCCATGTTAAATTTTCTAAAACAAGTATTCAGACATTATTAATAAATCTGTACTTTGTGGGAAAATAAAATCTGATATTTTTCAGATAATATTTATTTATTTATTTATTTATTTATTTATTTTGGTCTTTTGTCTTTTTAGGGCTGCATCTGTGGCATATGGAAGTTCCCACGCTAGGAGTCTAATCAGAGCTGTAGCCACCGGCCTAAGCCAGAGCCACAGCAACACCAGATCCGAGCCATGTCTGCAACCTACACCACAGCTCATGGCAACACCGGACCCTTAATCCACTGAGCAAGGCCAGGGATCAAACCCACAACCTCATGGTTCCTAGTGGATTCATTAACCACTGAGCTATGATGGGAACTCCTCAGACAATTTTTAAAATAGAAGACTCTATACTATAACACAGGAAATTTGCATATAAGAGAGAGGTCAGATTTCCAGGATATATTTGCAAGCTGTCTGCTTAATTTGGGGTGTAGTGTATCATCTGCTTGTAACAGTGTTCTCAAAGGTATTTAAATTCCCAGAATATTCAATTAAGGCATCTACATTTTGGCTTTGTTATATTTTGGTAAACATGTCCGGGAACCAAGCCACCACTAAAAACAAATATTGGTCAGAAATGAACAGTGCATTCTGACTTCTGTTTTGGGATTCAAAATGCAGAAAATACTGTCCATTTCCTCTTAGCATCCTACACTCCTCAGAGGAAGTCACTAACAGCTTGCAGAGTCCGCCTCGCTCTCACACACTGAAATCCCAAATGGGTGCCACTAGATATCTGGCTAAGACTGAATACACACATTTGCAATGATAGTAATAACAACAAAATAACAGTAACTGACGCCTATTAATTGTTCAATATATGTCAGGTCAACATTGTATTTCAATTTTTTCATTCACATATGAAATAAGGAATATCATTATCATCTTATTACATATTAGGAAAATGAGGCTAAAAAGACTAAGTGATTTTCTCAGAATCTTGCGTCTGCCAGTCAAAAGTCAAACCAGTTTCATGATAATGTTAATCCCATATTCTTTCTCTCATATTATGCTATTTTGTGACTGAACTAGGTAAGACAGAAAATGAGAAGCTTTTTTAACCAAGTAAGAACTGTCATGATATATAGCACGTTATAGACTAGACTTTAGTTTTTTAAAAAATATAATGTTCAAATATCTGATATATTTTTAAATAATAAGAAAATACACTGAATAAAATGTATAAGAATGGAATCCTCTAAAGTATTATATTCACATGAATTAAATAAGGATATGGATATTAACATGCTAAAATGCTGTATTTCTGAGTTAAATCATTATAGAATATAAATGGGAAATAAAACAGAAATATTTATGTGACTTTTAGAAAAATACAGTTCATATATATCCAACATTTTTTAGGTTACCATAAAAATGAGGAGGTGTGTGTGTGTATAAAATAATAAAACATATATCTCTATATGATATATATTATAAAATTATATATATATTTTTTAATTTAAATATTTTAAATATTTTTAAAAATTAAATTAAAAATTAAAATATTTTAAAAATATCAAAAATATACATAATAATATATATAATGTATATATATAATACAAGTTACATATATAATTATTTTAAAAAGCTCCTGATTTTCCAAGAGTTAATATTAAGAAAGACTTAAAACAAAATTTAAACATATAAAAATGCTGATACATTATTCAGTTTAAATCAATATTTACACAAGATGATTCTATCCAATCTTACATCATTCATGTTAAAATAAATAAATAATTGAGTCTCTAATCAGCATTGCACTAATCCGCAACACACAAATGCATATTTTGGACAAGAAATATTTGTATTATATCAGATTTTGTCTTTCCAAGTAAACCAAGTTAATGGCATATACTATGTGTCTATATGGGAGGAAAGTGGATAGGCCAGTATATATTGGATTTTGAAAATTGTAAGTAACAACTTCATCCATCACACATTGTTTTCTCATCACTATTTCACATTAAAAAAATACATAGAACATATTTTACATGACTGTTAATTACAGTTATCTATACACGAGGGAAGTCTGTTAGCTCTTTTTTGCTATGGTTTCTAGATTGTATGTATGTCAACTTTATAAATTTATATAATTTCTTTTGATTAGCAAAGAAACTCTTAGCTCTCACAAAACCCATCATGACAATCAATGATGTAGAGATTTGCTGATATACTTCAAATGCTATAGAAAGAGTAATATAAAAATGTCTGCTTATTTCTGCAAAGTAAAATAAAGCAACTGGATAAAAATTGGAAGGATGCACAAATTATAACCTTAAGAATATCACTTTCTCATTAAGAAGTTTTAAAGTTAGTCATGACTTTGTGAGTTTTTCTACTTTAAAATTTATGCTGCATGGTAATTTTAATATCTAAGTTTTTATCTAATAGTTTTAGGTCAGTAATGGATAAAAAAATCTTTATATATGAGAGGAAAACCTTGGCAATTTAATAATCCAAATAAGGAAAAAGAATTTGTTTTCAAGGATCAGCCTGGAAAGATATAGCACTGACAAGACTGAGAATAGAGGATAAAGGCCAAATACACACTGCTCCAAAGTGATAAAGTTGTCAAAATGTTGAACTGATTGAAGATGAATTATTTTCTGTCAGCAGTTTCACAAATTATAGCCAGTGGTGCTTACTTGAAAATTGTAGAATCACCTGAGGGAAGAGTAATTCTTTTGTGTAGTAGGTTTAAGATTTTGAATGCTTTCTTTTACTTGTTTGTACAGCTACTAGGATTGAGTGACAAAAGAGCAAACTGTGATTTTGGAATGTTTGGGCTTTTTTTTTTTTTCTTCAAATTTCATGCAGTTTTACATCATCTTTCCATTTGTGCCAAATCTGCCAGCACTGTTTGCTAGACAGTATTTTTAAAATCTTTCATAAAAGTTTTGACTTCAGGCAATTGCTCCCCCCAAAGTTGTTTGAAAATAAAAGTTTCTGAGTTTAGTTCATGCAGTATTAAAATTTTCACATACAGAGTGAGCTTTGTAAATTATACTTGTAATTAAAGTCTTACCTAATTTTTCAAGTGTTTACTTTCTGAAAATAATAAGAACACTTACTCTGTTTTCATTCAGTGATGTGCTTATCTGTCAGATATATTTTCATCCATATCATGTATTTCTTTTGTATTTAATAAAATATTTTTCATATTAAAATATTAAAAAACAATTTAAAAGCATATAAAACAGGAATAAAGTACAGTTTACAATTTTTATCAGTTTTTCAAATAGAAAACTTCAGATTTTAAATGTCCTCTTGTACATTAAAAGGTGAAATTGAAAAATGATATTTATCTTGATCATTTAATTTAATGGCATGATTCAATACTCATATTCACTCTCTTATCTTTTACTTTAAGTATAATAATATAAAATTAGATAGTGCTTTTTACTTTATTTGAACAATCATAGTATCATCTTTTAACATGAGAACACTTCCACATAATTAGAGGAAGATATTTCCTCAGAATAATTACTGGTTTTAAAAGTTACTAGATATTATTGACTGAGCATTATTTTTAATTGTAGAAATAATATTGGTATTGAACTTTGAGAGTTTGACCAATTTCCTTTTTAAAAAGCATGGATCCCTGTTGCAAATCTTCCTAACTTTTTTTTTTTTTTCTCACTTTTTAGAGCCTCACCTGTGGCATATGGAAGTTCGCAGGTTGGAGACAAATGGGAGCTATAGCTGCTGGCCTACACCACAGCCACAGCAATGCAGGATCCAAACTGCGTCTCTGACCTGCACCACAGCTCATGGCATTGCTGGATCCTTAACCCACTGAGTGAAGCCAGGGAGTAAACCCACATCTTCATGGATCCTAGTCGGGTTCGTTAACCACTGAGCCACGAAGCGAACTTCCTTCCTAACCAATTTTTAAGAATCTTACTTTTCTTCCATTTTATAGTTTATATTTTTGTTTTGAAAAATTTGTTTTTGATCCTTTTTTAAACTAATTCATGCATTTCTGAAATAATGGGTACATATGAAGATAAAATGAAATCTAAGATTAAAATATTATATCCCTAATGCTTTAGAATACTAAAAAACCACCATTACTTCAGATAATTATTCATACAAAAATATTAAAGGCAGACAAATATACATTTAAGAATTTTTCAATTCAGTTGAGGAAGGCATGAGGGTAACACACAAAAAGTCTGGGATCTCTCTTCAACCAACCTGAGTCAGGAGCTGTTCCCCTAAACAACAATCAAAAAATATCTAAGATCAAAGTCTTAACCTCACTGTCAAATCCAGTGGACAGTTCTCAGTCATCATCTGACATAGTTTACAACCCACACTTGACCTACTGGATCAGCGGCTCCTGAGCTCATCCTGAAATGGTTTCTCCACTTGACCTATAAAGCCAGGATCTCTCTCTGCTCCTGTCGCCTCACTGCTTTCCATCTCCTGTGCCAGCCCATCCATCTCCACATCTAAGGACTTAACTTGCGGTGACCAAGAGTTTATCTCCCATTTTTTCTGTCCCTTTTACATCCTCACTGTCTAGATCTTCACTGTCTAATACAGTAACAGTGGCCACACATGGCAAATTAAATATAAATTTAAGCTAATTCACATTTAAAAAATTTAGGAAGGTAATCACTCAGTCCAAAATGTGCTTTCTTTTCTCCTTTGTTCATCCCAATATCCAAACATTCAGCAATCCATTTGGATGCTATATTCACAATACTTCCAGAATCCTGTCACTTTTCATCATTTCCAGAACTATCAACATGGTACAAGCCACCTTTAGTTTTTGCCTGGGTTATAATAAGAGCCTCCTAAATCTATATACCTGAACCACAAAAAAACATGGTTTCTGCCACTTTTTTTTTTTCAAACTTTTTTTTGGAACAATTGCTCTGAGTAAGAAAGCTTTTACAGGAGTTCCCATAGTGGCTCAGCAGAAACAAATCTGACTAGTATCCATGACGATGCAGGTTCAATCCCTGGCCTCGCTCAGTGGGTTAAGGATCCAGCATTGTCATGAGCTGTGGTGTAGGTTGTAGATGCAGTTGGAGATGGCATTGCTGTGGCTGCGGCATAGGCTGGTGGCTATAGCTCCAACTAGAGCTAGTTCCCCTAGCCTGGGAACCTCCATATGCCATGGGTGCAGCCCTAAAAAAGACAAAAAAAGAAAGAAAACTTTTACAAAAAAATATGTCTCTTTCTTCTTGCTCTTCAAGGACACTCTTCCCACAATCATCCTCACTCTCACTTTCATGTCTTACTCCCTTGCTTCTCTTTAGCTTCTGCACAAATGTTCCTCTCTAGGATCTATATAATAGGACTTTTCACCCTCATACATCTCACTCTAATTTATATTTTGAATAAATAATTCCCTCCTCCCAATGCCTGGATTTTATACTTTCATAATTTTCCCAATATATTCCCTCACATATCATAGGTAATCATATTAATAATCTAACTTTACAAAAATGCAAGCGTTCTCTTTTATGATGTCCCTTTTTACATTACAAAATGTAACATGACCCTCACTCCAAGTCAATAAAGTTTGATCAACATAATCCATTTGATTAACCCTCTTATTTGTTTTTAGTATGTATATTCCATCACATAATGATACTAAATCACTTTCTAAGTATTCCAAATGTCACTGAAATTAACATCCTTGTATACATCTCTTTGAACACTGTCCAATATTTTACTCATTTCAAATCTAAGAATAAACTGATATGACAAATGGTAAATGCATTTCCAATCTGGATAAAGTATTTCAAAAGTCAACCTTCCTAATCTACTTAAAGATAGTAAATAGAACCTTAGCTATTCAATTATTACTAAGCCCTGCATATTTTTACTTAATGCTCTTGAGGTTCAATCTTTTAAATGATGTGGTGCTTTTTTTTTTTAAAACTTCTTACCCATACCCTATTCCTCTGTCCGCTTTTCTAAAGATTTGTTGGACATTTTTTTCATTGCTTGTAGGAAGTAAATATACACCTAGGTCTATCAACACATTTCTGTTTTATACACACACACACACACACACACACACACACACACAAATATATAAATTTAATATAGAAATACATATATATATACACAAAAAATTTCATTTATTTATATGTAGTGCTTTTCTTGCCATTCAGAAATTTTAAATCTTAATTAGTCCAATCCACTGTTTTATTTTACAGGTCATAATTTCTAAATTTTACTATAAGCCACACATTTTCTTTGAATATTTACCTAAATTTTTTCTATGTACATTGCAGTCTAGTTTCTAATTAGTATAAACATAGCATGCATTTAACTTTTCAAGCTCTGTGGAACTAAGTTGCAAGTTGGATTCAACATTGTGTTTGTTTCCCTGCACCCTACTCCTCAGTGAATACACAGTTAACTTGAAAGATTATCTTGAATATAAACCAAATCTCTGTTATTACGAGAGCCAGTTTCTGGGCTTTCTGTTTCCTTCCTGCTAATTTGTCTCTCTATTCCTACTTGAGATTTTTCCTTCGATTCTTAAATGTCTGCTTTTCCAGATCTGAGATTTCCAGGTAACATGTGGATGCTGAGGCTAATATAACCCCATATTGTGTGGAGAGAAGATTCAAGAACACATATTGTTCAGAGTTTATGGTATCTTTTTAGGTATAGTACTTTGAAATATCTTGAAATTATTGATCTCTGGAGTCCTATTACCTCTTTTTTGCAGTAAATCACAAAGTTTCACAATATATACCAGATTTTAAAATTTACTAGCAAAAAGGTGTTCAAATTTTTTTCCAGTATTTTGGAAATACAATATCCAACCATGAAAATAATTCCACATTTACTGCAAATAGATAGGAAGGTTAGCTACTACTTGGTCAATGAATTTGTTACTTGATTTCTAATTTTAATTTTATTGAATCTGTCTCTCTATTCCTCTGAGTTTTCCCACTTTCTTGCTTTCATCAAATTCATTTATTCTTATTTTTGCTGATTATGATACTTAGTAAGTGAAGTATTTAATGTATCTATTTGATAGTGAAGAGTAGCCACTTGGGAGGAAGAGGTACAATAATGCCCCAGAAAGAAAAGTTATTTAATAAACATACATTTATGTCTCAAATTCCTAAAAATTACTTCACAATATAAAACATAAGATTAAGCTCATCAAAATCTTAGTTGTTGGTAGATATAATCAGAAGATACCGTGATTTTTAACTAGACCTTTTTCACCATAGGACAACAGAATCAATAATGTTTATCAATGGAAGGCATACACCTAAACCTTGAGAAGTATTTAAAACAAAAAACATTTTTCTTATTATATTTTAGATGATCGCTACAATCATATATGGTTATATACATATATTTATATACATAAATAAGATAATTCTAAAAATTACAAGAATAAATGATAATTACATTTATTTAAGATGTACTGTATTATACTAAGTTTCACTATAAGCGTTTTTGACTATAAAACAGATGTCTTATTCAATATAAGTAATCAACATCAATAAAAAATAGCTGTGTTTTGCAAATATAAACTCAAATAACACAAATATTATACCTTTAACACTAAAGGCATAGTTAAACAGGCAACAAGACTCTAAAGTGAAAATATATTGTAAATGTACAAAATTTACAGAATAATCATTTCATATGTTTTTCAATTGAAACATGTAGCTAGCTACAAAGCACTAAAATATATAAAGAAAAAATTTTTCTAGTGAATACTATAAAAGTAAACTAAAGTAAAATATTCTAAATATATATTCTTAATGTACCCCACTTCAATCTGCTACTTCTGATAGAGGCACCTCCATGTTTGAATATTACCATATATGATATTCTTTTATTTCTGTTAGCTTTAGACATCAGCTTTTGTGTTTTTTTATAACTGCTGTTTCTTTACTATTTTTTCTTTATTAATGCAAAATAACCAGGTTACACATAATATTAATAAAGAGTTAAAATATGAGGTACGTAATTTTATAAGGATCTAGTTGTTTAAAAATAAAGTCATCCCAAGAATATCATTATGTAACTACTACAAAACATAATTATTAAGAGTCCTACATCTTAAAATACTGTTAAAAAAACAGAATACAAAATCTTATTCACATAATAAATAATAAACATATAAGTCAAATACATGTAAATAGGACAAGAAGTAAAGGGACATGGAGGTAGGCAAACATATTACTAAAATAACAGAAAATGAGTGTATTTTTCTGTCATTTTTATCATTTCCTTTAATATCAAATTGCTATTTGTTCCCTAACAAAATTTCGCAAATTTATTCTTATAAATTGATGCCCAAAAGTCTCTGAGTTTGGGATTTTGTTCCTGTGATATTGTTGACTACCTTACACATAACCGATTGGAGACACACACACACACACACACACACACACACACACACGCCAAGAAAGAGAGAGGGAAAGAGAGAGAGAGAGAAGGATAACCATGACTCACAGTAGAAAAAAACCCACTGAACGTAATAGCTGTTATCTTTACTGGAACTCACCAATATGTACAGACACCCACAGAGAAATTTGAAAAACAAAAACAACATCAAATTGTTAGTTCAAATACTCATTATGCTTCTTTTATAGTCCAGATGTATTTTAAGCTGGCACACACCTAATGAAACCTATAAGACAGACTTAATTGAGACTATTTGAATTCACTCCATTCTGCTTGTTTTGCACCAGTCTGTACAATCGAAATAATAGTTTAGTGGCAATTCTGTACTGACACAGAAGATATATATACATATATCTTTATCTATATATTCCAGTACTAGATTGATTGTATATTTTAAGTGTTCAACAAAAGTAAGCAAGGTTCAGTGCATTTGAAATTTTTATATAGGTATTGTGTGTAAACTTTGTTTTAATAATAAATTTTTAAATTTTTATGTAAATATCATGTAAATAATACAACTAATGCAAAAGCAATGTGGATAACCTAGGCCATTTCTTAAAAAACATAGCCATTTCTCTTATTACTGAAAGTCTTCATATCCCAATAAATATTTGATTTATTTTATTAATTTTAATGTCTTTTTTTTGTCTTAGTGATTCACTCTATGCTACTCAAGTATCAAGAATGTAACTTTACGTAGAACCTATTTCACAAAGTCAGATTTCATTTTCCACCAAAAACTTTGCTCCTGAGTAATTTTTATAGGGGAGAAAAATACTGTTGATAACAATTCATTTTATAATAACTTATTTCTTCTCAGGATTTTAATTTCTTCAAAGTAATGTACAAATTCCCTATATCCCAAAGGGCATTCCTCAGGCATAGCAGCAGGATGTTACCAAATAGTGAAATATTTCAGAATATATTTCATATATTTACAAACTTGACTATAGAGGAAAAGTTATAATACAATAACTTGATATCTCAACTATTTATCAATGAAAATAAGGCAAAGAAAGTAATTTAAAAATTTATATAGTAAAGGTATACAATAGCTTTAGGTGAGGACATTCATTCTGGATAAAATGCTGTTAGTAGCAAAATGGTGGCATTCATTTGGAAGAGCACATTATAAAAAGACAAGTACATTACCACATTTTCTCTACTCCGGTATTAGTATTTCTGCACATTTTAACATTTCTTACATTAGAATGCATCCTACAATGGATTTTTAAAAGAAACTTGCCAGCCATTTCTGGTTAATGGAGAGCTGATGTTAAATCAATGGTACCTTTACAGATAGTGACATCTTAGAATTGAGGATAGAGAGTGTAAGATGAGGACTTTACAATAGCTGATGCCAGCAGTAGTGTAAAGAAATATATGATCTCTACTACCACTAATTATTTTATTTTTCTTTAATGTGTCCATTTTAAAAGATAGTTTGAACACTTCTTACATAGGTTTGGAATAATTCCTTGCATAATTAGAAATAATTTTTAAAGCCCTACCTCTTTTCTGAACTCTAACTACTGAAGGTTATCAAAAAAATTACCTTCCAAAACAAATGTTATCTTAATGCAAAGTATTTGAATAAAATTCAACAAGTTTTGTATAAGAAAATGCTTTAAGAATGCGCAGCTTAAAAGGAAAGCAGAAACTACTTGACTTATTTTTCATTGCTTAAATGCAAAGCTAGTAATGTTTCTTGTTTTTACCTTCAAAATATAAATATTAGGTTATTAGAATCTTAAATATGAATTATAACGTCAAATGTATCACACCATTCACCAAGCCCATTACATAAATAAAAACTGTAAATATTCATAGTGATATGTTAGTTAGGTGTTAGAATTAATTGAAAAGAATAACCAAAGGAAAGATAATCTTAAGCAGAACTAAAAAATACTGGGGGATATCACCTTACACCAGCCAGAATGACCACTGTCAAAAAGTCTACAAAAAAAATGCTGGAGTGAGTATGGAAAAAAGGTAACCCTCTATCAGTGGGAATGATATAACCCCTATGGAAAACAACATGGAGTCACTTAAAAAACTGAAAATAGAACTACTGTAAGATCCAGCAATCCCATTCCAGGGCATCTATCCAGATAAAACCATAATTCAAAAGGATACATCCACCCCAATGTTCATTTCAGTACTATTTACAACAGCCAAGACATGGAAGCAACCTAAATGTCCATCAACAGAGGAATGGATAAAGAAGATGTGGTACATATATACAATGAAATATTACTCAGCCATAAAAAGAATGGAATTATGCCATTTGCAGCAACATGGATGGATAGAGGTTATCATGCTAAGCAAAGTAAGTCATGCAGAGAAAGACAAATATCATGTGGTATCACTTATTTTCGGAATCTAAAAAACAGGTACAAATGAACCTAATTTGCACAGCAGAAACAGAATCAAAGACTGAAAACGAACATATGGTTACCAAAGGGGACAGGTTGGGGTGGGGGATGGATGGCCTGGGGGTTTGGGATTGACATATGCACATGGTGGTATATGGAATGCTTGGCCAGTGGGGACCTGCTGTATAACAGAGAGAACTCTACTCAATATTCTGTGATAATCTATATGGGACAAGAATATGAAAAATAATGGATATGTGTGTGTATGTATAACTAAATCACTTTGTTGTACAGTAGAAACTATCACAACATTGTAAATCAACTATACCTCAATAATACTTTAAAAAAAAAATATATATATATACAAAATATTGAAATTTAAGAGAAAAGAAAATATATGTATAGCTGCATACATATATTCAAAAAGTTTTTTGTTTTTTGTTTGTTTCTTTGTTTTGATTTTTAGGGCTGCACTCATGGCATATGGAAGTTCCCAGACTAGGCGTTGAATCAGAGCTGCAGCTGCTGACCTATGCCAAGCAATGAGGGATCTGAGCCATGTCTATGACCTGCACCATAGCTCTCAGAAACACTGAATCCTTAACCCACTGAGTATGGCCAGGGATCGAACCTGCATCCTCATGGACACTAGTCAGGTTCATAAGCCACCAAACCACAATAGGAACTCTGACTAAAAAGCTAACCAAACTTCACTGAAGAGCCATAATCTTACTCACAAAATATTTACTACTAAAATAGTTGTTCATTTAGAATGATTTTGCTATTTATCAGCATTTAAAAATTGGTTAACATACATTGACGTGGCTTACCAATAATAGGAAGGGGCCAGTTGTGTTTCATCACAACTAAATTTATGAGTTTATCTAGAGTGGATTTTTTTTTTTTGTCTTTTTTGTTTTTTAAGGGCCACATGTACAGCACATGGAGTTTCCATGTACAGCACATGGGGATTAATGGGAGGTGTAGCTGCCAGCCTACACCACAGCTACAGCAACATCAGATCCAAGCCGCGTCTAAGACCTATACAACAGCTCACAGCAACCCCGGATCCTTAACCCACTGAGCAAGGCCAGGGATCAAACCCGAATTCTCATGGATACTAGCCTGGTTCATTAACCACTGAGCCAGGACGGGAACTCCGTCAAGTTGATTTTTGTTCTTACCATATGCTGACTGTTTCTTTATCTCTTTAAGGGCATTAAAAGCATGTAAACAGGAAGTCTACTGGGTGAGCCAGTTTTTCTACAGTATATCATGAATTAACATATTTGAAAAATTAATACAGTTTCATGAAATTGATGTGAATGCCACATATTCATCAAACATAATTATTACTTTTTAATTTCGATTATAGCAAAACTGTTGCCTCCACGTTACTGTGCTGTAACCCAGCCTCCTGCTCTGTTCCCGGCTGCACTTCTTGTGGGAAGGTATGTAGAGGAGCCTGCCCTTCATTAGCACCTCTGGCTCCTCCTACCATTGTTGCATCCCAAACAGTGGTGTAGATCACCTTCAAATTCAGGGATATTTTCTGCTTTCCTTTCCTCCATGGACAGAAACCAAACTGAGGCTTTTGTTGTGAATATACTTTAGTGTGGCTCTTCCTTTAACAATAGAAATGCAGACTATGTCAGTGGAGGATATAAAAACACAAGATTTTCAGTTCTCACATCCAGAAGACTGAATTATGTTTTGCTCTCTCCATAAGTCCTAGTACTTTCTGGAAGATTTGAGAAGAAATAGTTCCTAACTAAGGCATTATTAAATACTACGTTTTAAAAATTTTAAAAAGTACCTAGGTATCATAATTTTCAAAAGAGCTCACACAGTCTATCCAAGGATTGTGCACTGTAAATAAATGATATAATATGAATCTTTCTGGCTTAAGTGTGGGTGAAATAGAAGCTACAGCAAAGTTAGAAACAAAATATCCCTTTCTTTCAGAATATTGGGACTAGGACTAACAAAAGCACTATGAAGCAAAATATAAAATGTAAAATAAAAGACAAAGCAATGCCCACAGTGATAGGAAGACACTAGATATTATGGACAAAGGAAGTCGCCTGCCATATCAGTAAACCAAGGATATCATGGCCATCAAGCCATAAGCCACTGTAGTCACCTCTGACCATGCACACTGAGGGGATTCAGGATGGAGAAAATAGGATACCAGCCCTAGATAGTTAAGGTGCATATTGAAGAAATGATTTCAATGATCCCAGACTCTTGCATCTTCCCATATATAGCAAAGTGCTGAATTTACAAACTTGAGTTGTCTGTTTCTTCTTTAAGTAACAGTAATCTTTTGATTCCAATTACCTGGTCTTTGTTGCAAGAATTCCTTTATTTCCTGGCTCCTCCCTTCCCTCTTCAGAACAGGCCCTCAGAGATATCTGAGATGTTTTTCCCTTAGCTTAAGTTCTCAGTATGTTCACCTAATAAAACATAATTCTCAACTTTTGGGTTGTGTATTTTTTCAGTTGACAACATTGTAAGAGCAAAAAATTATAGATGCATAAAATTCACAACACTGAATGGGGTAAATCTCGTGGAATAATAGTTCATTTTGATAATCAACAAGTGTTTATTGAAAGCTAATATATTCAAATAATATTTGATGTGGCTAGTTGTTTATAATGGTGTAGAAGACATAGTTGTGTTCCTAGGTATTGATTGTCTTGGGAAGTGTAAAGAAAAGCAAAATATACATATAGGTAACTCCGGTATAAATAAATTTTTAGGGGTTAAGTTTAAAAATGATTTTACTTGCTAACTTCGGGAGCAAACAAAACCTCAGCTATAAAATTTTTCAAAATCACAATGTCTACATAATTCTTTAACATGTAACCAATTTTGCTCAGTTGAGTCAACCCTCATTTTTTAAATAAATGTGAACTCTTTAGTCCTCTCTTGCCCTGTTTAAAACCCTGATAAAAGAATGCTTTTTCAGTAACTGAGCCTCTGACTTTGATATGTTGTCTGTAAACAGCAAAACTGAAGTATGTAAGTGTCTTTGGACTTCACAACCTAAGGTCCAAAAATGCATGCCTTTCTGTACACAGAAAGTGTATACACTTTCTTCTAAAACTCTCTCCTGATGCATGAGTTAAATTTATTTGTAAGTATTGTAAATTAAAAAATTCACCACACTTGCCTTTATTTTATTTCAATCCTATCTTTCAGTAAGTTGCAAATTATATACAATTGCAAAAGAAACCAAACAATTATACCCACGTTTTTACCCATTAATTCTAACACAGATCTAATACAACTTGGACTGTGGGCAACCAGAAAACAATGAAATGAAAATGACCTATGATCATTACAGAGATAACAGGAAATAAAACATGGCACAAGACACATGCTAATGAACAAGGAAGGAGATCCAACTGCTTGTTTGGGAACATGTGAAATTTATCAGCAAGTCTACACCAAGGGAGGCATTTTATAAATTCTGATATAGCAGGTACAATCAACTGATAGGACAACCAGGTGGCAAAACCACCTTTAAAAATGCCAAAGTATCTGCTATTTTCTACTAGCACAGGAAGTGAGGGAGTGGTTCCTGCAATAGTCCTTTGCAAGCATCCCAGTGGAAAGGAAAGGACTTCCGGGGCCAGCCTTTGATGCTTTTTTTCCCCTCACAGTCCTGGACAACAGATTGAGTGAGGTGGGAACAGCAGGAAAGCATTTCAAGTGGTAGCCCTCTTGATTGCTCTCCTTTTTTTGACTCTGTTAGGAGTAACTTTACAAAAATACATAAATCAGAGTACACCAGGGAGCCCTTGTTCACCAGGCATGTTGAGAGCTCCCAGGGTGTCACACTGTAGAGGACTTGCTCTGGCTCCCACGGCTTCCATCTGATAGAGATTTCTTACCTGACAGCTGCCAGACAGCCCTGCTCTGCCTGGCAGTCCCTGGTGTGGCTACATCAGTAGCTCCAGGACCAAGTTCTCTGAACTCCCTGAAAGCTTCTAGTCTCGCTTTTGCTTAAAAATGACTATTTCAGTACTTGAAAAGATCTAAGTGGCTTATCCTCTCATCTTTTAGAAATTCAAACCGCTCCTCTTTACCTTTAAGCATAAAACTTCCCTCAGAGCCCTGTTCCTTATGTCTTTTTACCCTGCTGTTTCCTTTTGTGCTAGAATCTGCCCACCGAAATAAAGCTCAAGTCAAACCCAGGCAGTCCCTGGCAGGACTGCAAATCTAAGGTGATCTTATAGTACAGCTGGAATGACCTTCTCAAAATCTGGACTACACTACTTTGGTCAATGAATTCTTACTCAGTAACTTAGATGGAGATATGAAATGCATCTACCAAAACACTCTTGTCTAATTACTTAGTGATTAAATACTAACACATATGCCATGAGTTCCCATTCTGAATCAGGAGATTAAAACGTGACACAGTCTCCAAGAGGATGCAGTTCGATCCCTGGCCTCGCTCAGGAGGTTAAAGATCTGGCATTGCCATAAGCTGTGGTGTAGGCTGCAGATGCAGCTCAGATCCCACGTTGCTGTGACTGTGGCATAGGCCAGCAGCTGCAGCTCTGATTCGACCCATAGCCTGGGAACTTCAATATGCCATAGGTGTGGCCATAAAAAGAAAAGAAAATATGCCAAAAGACTGATGATAAAATATAATGGACTTAATAAAATATCTCTAATTTTTTTTCTTTTTCTAAGTGAACCTAACCTTACTGCATGATACACCTAAATTGTATTTGCTGTTGCTTCAGTGGAATTAGAAATAGCTGCAGTCTTGATTTTACTGAGAAGCATTTATGTAAATCACTAGAAGATTTTATTGCCATTTTTCAAATTTTACTTCTCTAGAAATACAAGCGATAATAAAATTAAAAGCTAATGTCTTTTCTAGTCAGTTTTAACAATAATACTTCTATTATTGTAATGATCACATTAAAATACATTTTGATTGCATTAAAATTACCTTTCTAAAGATGTTTGGATGCCTCTTCAGAAAGAAAAAAATAGTATATGGATGTATTAGTGCTTTAAGGAGGATCATAAAGTTTTAGGTTTAAAATATTATTTGATACTCTCTTATCTGTTCCATCTCTCTTAATGTACAGAATGAAATTATGTGGCCCAGAGAAAGGTAATGACTTTTCTACAGTAACATTGGAATTTGTGTACAAACTGAGATTTCAGTTGTAGTCTAATGACCTATGTTTTTTTGTTGTTGTTGTAAATATTTCATCTACAAAAGAGGTATATATTCTCTAAGTTTAAATCTATACTATCATAATCTTTTGACCATCTGATTAGTGTGTTAAGTAAATGGATTCCCTGTATTGCTGTTTGCAAAGCAAAAAAAAAAAAAAAAAAAAAAAAAAAAAAAAAGAGTTCTTACTCCAGATAGATAGGTCTAAACATTGGTCTAATTAGTGGAATGAGGATTCCTGGTTTTGCTCTGCTCTTTCCTATACCTATTTGCAGGTAGTTTAGTTTTCTTTCATAAGTTCTGTAACCAGAGTTGGCTTTGATTTGACTTTTCTATTTCTGACCACAGGTTTTTATAGTCAGGTTTTATTGTTTGCATTTTAATACCCATATAAAATAGAACCATGAATAGTCAAAACATGCACATGTATAAGGTAAATTATTGGTGAAGACAGTGAACTAGCTCTGTTTCTGCCATACACATACCCTCACTCCCCACCCCATATTTTGTTTGGAGCTCTGAGCCAGCCAATTCAGAGATAACACTTTGAGGACAGTCCTCAGTCAATAAGACATTTGCTCTCATCCAACACCAAGACTTTTTGCCTTAGGATAGAGCAGGTCACATCCTCAGGAAAAATATCTTAACTACTGTCTATTTTGTCTCCTGGTAAAGAGTATGTTTCTGTTCTGAAAAAAAAATTAAATAAATAAGAAAACAAAAAGAATGATGACACTGAGTAGAAAAATAAAAAGGGTTTCTTGATTTCTTGATGACTAGATATGGTAGAACGTGAAGGCAGAAGTAGATGGACGCATAAAAGGAAGGTCCCATTTCAATACCCTAGGTATCAGCGTTTCTTAATCTGTGAGGTCTTGATTAAGTCTTTTAGAATAATTTGTAAAGTTACGTATGTATCCATGCCTTAAAATAAAATAATCCTGAATTTATTTTTTTGCTTATTTATTTTATTGCAATTAAATATCTATTTTGGGGGAGGGAGTGGAATGGGATTGGGAGTTTGAGGTTAGTAAATGCAAACTATTACATTTATAATGGATAAGCAATGAGATCCTACTGTATAGCACAAGGAACTATATCCAGTCTTTTGGGGATTGACCATGATGGAAGATAATATAAGAAAAAGAATGTAAACATATAAGTATGACTGGGCTACTTTGATATATGGCAGAAATGGGCACAGCATTGTAAATCAACTATACTTTAATAAAAAATAAATTTAAAAAGCTATTTCTTCACATGGAGAGAAGTCATAATCTTTATAAGCAATTACATTTTTCTCTTTTTAATTTTTCATGCAATTAATTACTTGATTCTTCTTAAAAATAAATGACTATAAATTTTACAAGTAAAATTGTTTTTTAAAAAAGCACACAGATTTTATTTCTGCACAAAAAATGCATTTGTGTGAGATTCTATAGTTTGTTTTCTGGAATAAGAAGCTAAAATCTTCAAATCTTAGACTTGGCCTTGACAAAATATATGTCACATATTTGGTATTTGCTATTCATACTTATAATAATTATTACAAAAGTTATAGACTACTTAATGTGCTATTTTCCCCAATATCAGTACCAAGAGACAACCATTATTAATGTGTTGTTTTATCATGAGAAATTTGTACCTAAGCACTGAAAATTAGTTGGTGTTTTTAAATAAAACTGGAATCACATTCTTCGAAACTACTGTAACATTGATTGTTTTAACTACATGGTCTAATCACTTTTGACTTTTTGTATTGATATATGAGCTAGAAAACTCTGACTATAAAATCCATGTCATTAAAAAAACAAAAATAAAAAACTGAAGTAGCCAGTGGGCACATTGTCGGAGTGTCCACATTGGAAGCTGTGATGCACTATTTTCTTTGTCTTCAAGGAGACATCTTAAGTTCTTCCTCACTGTTCCTATCTGTGTCAGTAAGAAAGAATTCTGAATGTATGTTTCATATTTAAGGTCATCTAAGAATTTATATTCAGAATGTTCTGCAGTATTTTAAGTTGTTTGTAGAATCTGCTGGTTGATAAACAGACAAGTCTTTACTCACTTTGATCTTGGCCCACAGGAAACTTAACTTCTCAAACACTGGGAAATTTGAGCAGACATCTGCCTCTGATTTCGTGTTGCACAGTGTCACTCATCTTTGTTTTCAGCATCATTACAGTGATGAACACACAACCTTAACTAAAGATGATTTTATATTATTTACCCAAATGACCCAAGCATTATTCAGGCCAAATTTATTCCCCCTACATTGCCCTGAGAATTATGCTCTATTTTTTTTTCTAAAAGAAGCTCATGAATTTTGCCTCAATTTGAACCAGGTACTCCAAGACAACTTCATGAAAGCCTTATATATAACACTGTACTTTCATTTTGCAGCAAATTCCATCAGGTCCTGTTATTACTAAGTGCCGTGACAAATATCAGGACAGCAAGAAAATACTTTTGAGAATTTTTGTCAGAATCACAGATGACAGAGTAGCTCATGAAAAAATCATGATCAAAGCTATGGCTTCCTTCTTTAACAAATAACCAAGATTAGATACAATGTCAAGTTTGTAATGGTTTCCACTGCACACAACAGTCTTTTCTTTTAAATGATGTTTTCATAAGTAAAATATCATTTCTATTTTTTTAAAAAACCCAGTAGTTCCTGAAGTTTTCAAAATGGGCTCCTCCAAAATTATTCTTCATTGATTGTGTTAGGATGCACACAACTGACAGATGTTATAAGCTCTTTCATTTACTTATTAAAGGAAATTATGTAGCTTTCATTTCTTTTTGATATTCATAATATTATACAGCACAAATGAACCTATCTACAAAATAGCAACGAACTCATGGACATAGAGAACAGACTTGTGGTTGCAAAGGGGGATGGAGTTTAGGGTTAGTAGATGTGCACTGCTGCATGTGGAGTGGATAAGCAGTGAGATCCTGCTGTATAGCACAGGGAACCATATCTAATCACTTGTGATGGAACATGATGGAGGATAATGTGAAAAAAAAGACCGTATATAAATGTATAACAGGGTCACTTTGCTGTATAGCAGAAATCGACAGAACATTATAAATCAACTATAACACAATTTTAAAAATAAATGTATAAATAAATGACATTACAGTTTGAGGAGGCATTTCAAAAATTTTTTCTTTATCTGTCTAACCCCTAAGATGTTCAGGGAGATGTATTATTTCCAGGGTGCCAAGAAACCAAGGTAACTCAAATAGCTTGTAGTTTAGAAAAAGTTAATGCCATAAGCAACTCTTCCAGAAGCAGAATGATATGTATTTTGTTTTGGAAAATCCACGTATCAAAACAACAAGGTTTTACTCATTTTAAATCAGGTCTTTTTTCTCATAAGAAAGTACATATCTTTCAATGTACTCAATTAAACTTTTTAAACCTTGAGATAATTAAAGAATCAAATCAGGTTATAAGAAATAACACAGAGACATCCTATGTACCTTTACCTAGTTCCCACAATGGCAACATCTTGCAGAAGTGGAATGCAATCACAACCAGGATACTGACAGTGATACAATCAAGATACAGAACACTTTCCTCACCACATGGACTCCTTCTCTACCCTACCCCTCATTCCTGAGCCCTGGCAACCACTAATCTGTTCCCCATTTCTAGAATTTTGTCATTTCAAAAATGTTCTGTGATGGAATTACATAGACTGTAACCTTTAGGATACACCTTTTTTTTTTCACCCAGTGCAATTTTGGGAGGGATTCAGCCAAGCTGTGTGTGTTTTAATAGTCTGTTCATTTTTTATTGCTGAATAGTGTTCCAGGGTATGAATATACTGCAGTTTATTTCACCATTCACCTGTTGAAGAACGTCTGGGGCCTTTTCAATCTGGGGGTATTACAAATAAAGTCAGTATGAATATGTGTGTACAGGTTTTTGTGTGAATGCTTTTTGTTTCTCTGAGATAGTGCATTTTCATGAGAGATCAACATCAGGGATCTCCTTCAGTTTTGCTGCATTACTATGTCCTTGAATATCACTTTTTTTTCCATGAAAAGAACATGCAGCTTTTGTGTCCTATCTCATCAGTCATTGAAATAACACAGCAGATTTGTAGCTGAGGATTCTTAGTGTCAAACATGGGACATTGATTTCCCTGATTAACACAGAAAGGAAATATATTGCAAGGTTTTAAAGTAGCTCCCAGAATCAGCAACTACAAGAATTAAGTTCCCAAAAAGAGCAAGAGCAAGAAACGCCAGGCCACATCCAGAACCATAGCAAACATCTAACAGAAGACATGTGACAAAGGTACCACTACAGCAACTCCTATAACAGTGGACTCTGCATATAAGATCATTGCCCAGGGCTCTGTAAACCATCCGACACTGTTTCCACTGATGCCACTTAAACTATTACAAATTGGATTATGCTGTTAAGACTGTTCCAACTGCCAAAATGGGTCTCTTGTAATCACTGGCAAACAACTATACATACATTTTAGATAGCCTACAAAATACCCCCCCCCACATCTGGAATTCCAGAGAAAATAGCGTACTGAATTGATGGTACTTTTTCTCATTAACAATTGAATTAATGGCTTTAAGTTTAGAAACACTCTACTGAAAAGGTATCTGCAGATTAAAGAAAAACATAAGCATATTGTATAAAAATAAGTTCATTCAATAATTTTTAAAGAGAAGAAGAAAGTAACAGTTGGGAAAAGGAGAATGTGGAGAAACTGGCACTTTCCTACCCAGCTGGAGGAAATGCAAAATGGGAGCAGTTGCTTTGGAAATAAGTCTGAATGTTCCCTAAATGGTGAAAGGGAATTTCTACATGACCCAGCAATTCTCCACCTAGTTACAAATCCAAGGAAATGAAAACATACGCCCATGCAAAAACTCATCAAGAATGTTCACAGCAGCATTACCCAAAGAGCCAAAACCCAAATATTTATCAACTGATGTAAATTTGGCATATCCATTCAATGACATATTATCCAGCACACGGAAGAAATGAAGTATGAATTCAGGCTATCAATCGATACACTTCAAAATCATTATGTTAAGGGAAAGAAGTCCATCACAACTGACCAAATAGCCCATGATTCTATTTATATGCAGTGTCCAGAACAGGCAAATCTATAGAAAGTAAGACAGATCTGTGTTTCCCTATAACTAGGTAGGGAGGGCAAGATGGAGGATGAAATGAGATTATGGTGACGGCTGCACAACTCTTTAAATTTATGAAAAATCACTGAATTGTGCATGTTAAATTTGTGAATTTTATAGAATGTATATTATATACATCAATAAATCTGTTAAAATGTATTAAAATAAATTAATTATGTTTTCTGACTTTTTGAGTACACTGTGTATTTCGGCTCTATACATTACAATACATAATGGTAAACAGATAAAGCTATTGATATTTGTGTATTTAGTAGCATTTTCATTGACCATCTTATCAATCATAGATTGAAATAAGACATCAACAAGCATCATAACATTTTGAAAGTTTGAAAAGCTGATTCATCTGCCTGCCCTTTGGATTCCCTTTTCTCTCATCCTCAGCGAACTTTTGCACTAATTACGTGTATTGCTTTTATATTTAAAAATGATGATTAGTCTATTCTCATCGTCCCCATTTCAAGACCTCCCAGTAATTTCTGGCCCTTAAAATCCCAACTATCCCGAAATTCTTCTACTACCTCTGAACTAACAAATGACTCTCATTTTTTTTGATACCTCCGCATCACTTAAAATGGTAATTGTTTATTCTTTCAACTCCTGTGATTTCCTAACACCTACTTCCTTGTCTTCTACCTGTTTTCAGACTAATTATTCTCAAGCATAATTTCAGTTTTCTCTCCTTCTATTTCCTAAGTGCATGTGTTCCTAAAGGTTTCATACCTAGTTTCCCTTCCTCCTGCTATCTAATCTTTCCAAATGATCTCATTCACAGTAGGTCTCCAACTCACACCTACTGAAATATTAACACGCTCACACATCTATACAGGCAGATCTTGGAGATGCTGCAGTTCTAAGTCCACTGCAATAAAAAGAATATCCCTAGAGTTCCAGTTTTGGTGCAGTGGAAATGAAATCAAAGGAAATGAAACCGGATAGTATCCATGAGTATGCAGGTTTGCTCTCTGGCCTCGATTAGAGGGTGAGGGATGCGGCTTTGCTGTGAGCTGTAGTGTAGGTCACACTTGCGGCTCAGATCCTGCACTGCTGTGGCTTTGGTGTAGGCTGGCAGCTACAGCTCCAATTCAACCCCTAGTCTGGGAACATCCATATGCCACAGGTGCGGCCCTAAAAAGCAATAAATAAGTAAATAAATAAAATTAAAAATTAAAAAAAAATAAAAAGAATATCCCCAATAAAGCAAGATGCATGATCTTTTTGGCTTCCAGGTGCATCTAAAAGTTATATTTACACCATACTGTAGTCTGTGTGATAGCATAAAAAGAAAATACACACCTTAAGTAAAAAATACTTTACTGTTCAAAAATGCTAACCAGAGTTCCCATTGTGGCTGAGCGGAAACGAATCTGACTAGTATCCATGAGGACGCAGGCTCAATCCCTGGCCTTCCTCAGTGGGTTAAGGTTGCATGAGCTGTGGTATAGGTCACAGACGTGGCTCAGATCCTGCATTGTTGCAGCTCTGGCATAGGCTGGCAGCTCTGATTTGACCCCTACCCTGGAAACCTCCATATGCCACAGGTGGGCCCTAAAAATGACAAAAAGAAAAAAATATGAACCATCATCTGAGCCTTCGGCGAGTCATAACCGTTTCTCAATAGTGACATCAAAAATCACTGATCACAGAACACCTAACAAGTATAGAAATAATGAAAAAAAAAAAAAAAAACCAGGAAATACTGTGAGAATTACAAGGATGTCACACAGAAACAGGAAGTGAATACATATGATTGGAAAAGTGGTGCCGACAGATTTGCCACAAACCTTTAATTTGTGGGAAACACAATATCTGTAAAGAATGATAAAATAATGTATGCTAATATGTGCCAACATTTCATTTGTGGTACAAACTAAAATTACAAGTAATAATAAAAACTGTAGCCACAGTCACAGATAAACCTGTTCTACGATATCCTCTGTGTTTTGTGTAGAGGAAAATATCCAATCTGCATGGGTACACTACATGGTATTGTAACTTTGTCCATTTGATAGATTAAAAAAACTAAAGTTTAGAGAAATTGAATATTTTATCCATAGTTACAAAGATTTTACATCTTTGTTACATAGTTACAAAGAATTTAAGTGGTCAGTTGGAATTTATACAAGGTTATGGACTCCAGTTAAAACATATTGGCCTCCAAACCTGTATTTCCAGTGGTTATGTGAATATATCAGAGTTTCCCTGGCACTTTAAAAATAACAGGAAACTGGAAACATAGTTTCTTACAAACCTATTCTTCCTATGATATTCCTTAACAGCCCACAGTCATCTTAACAAGACCTTTGGGTTTTATTCTAAACTCTGACCTCTGCCTTGAGCCCTACATTTAAATAACTCCAACTGATTCCACTAGCTACTTAGTTTAGTCTCTCCATTGCTCTCCACCAGTCGTACCTGTGTCTTGTCATATCTCCTGCTCATCTCTCCCCTGGAATAGTACAAGTCTTCCTAGAGATTTCCTCCTTATTCCAATCTTTCTGATATGGTGGTCAACATATAATTTTGCTGAAATCCTTGCCTAATGATGCGGTTACCCACAGGGTTAAGTCAAATCTCCTTGCACTGCACCCATCTCTGTCCACTCTCTTTCACTTTGTGTTCTAATTATTTTGAAGTACTTGCATTTTCCAGAAAGAATCATTCTTCTCAGCCTCATCTCTTTTTGCACTCACTGGGCCTTCCAGATTACTTTAGACCATCTCTTGTGGGAAGCTTTTTTTCTGACCATGAGTGCTCTGATTAACCCCTTGCCTCCCACTGTGCTCCTTTTCATCCAAGAATTCTTTTATATCAGAGCGTCACCATGAGCTTTGAAGTCGTCTACACTTTCCCTAGGAACCCATTTTCTATACATGAGATCTTGAAAAATTAACTTCAACCATCTGACTTCCAGCTTTCACATCTACAAAATGATTGCACTAATACCCACACCAAAATTTTGTTATGAAAATACTCATAAGATAAATAGTCTCTGACATAGTATAAGTACTCTCAAAATGCTCAAACTTATTGTAGTCTCCTAACAAACTGGAGAGTACATTTTATATCTTGTACACTACTAGGATTGTAGCTTCTTATTACTTTTTTGAATTCTCCAGTCCATTGCTTAACTATTTTTTGATACACAAATGAAGCTTTGATATCATGGCTCCAAGTTACAGATATTCATAAATATATATTTATCTACAAATATAAATACCTATTGTCCAAAATGTTAACATGTTCTTTCTATCATTACCTATCTTTATTCTTAAAATGCTAAAATCTGAAAAATAAAAATTTTGGATGTGATTGATACACACAACCCAACCACACTGCCGTTTGTTCCAAAGTGAAAGGACAAGCATGAATGGCATAGGGTAGAAAAACCAGGGAGACTGGAGGAAGGTGAAGACCAGCAAGGCAGGAGAACACTGAATCCCTTGGAGTGTGTGGACAGGCCGGCAGAAGCCTGAATGTAATGCGCTGGAAAAAAAGTACAGGTTTAAGTAAAAAGCAACAGGACTCCAAGAGGACCAAGGTCAGACATCAACTGTATCATGTCTCTGCAGAGAATGTGCTATAACAGGAGGCTGGAAGCAGAAAGATGAGCCAAGATGCTATTGCAATGCTGGTGGGAAGAAATACTAGAGGCATGAAATATCCTTGACAATAGCACACAACCTTTTTATCATCCTAGTGGACTCAAATGGCTTTTTTTTCTCAGAGTATTACAATTAATATTCATTATTTCATTTGTCAACCAATGTTTAAGGAATGCCTCTGGTGAGTCAGGCACTATTTCAGGCACTAGAGACACAGCAGTAAACAAAACAGACAAAACTATTGCCCTCATGGAACTTTCACTCTAGTGGGGTTGGAGCCAGGGAGACAAACAAACAAAGAAAAAAACAAGTGAATGAAATAAATAGTATATTTGAGAGTGACGAATTCTGGTTAGAAGGATAGAAAGAGCCAAAATGGGTGAAATATTGGAATTGAAATAGGTGAATAGGAAGTCCTGCTTGAGAAGGATTTCCTGCATCAGGATTTGATTAGAGATAAAAACCAAGTCATGAATATATCTTGGGGAAGAACCCGCAGGGTTAGCAAATGCAAAGAAAACCACAAAATATTCTAGTCTGAGTTTCCATAGGTGATTTGCAAAGGAAATCATTTGAGTTCTTCCAATTGTCCCCAAATTCACCAAGGTCCTATGGCTGGAAAACCCAGAGCAGTGAGACAGGAAAGCCTGGACTCACATCTCAAAACATGCCCCACTGATGCTTAGCTGCTTCAACACTCATGTTCTTCCCACAACTCCATCCCAACTTTCTAACACAGTCACTTTAAAAAGAAGCTATAAGTAACACAATGTCAGCAGTATAATCATGAGCTAGTTTTGACTCCTTTTGAGACACTATGAAGCAAATTTCCATCTTCAAAAGACTTCAGTAAATCAGCCTATGTACAGGAAAAAAAAAAAAACAAAAACATAAAAACCAAAAAAAAAAAAAAAAAACAAAACAACCCCACAAAAAACTATGTGTTCTCCAAGTCTGGATCCTTACGGATTATAGGAAATGGACAGTCTGCGACGTTAGTAGGATCATAGCTTTGAAGGCAGGCAAAACCAAGAGAAGTGTACCCCCCTGCAAGGGAACACACCCTGCAAATGAGTCCATGCTCTTTGGTCATGTGTTCACTGTTGCTGTCTTCTCTGCTAGTTGTGGCTCTCACTCTATGTGGTATGGGTTGTGATTCCCTGAGAACTATGGTTTCTACCAAGGACCAGGGAAATTTAACCAGATGACAGAATCTCCAGCCTTGTTCTTGTGTGACTCCTGAACATAGCAGATCCCTACAGATGCTACCAAGGGGGTGGGGGAAGAGGGGAGAAGGAGTAGGATAGACTGGGAGTTTGGGGTTAGTAGATGCAAACTATTACATTTATAATGGTAAATAACAAGGTCCTACTGTATAACACAGGGAACTATATCCACTCTCCTGGGGTAGACCACGATGGAAAAGAATACAGAAAATGACGTGTGTGTGTGTGTGTGTGTGTGTGTGTGTGTGTGTGTGTGTGTATAACTGAGTCTCTCTGCTGTACAGCAGAAATCAGCACAGCATTTTATTTTATTTTATTTTAGTCTTTTGTATTTTTAGGGTCGCACCCATGGCATACGGAGATTCCCAGGCTAGGTGTCTAATCAGAGCTATTGCCGCCGGCCTATGCCAGAGCCACAGCAACACCAGATCCAAGCCGCGTCTGCGACCTACAGTACAGCTCATGGCAACACTGGATCCTCAATCCACTGAGCGAGGCCAGGGATTGAACCACAATCTCATGGTTCCTAGTCAGATTTGTTTCTGCTGCGCCATGATGGGAACTCTAGCACAGCATTTTAAATCAACCATACTCTTATTTTTTTTTTAATTAAATCTCTTCTTAGGTGTGTGTGTATATATCCTGAAGAGATTAAAAAAGCCCCCTGATTAACACAAACCTGTTCTGTCTTCTGTCTAGTATACTATTTTAAAGACACCTCAAAGCAGTATTAGTTGCACCCTACGATTTCTCAAAGTTCACAAAAGGGGAATTTCAATTGTTACTTACAGTTTTATGTGAACCTCAGGCCACTGGTGACTCATCCATGAAGTAAATATAACTCTCAAGTCACCAGGCTGCATTCAGAACTCTATCTCCCTTTGAAAACTAAGATTTCCTCTCTGAATCAACCTCCTTGCTCCCGGGACTTTATTCCTGCATGATTTATTCTATGATAAATAAATAAAAATGATAAATAAATCAGCTTTCATGCACACAATTTCCTTGCTGGCCCATCCTACCTGTGTATTAGACACTTCCTGATGTAGCACAATTTAATATTGACTCAAACTGAAATCCTTGTTGCAGGTAAATGGAGGAGACACAATAAATAAGTAGCTACTTGTTTTGTGCACTACATAAAATTATATATGTGAGAGATCTATAATCCATAGAAAAGATTATTAACAGATAGTAGCAAGGACAAACTGCGACCCCCTGGCTTCTCTTTTGAACGTTTACCTTCTTGTTCCAGGATAAAGCTATGGGCTCACGACTAAGTAAAGCATGCTACTAGTCTGATCTGGCTTTAGTATAGGCACATCAGTGAGAGGCTCTTTCCTCTCCCCATCTCACACTGACCATCCAGTGCATTCACATGCTTGTAACTGAGCTTCCACTCTCATCTTCATCCCAAGTTCCTATTTTTGTAACCACTTCACACTTCCACTCCTCCAATTTTCTTAGTTTGGTACCTGGAAGGTATTGAGGCACTCAATAAATGGTCACCGCATGAATAATATATGGCTTAAAACAAATAAAAGACTAGCTAATTCAATTATAAAGAGTGCCCTCATTAATGAATGTGTGATCTCTTCTTTACTACAGATGTCAGCCTTGCTGCCTCAGCCACAGTGTTTGGATTTTATTTGAATAGCTGCTGTATTTTATCATGTCCTCCAGATATTATAAAATGCCAGTGTGGTTTTTATCATATGATGTTAGGAGAAAAAAATGAAATTAAATGTCACTAATTTCTACTTCATTAAATTTGGGATTTGTGATCATTTAACATGCTCTGGCCTAAAGGCTACCTTTAATAATATGATAAACAAATGAGTAGCTTAAAGTATATAACAGGAGGAATGGCAAAACCTTTTGGAAAAAGCACATAGTTCTACACTAGCTGATGATACTAAGTATAAATAAAAGTAGGTTGAGTACATTTACTTTGAAGCATGTTGTGTTTAAAAACTGATACCCAAAATAACAACAACAAAAAAAAACTAATACAACCTATACATTTATTTTTAATTTATGCTTTTTATTTAATCATAGTAGATATTTCATTTATTCCTAATAGTCTTTTATATTATCATAAAAATTATGAGCTAAATAGGACATTATAAGTAGTGTAATGCAAACACTCATGGGTATATGTGGAAACTGAGGCTAATTGAGGTAAATCTCCAGCATTACCAGTATGACATGTGCTACTGATGTGTCAGCCCAGTCCTCACATCTCAAAGTTACTACTACCCCCCTGATACTTCTGTCATCCCTCTTTTTAATTAAAACGAATTAATGTAATGTTACTATAGTCATGGCACTTCTGAAAGAAAAAAAAAAAAAGTAACTTGCTGGCCCGTTTTACGAACTATAAAATAAAGGCAGACTAGCTGGTTGGCTCCAAAATTGTATCAGATGTTAAAACGAAATATTCTGCTTTCTCTAAAATCTCAAAACAGTTTTTGGTAATTTCCTTAAGGACTTTTCACTTCCTATCACATACTGCAGATATAAGGCTATATTATACATTTTGGACAAGGCTGTAATGATTCTGAAAGCAAGTGGCTCCTTTAGACAATCATTAAATATTTGTAGGAAATAATGTAAAGGTCATAAATTTTTTTGAGTTGATAAACTGATTTAAGGAAAAAAATGCTATGTTTTTGAATCTCAAATATTTGGTCAGGTCTAAGGAAAACAGATTTTTCCCCCTACTGTGCATTGTCACATTACCTTAAATTGAGGATTCTATTTAAAGAACTGAATAGTGTGTACTAACAGAAATTAACGTTTGCTTCAGTTTTTAAAAATATTTGTATCTTCATGTACCTATGAAGATGACATCTCTAGTGGGAATACCAATAAAGTTTCAGTCATGAGAAACACTCTGATTGATTTCAGCTTATTCAACTCATAATAAAACCCAAACATACACATATATATCATAGCAAGTTATTTGAAATATTTTTGTCCTTAATCATGGCTAGTTTTCAACAGATGATATTATTTAAAATTAAGATGAGAGAAAAAAGTTTAAAAAACTATATTTGGTAAAAGTTATATGAACAATTTTAACTTTGAGATCTGTCATACAACATATATAGGGTTTCTGTACATTTGGCAGGCTAGCTATAGTTAAAATGAAATATTTACTCACAGGCATGAATTATTGTATTTTGAGAAGACTGTAAAGAAAAATTAAATTTTGATTTGTATTCATGGTTTTTATCAAATCGTTCCAACAATAACTAATTTTAGAAATAATAATTTTTATACGACAGAAAATCTTTCAAAACACTAAATTCCTTTTATCCCTTCTCATTGACTCATTCCCTGAATGCAAGCTCAGGGTTGGCACAAAAGATATTTATGGTCTTGGAAAAGTAAAGTCAAACAGATCAAGTACCTATGAAATTATGATGTATTGACTGAGTATTCATAGTTAAATTTAAACTACCTTTGTTAAATTTTTATTTTGAAGCTTTTAACATCACGGCACTGATGAGGGAACATGCTGGAGTTACAGTTTCCCCCTCTGTGGCTATCGACATGATTGAAATGGCATCTGGGTCAAGCCTGTGGTTGGCAGAACAGAGTGGGGGCTATCACATCTCTCATTTAATCTCAGTACATCAGTGTGTTTCTGGAAAACGAAAAACTGCTTTATTGAGCTGTCTACAGACATGAGTCAAAGCTCTGTACTTGTTGCCAGCTATTTGCTGAAAACCCTTCCTGTTAGTACTTGAGGTAACAGAACAACGGACACCACTACCTCCCTGTTTCTCTTCCTTCACTTTTAGGTTAATGCAGCACATGTGCAATATCTTTTCTGGCCTTTAAAATGCTTTTGACACTCCACTTCTTTTATTTTTTTTTTCTGCCCTACCACTTCCTTCCTGTTTTTGTCCACTATGCCACCTTCTATCTCCTTCACTTTCCTTAATGATGAGAAAAGGTGTCAGAATTCATGGAAGACATGCTTCCCATTTCTTCCACCAAAATTCTGTCATTCAACCAAGAGAAAGCTTGAATATCTAAGAGAAGCAGAAGAACAAAGGAAATGTTAGTATAATATGTAACCAGTTGAGTTGTAAAGAAGCCTTTTATTTTTTACGTTGTAAACAGAAAGTATTAGAGGCTAACTGTTGCAAGGGAGAATATGAAAAAATCTGCTTCAAGAGTCCATGGCCCATCTAGGAAGAATGACTAAATTACCATATTCCTACCTGAGATTCAGTGTTGGAGAATACTGTGAAGACACGGTGTTTTTTACATGCAGAAGTAGGAGCAATATGTAAGAACGAATAAGAAAAATATGGCCACCGAAATAAAAATAATAACTAGTACATAAAAGAGACTGGGGCCAATGATTAGTCATGATACAAAGTTACTTTCTGGGGGTAGGAGGCAGCTATGGATTTAAGAGATGAAATAATTTCACCCAAGTCTCCTAAAGCAGATTGGTAGCCTAGGGAAACACTGCTTACTTTAAAAAAATTGAAACTTTGGTAATCCACTTCATCCTTTCCACCAAGGATCTCAGACTGAGAGTAATTCTCGGGAGTAGGGGAGGGGAATGGAAGCTCAAGCCTATTCAAACTTCAAGCATATTTACTGAACTGGTATAGTACTAAAATGGGTAAAAAGACCAAAAAGTAAAAATAAAAATAAATAAATGCATTTCATAATAAACTCCTTTAATATTAAGTGGGCATTACACTCATCATTTCTGTCTCTTGACTCAAAAATCTCATATCTTAAAAAAAGAAGGGCATGGAATATATGACTTCCAAACATATTTTTTTTTTCTCTTGGGCTAGTCTGTTGTTAATTTTTTCATTATTGAAATGAGTAAATGATGTGGATTATAAATTAAAGAGCAGAGTCACAGACTCCTTTTATTTCAAAATGATAATGTGAGAAGAAAGAATGTATACATGTATGTGTAACTGGGTCACCATACTGTACAGTAGGAAAAAAATAATATATTGAGGAAATAAAAAATAAAATAGAATTAACTGAAAAAAATGACTTAAATAAATGAATTTTTGTTTGATAAAACCACTAGTTTGTTTTAAGGATTAGCTTTATGATGTGTTCATTTCAACAGAGGAAATTTATTTAAAATAATAAATGGCAGACTTGCATCTGATATTTGAGTTCATATATAGGTTTAGAATTTGTAATAACCATGTACTCTCGAAGTTGGAAAGAGATTTGAAAACTCATCCAGTCAAATATCCATATTTCACAAATAAGTATAAAAATGAGGAAAGTTACAACTTCTCTCAAGGGCATAGGACAAATTCAGGAAAGAACCTATATTAAAATTCAGTTTTAAACCAGATATTCCTAAAAAGCTGAATGATTATTTAGGTCCAAAGACCCCTGAAATATGAATTACAAACTGAACAAATAATTTGTAAAACTATTTCTACATAGCACAAGATTAAAAGAAAGACTGGATAAATATTATTTTATGGGAAGCTTGGTATGAGAAACGACATGCAGAGGTATATACTCTTGATAAAGTGTCTTTCTCAAAACTGCTGAGAACTTAATGTTGAAAATGTGAATATTTGTTCTCCTAAGCTTTATTTTGTTACGTTTTTATAATGCTTTTAACTGCAAATAAATGTTTCCGCTATTAAAGCAATAGTATATTTTAAGTTCTATGAATGTTAAAAAATAAAAAGTTTCTCAGAATTAACATTTAATTATTAACCATATCCTGTGTGAAAGGGGATAAAGTACATTCTCTTGGAATTTTTTCTTTTTTGGAAGGTTACTAAACATAATATAATTAAAAACATGCTGTACATTCATGGAAAGCTTAACAACTATCTAAAGGGAGAATTTAAACAAAAACAAAAACCCCAGCTATACTTTAATTTTTCCATGCTTTCTACAAACATATACTAAATGTTGGGAATAAAACGTGGAATGGAATTGCCATATTCCTACCTGCACACATGGAAAGGGAAGACATCATAGCACAGTGAGTCCCTGGGAAGGACAGTGACAGGGTGTGATGAGAGAGAGCACAAGAGACAGCTTGTCCCATGAACCTGGTAAACAAAGGCTGTAGAAGGAAGTGAGAGTCTAGGCTGCCAAGGTCTGCAACGGGTGGAAGGGATGTCTTGATGAAAAGACAATGCTCCAGGTAGAAGAACCTCTGAGTGTAAACAAGGCCCTGCAGCTTGAGGAAGGCTAGAATATTAGTGATAAAGCAAAGGTTCCACCATGACTAGACTATGTCCATATGAGATGTGATGGAGAAGGGGTAATATTGAGGGAAAAGACGGTTCAGAGAGTAGAGAGCCTTGTGATCCATAATAGGGTTTTCTAATTTGTTGTCACAACAATAGGAAATCATTAAAGAGCTTATCAACATAACTGGTGAGAAACACACATTATATTAATAATTGAGAACTGGCTATGGAGAACACCTTATGTGCCAGAGGACTAGAGAAAAGCTGAAGGTAAGTGATCCCTAGAAGTATAAAGTCTTCCAGGAATAACTGAACTTCAGGGTGGCTTAAAAGGGAAGTGAAATATGACCAGTTAGTGAAGAGGAATACAGTATGTGTAACAGGAACAGGTAAACTATGACTAAAAGCAGACATTACTGGGGATACAGAAATAGAGCTAATTTCACAAAAACAGTTTTAAGGAAGATGGGATAGTAAGATACGTAGAATGTGCTCAATCATGGACATAGAAAATAAGGAAGTATAATATTTCTTCATTTAAAAAACTTTAAGACTTTTGAGCCATGTAGTACAGGATGGAGAAGATTCCTTCTGAGTCTAAGAAATAAGTTTGGTGATAGTTTCAGAAACTAAGGCTGGAAGGTCAAGAAATTTTCCTAGAGTTGGAAGAGAGGTCTGCAAGAGCTCAAGGGATAAATGCTAGCATCATTGTGAGAGGGGCAGGGCTGTGGGCTGTACAAGAGAGGGCCCCATCTGTCCCATCACCACTGAGTTCTCACCCTCAACACCACCCCCACCACATACATGCAGATGCGGCAAGAGGAAAGTCGGACGGTAGAGTTAGTCTGTCTACAGGAGGGTAATGCATCTGTTTTTGGACATATTTTTCCTGTCAGTTTATGGCCACACACATGAAACTCAAGGTCTGAGGAAGGATAAAGAAATGGCAAATATTTGGATACACCACAAGAGTCCCAAGAAAGAGGATAAGAAGATGTGTTGAGTCTTCCTGTTCTCCCTTTAATCATCTGGACAAAACAGTAGGATTAGGAGATATGTTGATAGCAAATGCAATTTCTCTCAAAGTAATTTAGTTGTTACAGAATACTGGCACTTCCAATATGATAGATATAAACACAATTTCGATAAAATTTTGCATCAGCGGCAATAGAACTTAATTATTCTTGAATTGATTTTACAGTAATAACTCAAATCATTTTCTCTTTATCTTGTCAATTATTTCTTTCTGCTTATTAATCTCTCTGAAATGGAAAAAGCAAAGATATAAAAATAAAGATAAAAATGCATCACTTCCTTTGGCTCTTATAATTTTTTGATGAGAAATAAAGATAAAAATTAATCAATTCTCTACTTATTTGTGAAGATTATTCTGAGGCAGAAAAAATTAGAAAATATTTCAAATAAATGCAAGTATTATTTAAAATAACATTAATTACAATATGTTGCTGAGTTAAAAGGTGTAGATTTTCAAATATGTAAATGTTAATTGACATATTTTTGCCTACAAAGTAGTCTTTCAAATGTGACTTAAAAGCACAATTTCTAAAATACGTTTCATATCTTCTATCCCATCATGTTGGAAAAACTCTTTACCTTATGTGTAATACAAAAGTCTTCAGTTTAAATCTATTTTCCTTGTTTCTCACTAATATCTACAATTGGAATTTGCTATTTAGTGGAACAAAATCTCACAAAAGATTCTTTTTTCTTTTTTTTTTTTTGCCATTAAGCTCCATTTCAGCAACAAAGAATTTAGCAAAATTCTGAAGGTCCCCTAACTTGTATTCGAATTGAAATATTAACAACTACACAAAAGCTGAAACTATTTCTCTGAGGGTCGAGCAACTTCTATGATAAACAAGTATCCCATATTTTTAAAGAAATAGATCAGTACTAGAGAGGTTTATGTCATTTGATGAGAGAGGCATCCTTTAATTTTTTTAATTAGGTCTCCTTTTAAAGACTCTGAGGCCTTTAAAACATGTATTGTGACAAGATCAAAAACGCTATTAGCCTCTGTTTAGCCAGAGAATTAGGACTGAGGAAGTCACATTTTCCTTCTTCAAGTGAACTTGCTTCAACGTAACCAGGCCTTATTTCATGTACACAATGGTTGCCAAGCCTAAGCTTCCAAGGGCATTTTCTACTGATTTCATGTTTTGGTTTTTGGTTTTTGGTTCTTGGTTTTGTCATCGAAATGATATTTTTTTTGAAGTAACAACTGATTTTCTTCTAATCTGGTTATTCTCTGAAACATTTCATTTCCCAACTAATCAGCATATTTTAGCACACCAGACATCGGCTATGTCAGAAAGTATAAAACTAGGAGTTCCTGTCGTGGTGCAATGGTCAGCGAATCCGACTAGGAACTATGAGGTTGCGGGTTCAATCCCTGGCCTTGTTCAGTGGGTTAAGGATCCATCATTGCCATGAACTGTGGTGTAGGTCACAGATGTAGCTCGGACCCCGTGTTGCTGTGGCTGTGGTGTAGGCCGCAGCTACAGTTCCAATTTGACCCCCAGTCCAGGAACTTCCATATGCCATGGGTGCTGCCCTAAAAATACACCAAAAAACATATGAAATATCAGTATGAAAACCACAATAAAGACTAAAATGGGAGTTCCCATTGTGGCTCACAAAAAAAAAAAAATCATATGAAATATCAGTATGAAAACCACAATAAAGACTAAAATGGGAGTCCTGTCGCAGCTCCTAATCCGACTAGGAACCATGAGGTTGTGGGTTTGATCCCTGGCCTCGCTCAGTGGGTTAAGGATCCAGCGTTGCCGAGAGCTGTGGTGTATGTCGCAGATGAGGCTCGGATCCCACGTTGCTGTGGTTGTGGTGTAGGCTGTCAGCTATAGCTCCAGTTTGACCCCTAGTCTGGGAACCTCCATGTGCCGTGGGTGTGGCTCTAAAAAGCAAAAAAAAAAAAAAAAATTTAAAAAAAATTAAAAAAAAAAATTAAAAAATGCAGAATAAATTTCAGAATTTGGCAATACAATTTTCATATGATAATTTTACTTTAGTTTTCACATAAGAACGAACCTGAGCATTTTAAAGTTATTTTATTCACTGTTAAATATTTTTGGTTTCCATTCTTTTCTTAATATGATATTATTGATCCACTCTCATCAATCTCACAAAAATACATTGTCAACCACCAATTTTGCTTAACTTAAAGAGCAACCCTTGATTGCTATTTTTAAGGTGATATGAACAAGATGATATTTGGAGGCTATCATTATTCAATTCAGGAATTCATAAGAAATGTCTCATATGCAAGAGATGTACAGAGTATACACTGTCTTGTTACATATGATACAAGCTCACTCAAGTTCAGTGTCAAAGAGAGCTGTGTAACTGAGCAGGCTTAGAAAAGAGTGGCAATTGGCCCTAAGTGAGCAGCAAGAACTTAAGCTACTTAAGAACAAACTAATATTCTTGTGATAGTGCCAATGACAGAGTAACTTTTCAGATCAGAAAGGAAAATAAAGACTGCCACCTATAAAGATGAAGCTTTTTCTCCTTCTGCAGTTTTCCCCTGCATAAGTCACCATTCTTTATCATCTACAGAAATCTAACATGATGATAGCCTGAGGTGTTATCACTCCAGTTTTTACAATGATATTTAACTCACACAAAGAATAGGCAGATAATTCATTATTATTTGAGATTAGCATTTGCCTGGAGGTTGTGTGATGTTGCTAATCTTATTGCTGCTTTTTAAAGAAGCATTTTCCTACCCATCAATTATAAGTTTTTTTAATTGGGTTTTTTAAATTTTAAAGGTCTTTAATAATAAATTACACACAGCATGTCTATTGCCAACCACAGATGCCATCTTATTCAGCGCTGTTTTTAATGTACTATATAATTAATCACTAAATTATCTGATTTTAAGAAATAGTTTTGTTTCCATACCCAGTCCATTATTTCACCTTCTAAATATATGCATGGTTCATGAAAAATACAGTGTAGAATACACAGTATAAAAAAATCATGGAGCATTAAAAACACAAAGGCTAGATGTAATCAAATGAACCTCGGAGGTCAGGCATATGTTTAAATATGTTTCCTCTCCTGAAATATATTACATTTATAATGGATAAGCAACAAGGTCCTACTGTGTGGCACAGGGAACAAATCTCTTGGGATAGACCATGATGGAAGATAGTATAAGAAATGTATATATATAAGAAATGTATATAAATATATATATATATGATTGGGTCACTTTGCTGCAGAGCAAACATTGGTACAACACTGTAAATCAACTATAGTTTAATAAAAAATGTTAAAAAAAATTAAAATTAAAAAAGACATGCACAGAAGAAATATTGCAAGTTCATTAATAGATGTGCAAAAGTTAGTATGAAAATAAAGAAAATGAGCCTTATTTTATTCTGGATGTCAAGGAAGGCTTTCTGGAAGCAGAGATGTATCAGTCAGAAGAAGCAGGTATGGGACAGGTGATTGATCTCCAGGGGACATTAAGGGTCGCCTAAGCAGGTAGAGGCAGGGGGTAGGTCTCCCAAGAGGTGATGACAAGAGCTAAAGAAGGCAAGTGAGGAACAGCAGGGACTATAGGAGAGGCTGCAAGAAGTCTGCATTACTAATGGAAAGAGGGAAATCAAGAAGGAAGCAATGGAGGAGGCGGCTGTGGATGTGCATGCAGAAAGGCCCGATAAACAGGGCCTTGTAAATTACATTTAGGAGTCTGGAATTTATCACAGAAGCCATAAAAGCCATCCAAATGCTCTGAGCGAGGAAGAACAACCAGGGTTTTGTGTATGTTTTTTGCCTTGATTTGTTCTTATATATGTGTGTGTGTTATATGTGTGTGTGTGTGTGTGTGTATATGTGTGTGTGTATATATATGTATATGTGTATACATATATGTGTGTGTGTGTGTGTGTATATATATATATATATATATATATATATAATTTTATTAATCCCTGGAGGCTGCTGCAATCATGTATTTGAGAAACACAGTTTTACAGTTTTCAGGGATGTAAGGATGTGGATGCATCGTTTCAGTATAGTGATAATGAGCACATCAATAATAAGGCTATCTTGATGGAATGGAGAGATTTGAGGAGGAGGAGGAGGACAGTCTGCTCAAGAAATTTTGCCGAAGTAAAATGACAAGAGGAGGTGCTGTTTTAGAAAGAACAGAGGGTTAAAGAGAAGTCAAAGACCATCCCAGGAAGTACCTTAGGGCTAAACCTGTGTCCCCAGTGAGCATCCCAATGCCATCCTTCCTAAGCTACTTTTGGCAGATTATTAAACACATTTAAATTTACTTAGCAAAACTATAAGATGGAAATGAAGTGCCATTAGCCTCATGAATTGTTAATATTAGTTGAAATGATTCATATCAAGTACCTGGCACAGTGTCAGGCACATACTACAAATGCAATAAATGCTAGCTAGGTACTATAATTCATACTATCAGGAATTGTACCTCAATATTAGTACCAATGACTGAAAAAGAAAAAAATAGAAATATTTATCAGTTTAGGAGAAAAAAAGATGATGGGTTCAATTCTGAAAATTCCAGACAACTATGGAGGAAGATATTCATGTGGAAATGCCCACAATATTACAGTACTAATCTTATCCCAGGGAGAGTATGATGATTGAGAAGATCAATAGGACAGTAATAGAACTACAAAAATGAGGAGCAATAAAATGTAGGAGAAAAGAAAAATGATAAGCCTCCTTAGGGAGACAGAACAGAAATGGGAGGGGTGTCCATCTGACATGGACAGTACAGGGTCACAGGTGCCAAGGTAAAGAGAGTCTGAAGAAAGCGTGAGCAGCTAGCAGAGATCAGAGTCAAAATGAAGTGCAGGAAGATGCCTGAAAATGCTCAGTGGACTTGGTAAATCAGAGTTGTTAGAATCCTATTAAAACAACTGTGTGGACCAAAGATGAAAAGCCAGAAGGTGACAGGTTGAGCCGGGATCAGGGTTGAAAAGTTATAAGCAGTGATTAGAAATTGCTCCTCAGAGAAATTTCATGAAAGCAATGAAGAGAGGCACTAAAAGGAGAGAGGAGGAGAAGGTACAAAAAAAGAGTGAGGGCATGAGAGATGGGAGAGAAGGCAAGAGAGAATGGTGGCGATGATGTTCATTGCCATTTGGGCTTCCTAGAGATTGTTGTGGCAAAAGTATACACAAGGTGAGGCTGATCCAGTGATGCAGAGTAATAGCCCCCAGCCTTTCCAAGCTGGTGGGTCTTCATATGCATGCACCCATGCACTGTGGGGAAGTGCTATGTCTTTATTTGTAGGTTAGTAAAGGCAACTGAATGAAAAGTAAGCTGGTTAAATTAGCCCATATATTTTTAACATTTTGGCAAAACATCTTGAATAAGAAGGGGTGACAAGGAGTGGCATCTTCTCTCAACAAAAGTAAAACACTTTTTTTTTTCCAGTTAAATGATTCTTTCACTGCATTTTTTTTACATTATCCGGAATTTATATACAGTCATATTAAATGAACCTCAAAGCGGTCAAGTTTTTTAAATTGTCTATCTGGTCTAATTGAACGAGTGTTCAGTAGAGCTTACAATTTAAAGCAGCAAACAGGGCTAATAAAAAACTCTTGCATGGGGCTGGAGAAGAAGTTACCAATACCGCTTTTAGGTTACTCTTACATAGATCATTCTACAAAAGTTTACTTTAGAACTTATAAGAATGATTGGAGACATTGGTGTATGTATTAACCTTCTTGTGCTTTAGGTTGTTCATCTGTACAATGAAGCTAATGCTAGCACATAACTAACTCATAGAGCTTTTGTGAAGACTAAATGAGGAAATACATGGGGAGTAATAGGGCATGGATAGCCTGAATCTCAATCAATTGTATTTGACTCTCTGTGACCTGGGGTGGACAACCATAGGATGTTCTATTGAAACATGAAAACAGCCTTAGATTTGACTACCAGATGGAGAAAGTGACTCCTGTATTCAAATCATGTGCCAGTGTGATAACTGGGGTGAAAATCCAAGGCTACTTACAACCACCCACGAAAATTTGCAAGGATATATCCTATTTTTCCTACCAAGTTTTGAGACTTAACAGTCTCAGGGTTTGCACAGTGATAGGTGCACTGGGGGTTCCAAAATCACATGTGTGCCTCCTTCACTGCTCTGCTCTGAGTCCCAGATTTAATTCCAAATGTCTTTCTACTGTCTCCCTTTGAATATCCTGCGAAAAAAGGGTAAAGCACATCTGGAACCAACCTTATCTTCTCAATACTCACATTCCATTTCCCAACCAAGGAGTCCTACTTGCAATATCTTTTTTTTCCCATTTGTGCTAGAATCTTTCTCCACATTACCTCATTTAATTCTTGAAACAACTTTGTGAGTTTTTATTAGTCCCCTTTTACAGATGAGGAAAATGAACTTCAGGAAGCCTCAACTAGAGCACAGAATAAAATACAGCCAGGTAAACAGTGTTTCAAAAGCAAGATTAAGTATTTGGGTAAAATTCTCAAAAATGGTTAAGTGAAGTGTAACAACCAAATATCTAATTTTTAAGAATTGTGTGTGTGTGCATTTGGGTCTTAAAAACTGGAAGACAATATACCAAATAGCTAACAGTGCTATTCTTCTCTGATAGGAAGGATATTTTTGAAATTTGATTTGGGGCATCAATATTTGTCTACTCCAGCTAATAAGAAAAAGTGAAGACAGACATGTAGGTGGTGGAAAGGAACTATGCAGAAGGTAACTGGGAGTGCTGTAGGTAGGTGGGTGGAGAGCAAGGAGAGTCAGCAGCTAATTACCAGAACACAGGCAGAGAACTAGAAAATCAATGTAAGGAGCAGAAGGACACAGAAATGGGAAGAAAAAGAATGCCTTAGTATTTGAAGAATGTCTAACAGAAAATGAGTCCATCTCTTCATGGTAAGCCTAACTGATGATAATATTCTCTGATGCCTCTTTCTGATGTCTATTTGTGAGACTACTCTCCATCCCATTTACTAAAATGGTGCTATATTTGTATTTTGCTTATAACAATTGCCCACATTGAAACGGCCTCCCTGCTAGTATAAAGCCCACCTTGAACATGGGATTCAGGCTTCCCACTTTCACCAGCTAGTTCAGCTAACCAGGTGTTTTTTCACTTTTGAGTGGCTTTAACTTTTATCTGGTCAACTTTGCTGATGTTAATCACACAGTGATTATACTGACATACATACAAATATATGCATACTTTGCATACAAAAGCATACATTGCATATAAATATATATTGCAATGTATATTTTCTCCTAACAACTAGATTGTGAGTCTCCTGTTAGTATTTTACCTTATATTTTTCTGTCATGGCATAGAGCTTTTAATGATGTATCTTACATGTAGATCTATTCAATAAGCATTTGCCAATTAATACACTGAATTTTAGATGCATGAGAATTCTTCAATAATTGCTAATAAAAATACTAGCAATAATAAAGACATGATTATGGTATCTGTTATACTAAAATTCTTTCAATATAATTAATGTGTATGAATTTAAAATAAACCTTTAAATAAAGAGTTAGGGTTGAGATTTCCATATAATAAACCAAGAAAATTTAAACTAATGTTTCCCTTAGTAACTATAATTCATTTCCTTATGTGCACATAATATCTCATTGCTATTAATTCACAGTTGTTTTATATGTAAATATATATGTAGTAAATAATCCTGATGATAAAGAATATAGATTACTATAATAATGCCTAAAATTATAATACATGGGAGAGCTTTCTACCTCTACTTTAAAATTAAGAATATTTTTTGAGAATTTTCCCCAAAGTGGCTCTCTAGGTTTTCATCTTCATGTATGCCTTCTAACCATCTGTGTTTGCCATTTCTTTCTACTTGCTGAAGCCTTCTCCTGGCAATAATTTCCCCACATATTCATCTATGATTACCTTAGCCTTTTAATATCATTTAGACATCAACTCCTAAAACTCTTGCAATTATAATTATCATATATTCACTGAATTATTTGTAATACAATATTTTTTATATAGTGATTTTTATTCTTTTCCATTACAGCTGGTTTACAGTGTTCTGTCAATTCTCCACTGTAGAGTATAGTGACCCAGTTACACATACCTGTATACATTCTTTTTTCTCACATTATCATGCTCCATCATAAGTGACCAGACATAGTTCCCAAGTGCTACACAGCAGGATTTCATTGCTAATCCATTCCAAAGGCAATAGTCTATATCTATTAAGCCCAAGCACCCCTTCCATTCCACTCCCTCCCCCTCCCCCTTGGCAACCACAAGTTTATATAAATTATTACAAACACTTCTCATAAGCTAGTGATTTATAAAAGGAATGTGTTACCATACTGATTTTATTTATTTTTTGTCTTTTTGCCATTTGTTGGACGGGTCCCGTGGCATATGGAGGTTCCCAGGCTAGGGGTCGAATCGGAGCTGTAGCCGCCGGCCTACGCCAGAGCCACTCCGAGACGCATCTGCGACCTACACCACAATTCATGGCAACGCTGGATCGTTAACCCACTGAACAAGGGCAGGGATCGAACCCGCAACCTCATGGTTCCTAGTCAGATTCGTTAACCACTGCACCACGACGGGAACTCCTCCATACTAATTTTAAAGGGGACAATGTAGACTCAGTGCAAACCTGAAAAGACACACATCAAAGGACTACTAAGTGAGTAGCCACATTTTGTGTTTTCTGATTCCTAATTTAATGTTCTCTGCATTTACCAATAAGGTCTTGAGAGTTTAAGAATAGGTCCTTTTATGTTCTTAGAATGTCATTAATATTTTCATCTAGGTGTTTTCATTTACTAACCAAATTAAACACCTCTAGAGGTCAGAGATTTTATTTTAATCTTTTGGTTTCCTAAAGTTAGCCAAGTAGCAAACAAACAGCATTCACTTGGGAAGTATATGTTATTCTTGAAAATAGTGGTTATCATTTCTAAATATTCATGAAGGCTCATCAAAAAACAAAACAACAGCAACCAAATCTCTTTCAGCATTACAGAGATCAACTTGTAAAATAAATGTCATAGCAATATTTGATTTTAAAAATCAAAAAGGTTCCCATATATAGGGAAAAAAAGGGAAATCATTCACATATTAGCATGTCTCAAAGTGGTCTCTGCATTATATGATTTGTTTCTTTAAAATACAAAGGAAATGTCACAGGGATTCACACTTTTATGAATTTCTACTAGGTCATTCTTGTGCCCACTAAACTTCAAGGACTCGCTTCTACATGTTTATGGATAGAGAATTTCATACCATCTTTCAAGTTGCTTCCAAAATAATTAAATGATGTTAACACATGTAGCCATTTCATTGCTTACTTTTCCTGTGCAGAATTTAAGAATTTTACCCATTTTAAGTTAAAAATATTATATTGCAATATCCAATTCTAAAATGATATATTCACTTATACAGGAGATGTGGAAGTATTTGTATTCCCAATCATAAATTTTCCCTAGGAATACAAAGGAAATGTACCTTCAGATACTGAATTTTATATTTAATCTATTATGCTTTTGATCATTATCATTACAAACTTGGCAAATCCTTTTTTAATTAAAACAATTTGTATAAATTCATCATCAGTTTCTAAATTCATGTAGAATGAAGTAACAATGCACACCCCAAAATCTGAACTGCTTTTATAATGAAATATATCAGATCCTCTCACAAAAATAACTGAAAGGATATTTTCTTTAACTTTTAAAGATAATTTACAGTTGAGGAAACAACATGTACACTGAAAATGAGCCCTGAGCTCAGTTTAACAAGCTTATAGGAGGATTTATTAGTAATTCATCAAATGGTGCTAATTTTGCTATAGTTATAAATAACATTTCCTTTTATTTAGATATTATGTGCAAGAAATTACGTATTTTTAGAGAAATAACTACAATGAATTAAAATAACTCAAAGAGGATTTTTTTGAGGAATAATGTAAACACTGGGAAAATGTTTTGTTTTTTTCTGGGCAGATGTTAGCATTTGAAGACACATTAAAAAATGAATTACCTATTCACTTCTGTCACAAACACATAGTCAAATTATTTCTACTAAAGTCCTCCTGTGACTGGTATAACAAAATATTAATGTCTGCAGCTGGTGTTTCTTCTAGATGCTGAGGCAGTTAAAAAATATAAATGATTAAAAGACTAATCGATACAATCTACATAATCAATAGGATCTAGGATCCCAGACCCTTGCACTTTTTGTTCCCATGTACAGAGAAGAAGGCAGAAAGAAGAAAAAGAATGCAAATGCCTTGACCTTGATTGTGCACATTTCAAAGCATGTCATATAAAATGACTTTAGATCATCCAGTTTCAAGACTTTCTCTCTTAATATGCTAAGATCTAAAGTCAGATATTATGAAATATATATAAAATTGAAGGAACACATGATGCCTGTAAAGGTCAATTAAGATAACCCCCATTAAGACACTTTCCAGATTAATTGATTAATGACAACTAATATAAGAATAAACTGTCAGTAAATATGTGATGCTAGCAATAGTGAGAAAACATTTGACTGTCTGCATAAAACAGCACCTTTCAGAGAAACTGGAATGTTAAATTGTTTTATACTTCAAAACTGATAATATACTTCATCACCTCTGTTACGGCTGACCTAAATAGCTTAGAACATAAGTTTATTTTAAAAGTTGGATAAAAAAATCAAGGACAATAAAGTGTTTTGATGGAAATATATTTATACAAAACCAAAGTTAATTGGATATATGAAATAAAAAATTCTAAAGACTCTACATACCATATGTAGTGGAAAGATCAGATAGGTCATTCAACCTCCAAATCTGCCATAAGGAGAATACAATGCCAAAACCTACGCCACTAATTTTTTTTCCTACACATTCTTTAATTAAATGAAAATATTAATAGAAGTATCTTATAATCAAATATTTATATCCCAATGTGAGATTTTTTAAAAAATATATTTTCCAGGCTGGCAAATATCTGACAACAGTCTTCTGAGGAAAAAGAAGAAGAGCGTATAAAGGAACAAGGCAGGAATGTGTATCTCTTAGATAGCATGGCGTTAGTGGACCTGAGAATTATATTACTAAGCTGAGTCCTGGAAACAGAATTTCTCTCATAAATCTGGTCTCACGTTCTCATGTTCTAGTCTTTAAGGGTATTGTAATCTCTTGGAGGCCTTAACATCTATAGGGGAAGACAAAAAGTACTAGGTTGTTGAAATTTGTTGAGGCTCTCAATCCTCTTCTTTTCTACATGGGAGGAGAGTTTTGAGAGTCAGCAAGTGCTGTGGAGGATGCAGGCTGCTACTTCTCTCTCAATACAGCCTCAGGCTTCAGTACCCATTAAATGGCCAGGGGTGGACTCCTGTCCAGGACCACAACACAAAATGGTTTTCACTCTAAGGTTCACCCAGAATCACATCGCAGGATGCCAGTTTATAGTCCTTTCCAAATCTTAAAATAGGGGTTTGTTTTGGAAATAAGATAGGAAGAAATCATAGCTTGACATGGACATTTTTGGCTGTTTCGCCTTATTTTTTAATATTAAAGTATCATTTCCCACTATTCATGTATAAATTTATACTATATATATATATATATATATATATATATATATATACATATTAGCATTTTGAGCATCCCAGATGAAAGACTTCTTATATATAAATCATTGGCAAATTACAGAAATACAACCATTAGAATTGGACAGATGATATAATGAAGGGACTAAATTTTATCCAGTAGCTTAGAAGTGACACTTTCCAGGAAAAAGTAAACTAATGAACAAAATATGTTAAAAAATATATGAGGGTGGGAAGGAGAAAAGTTAGAAGCTTTGAGAAAGAACTAAAATCTCTGTACTCTTTGGACTTCAGAATTGTTTTGATGACCTGTAGATTGCTGAGTTACCCAGGGAGGTTAGTACACTATAGAAGTCCAAGGGTAATGGTGAAACATCCTGGGACGCCCGGAAGGGTTGAAGAGAGATAATCCACCTCATTCTGTTCCTCATCCTTGATGTCAAAGGACACATGTCCAGCTATCATGAGGAAGAGAAAACAAAACCTAAATATTAAGGTTTTTTTTTTTTTTTTTTTTTGGAAAAGGTAAGGTTTGGGGAGGCTTTCCATTTTTATATAATATCTTCATTGCCCATGTTAAAGATCGTATTAACTAAAATAGTTTTTAAAATATATTTTAATGCGGAAAGAATAACGTGATTATGGCAATAGATCACACCAAGTGAACACACCAAGGATTCTCTCAGAATTAACATATGCCAAAGAGAGATGTTAATGAGAACACTGAGATCCTTGGTTATACATGGACTTTGAAACTCTTTTGTACCAAGACTCTAGATATCTGAAGCCTAACTTCTAGGTTCTAAAAAAGCAAAGAATGTATATTTTATTCTTGTAATTCTAGCAGCAACAGGGCATGAGTAGGCCTTCTGAAAGCCAAGGCCAAATAAATTAATGCATTAATCATTCACAAATATGTGAACAATGTTATAAAATTAAATCAATGGACATGGTTTTTCTTTTTCTTTTTCTTTTTTTCTTTTTAGGGCCACACCTGAAGCGTGTGGAAGTTCCTATGCTAGGGGTCTAATCAAAGCTATGGCTGCCGGCCTATACCACAGCCACAGCAATGCAGGATCTGAGCTGTCTGCAACCTATACCAGAGCTCACAGTAATGCCAGATGCCTGACCCACTGAGCAAGGCCAAGGCTTGAACCCGCATCCTCATGTCCACTGTGCCACAACAGGAACTCCAGATATGGTTTTTCAGAGATGTGATTATATACATTTACACCTTACTGAGCGCATACCAGGCACTATTTTGGTCAACAGTATACCTCGAATAAGCCCGAAGAGTCCCTGTCCTTATGGACTTGACAATCTCAAAAATCACAGTTATATCATGGGACTACTTTTCTGAAAGGATAAGATGAGATAGGACAACATTTCTGGGAGTTCACTGACATTTCTAAAGTAGAGTTTGGAATAATCATGATCATTTCTTCTAACTCTAAAATCTGGTACCTACTCTATGATGATTAAGTGGACTGGAAGAAATTAAAGGAGACACTTTCTCTCCCTTCTTCACAGGCCCCCAAGCAGATAAACACCCTTTAAATTTCACTGACAACAGCTATGTTTATTTTGACAGGTAACTGGAGATAAATCTAGAGGCCTTCTACTGAGCACTGTTCTTAAAAGCAACCATACTTAAATAGTACTTTTGTTAAAGCTCATTCAAATAATCTCAAGTTACATTAATGTAATTGGAAGTTATTACATACAAATTTCCATTTTGTATATATGATTGAATTCTATTGATGTTTAATTGTTGCACTGTCTTCTATTTCCTTTGCCTCATCTCTCTTAACTAAACTGTCTGTCTGTGCTTGTAAAGTTCCTGTCTGATGGGACACCTTGCTTTTATTTTTATGTAATAATGTTCAGGGTGCATCATACATATTCAATAAATACTTTTTAAAGTGAGTGTAATATTTACTGAGTATGCTTACTAAAATTAGTATAATATTTATTGAAATCTATAATTTATAATTCTTCTGGGTAATACATTTATGCAAATAAATGACCAAAATTTTTACCTTGATAAAAATTAAATGTTCTTTGGAACGGATTAGCAATGAGATCCTGCTGTGTAGCACTAGGAACTATGTCTAGTCACTTATGATGGAGCAAGGTAATGTGAGAAGAAAGAGTCTATACATGTATGTGTAACTGTGTCACTATGCTGTACAGTAGAAAACTGAAAGAACATTGTAAACCAGCTATAATAAAAAAATAAAAATCATTATATATAAAAAAATTAAATGTTATCTTCTATGATAACATTATACTTGGGATTTCTTTCCCTTTATATTTAATTTTCCAAGATATTTTCAATTTAAATTTATTATTTATATATTAAAAAACTTGTATATAATCTTTCAGGAATATTCCTCCTACTATATATATATTATATATATATATATACACACACACAGCAAATAGCATATAGTATATAGCATATACTATATATTATATATAGTAAATAGCAAAATAACTTAGCACTAAAATAAGAAAATTACATATAATTAAAAAATTTAACCAGAGTATATGTTAAATATTTCATTAAGTGGAGAAATATAAAAATTATCTTCACAAACATTGAAAAGATAATCAATATATTTCTACTATTTTAAAGATTTCTTAATTAACCCAATTGACCAAATAAAATTATCTTAAGTGTGCACCACCTGGGTGGTTGAAATAGTGGTTAATAAAATCAGTGGGATAATGTTACAGTTTTCAGGCCCAAGGGCAAAATAAATTATTTCAGTGAGAGGAAGCACATGGTATTGTTGTAGGTCAAGGAATCCTTTTGATAAATTCTTCTAGGTCCTTTTTAGAAGCAGGAAAATAAAATCCATTTTCACATTTAACACCGGGTCACTCAATCAGATTTAAGACACTGTTAACTGACAGTGTGATAAGAAGGAATGTATTTCAATGGCTTAGAAAAATTCACTTTCAAAGTATCATTAAATATCAATTAAGACAAATTCATCCTTGTATCTCACTTTCCCAAACCATTAGTACACCTTGGTATTCTGTGGATAAAATTCCCCAAAGTGGCAGGATGTGAGGTTCCACAGCTTAAGAGACCAAGAAGCCGTGATCCTCTAACTCAGGCTCTTACCCCCAGAAAGGTGAACGAGGGAGGAGGAAATGCTCAGAAAGACTTTTAAGAAAAATGAAGTAACCTCCACCTGGGATCAAAAATGATTTCCCTTCTTTCACTTTCTCAGCGCCAGGTTCTGACCAGTAGAGGAGGGAAATGAAAGTCAATGGAAAGTGGAGTGAAGTCAGAGGAGAGATTAACTGTGGTTTCTGTGTAACTTTGTCCCACACACAGAAAGTCAAAAGCTAAAATTCAGGATGAGAAACAGAAGCAAATATTCCTCCTAATTTTCCCCATAGTTCTTCCTTCCCTTCTCCTGTGCCTGCAAGAGAGCATTTTTAGAAGATGTAAATCTTTGCATGTCTACTGCTATTACTTTATCTGCTCATTCTTTTTTTTTTTTTTTTTCTTTTTGGGGCCACACCTAAAAAGGAGGAAGTTCCAGGGGTAGGGAATGAATCAGAGCTGCAGCTGCCAACCTAAGCCACAACCACAGGAAAGTGGGATCCAAGCTGCATCTGTGACCTACACAGCAGCTTGCTGCAACACTGGGTCCTTTAACCCAATGAGAAGGGGCAGGGATTGAACTCTCCTCCTCATGCATACTAGTTGGGTTCATTTCCGCTAAGCCACTACAGGAACTCCTGCTTATTCTAATTAGAAGTTGGATTAAAAAATAATTAATAGCATGGTACCCTTTACATGTTTGGCTCTTAATAAATGTTTCTTTGGTGACTAAATAAGCAACCAATACCAGGCAAGAAAATGATGTCGAATATTTGCTCTAAGTCACCATGAACATTATGTATTATATGTTTAATGTATATTCTTAGAGGAGTCTTAAGTGCCATACATAAGCGCTACTCTTTGTCATATACGACAAAAAAGGTTGAAAGAAATGATGTTTATAAAGAAGGCCTTGAATTTTTTAAATTGCATATTTAAAAATACAATGAAAATAGCCTTGCTGGAGATACTACCAATATTGCCTTCATTTTTGCCATCTGTGCTTCCTGAAAAAGGTATGCAAAAGCTACTAGAATAATATGCCAAGATTTATGTACACAGGACTCTATGTAACGCTACTGCTTTCCTGAGCGAGAATGTAGCAGGGAATGTAAAGCTCTGTTTTATAAGCCAGAACCTGACTCCGTCCACTGCTGGTATATCAGCTTCATTTCAGTTACTTGATAATTTGAGACTAGCATGGTTCCAGTGGTTGTTTCATGCTTAGTGAGCCTTCCAAGGAAGGAAGATTTTTTCCCAAGTGTCGTCTTCCAACTTATCACCTACAATCATAAACTGGTTATATGGAAAGTAAATCAATTTGATTTTCTACTATTAAAAAGTAGGAAAATAGGAGTTCCCATTGTGGCTCAGAACACAACATAGTGTCTGTCAGGATGCGGATTCAATCCCTGGCCTTGCTCAGTGGGTTAAGGATCTGGTGTTGCCGCAAGGTGCAGCATAGGTTTCAAATGCAGCTTGGATCCAGTACTGCTGTGGCTGTGGCTGTGGTGAAAGCCTACAGCTGCAGCTCTGATTTGACCCTTGGCCCAGGAATTTCCATATGCTGCAGGGTGCAGCCGTAAAAAGATAAACAAATGTAGGAAAATGTATATAAAGAGTACTCTGTTTATTGCTATTGTGCTAAAATTTAAGAAATGCTAAATGAAATGGCAATTATTTTTGTGAATAAACACATTAACAATATTCAGTCTGCTAATGATTAGCCTTTAAGTCAAATAAAATCATACTGATGTGAAAAGCATTTTTCCTCCTTTTTTTTTGATCAGTGCTTTGGTATGAAGATACAGAAGTTTTTTAGACACAAAGACTTAATCACCACCACTTTGTAAAATGGTGAAAGGACAACATTTATATGTTTACTTAATTAAAAGGAAAATAAATATTCAAAACATAAAACAACTATATTTTGAAAAGTATAATTAAACTGAGGATTGCCTAAGAGGAGACAATGTGTATAATGAAGGCTTCCATTAAATCTGATCAATTATCCCTTTATTTAATGACTTCATGACTATCAATATTGTTACCTAAATTTAACTGTTTTATAAAATAAGTCAAAATATTTCTAGCTGCATTTACTGGTATAAATATAATTAAGAAATATACTTTGAGTAATCCAATCAAAATAAAATAAAACAAGGAATATGATATTATTGATTCTTCAAAAGCATTATACAATATTAACCAATAAGCAGAGAAATACATGGGAATGTGCTATCAGGCATGCTAAACAAAAGCAAGCAAAAAATATACATATAAGCAAAATAAGAAAATCATCAGAAGATAGTTAATATATACTATATTAATATGATGTATATGTGAAAAAATTGTTTTACTCTCTTTTAAACAGTGAGTATTAAGTAAGAACTAGTAAAGTTCTCAAAAGGTTTTCAGTAGTTTTTATGATGAAATAGGTACAAGGAAAAGTTGATGGGATAGAAGAATATGGAAGTGAAAAGTAACAAGTAAAAATAAAAAAGTTACACAAAAACAAATGACTTTAAACTCGATTGCTTTCTTCATTTGATTTCACTGGATTAACTTTTCTTAGTTAACATTTTTCAACCAACAGTGACGGGGTAAAAATCACTGTGAACAGAGAGCTAAGGGTCATTGAATATGCAGACAAGAGGAAACTTTTTACAATTTTTGCATTTTAAAATTATTGATTATGTCAAAGATTCAATTATAATGTTATTTTAGTTACACTGAATAATAAATTGTGGTACTTATGAAATTTAAGGTTTCTATCCCTATTTATTACTGTGAACTCACTATTAAAAATGCTTATAAGCTAATTTATAAGGCATCTAAAACACAGAGAACAGATTTTAGTTGAAAAATCCAAATACAACAAAGATAATATCAGGCACAAAGGAATCTCTAAGGAGAACCCTATTGCCTCCCCTCCATCTGAGCATTAGCTAAAAGCTGATCAAGGCAAGGTGAGTCCCTTAGGATTAATTTAGCTAGTTCTGATTTTCCTCAGCAATAGAACCTTGAAACCAGCTTTATACAGCTAATTATTCTTTCATATGTTAAAAAAAAAAGTTAAACCTAAAGATCTGGCCCTCCAAATTACTCACTAAATAAAATGTTTGTCTAAAGATTGATTTAAGGGGCAAACATCCAGTTATAAATAAGTATTAATTATTCAAACTACTATCTGAAAACTGTTTTCAAATCATTACTAAATAAAGGCCATTAGTATTGTCTGATGAGTCATCAACGATGGTAAATACAATTCCACAACAGTTATATTAGAATATATACAACTGCTCCCAAAAGGCCAGAAAATCAGAGACCCAATCTTGGATTCATCATTAGCTAAGTGCTTTGAAATTGGACAAATTATACAAACTTCAGTTTTCTTACTTGTAAGACAGAAATGCTAAATAGCTGTGTTCTATGTCTCACAAAAGAGAATTCACTTAGATTATCTTTGAAAGTAGTGAACTGTTCAACAAGTGTCTAATTTCATTGTAATTATACACACAGGCAATATAAATGATATGATTTTTATCACTACTCAATACCTTAACTAGTAACATATTAATGGCTGTTTTCATTAATAACTTTTTTATCTTTGGAAAATTCAGAAAAAAATAGGGAATATTATTTGGAAAAAAATAGGGAATGTTATTATTTTAAAATTCTGAGCAAATAGGCAAAATTTATTTTATGGTATACAAATTTTTCCATTTAAAATGAAATATTCATGAGTTCCATTGTAACTCGATGGGTTAAAAATCCAATTAGTATTCATGAGGATGCAGGTTCAATCCCTGGCCTCAGTGGGTAAAAGGATCTGCCATTGCTGTGGCTGTGGCATAGGCCAACAGTTGTGGCTCTGATTAGACCCCTAGCCTGGGAACTTCCATAGCTGTAGGTGCTGCCCTAAACAATAAAATAAAATAAACAATACAATAATATGTTCAAAATCAAGATGATCCAAGGGAGTGAAAGTTGAAATGGGGATGATTCTTTTAAAAAGTTACTATTAAGACTGAATTCAGATTTCTCACCCAGAAATTAAGGAATGAAGAACAGCTGTCTCATATCGCTTCTGTCCTCCCTGTTTTGAGGCTTACTCTTTGGCCCTTACATCCATTTAAAACACAGAGAGTAGGAATCCAGGGAATATGAGCTGGAGGGAGGCTATGACAGTAGCAGATTTCTTCAGGGATTTAAGAGTGAGGAAGTCCTAGTATACAAATCTAGATTGATATCTTGGCACTGACCCTTAAGAGCTTTCCTTTATGATCCTGATAGATTCAAGCTTACCATGTTACCTTCTCTTATGTAGAAGCTACCATATGAGGATATGAAAGTTGTGAGCATTAACTGGCGTCTCATGAGAACAACCAAAAATGGAAGGTTACTGGCTTGCTTGGGAGCTCCAGATACTGCCTTCCACTGTGGTCTTACTCAGTGCCCCTAACAGCCCAGCCCAGTAATCCAAGCCCTCCCACTGACACTTCCTGCCAAAACTGTCTTACTTCCTAGAACCCATGAATATCTTACCTCCCATGGGAAAATGATGTTTGCAAATATGATACTGCTAAGGACCTTGAGATAGGGAAATTAATCTAAGTTATTTAGGTGGGTGGATTCTAATCACACAATTTAGAAGTGAAGGATCTTTCCCACAGGAAGTGAGAAGGGGACTGAAGACAGAAGAATGATCTGAGAGATACAATGCTACTAGCTTTGAAAACCAACGATGGGTCCTTTCACTGAGGAATGTGAGCATCTTCCAGAAGCTGGAAGAAGCAAAGAAAATAGATTCTCCCCTCCAGTCTCTAGAAAGGAATGCAGCCCTCCCAGCATTTTGATTTCAGACCCATGAGACCACTCTTGAACTTCTATATAGCTTTTAAGACAACAACTTTGTGTTGCTTGAACCACCAAATTTGCAGTGTTTATTACAGCAGCAAAGGGACACTCACCCAGTGCAGCGATGCCATGGGAACCGTGAGGTGATTCACATCCCTCTCCCTTTACATCTAGTGTCAGGGGTACTACCTGGTTACTGTCGCCACTGAAAAGACCCTCCCCCATTTCCAAACGCCCGGAGTAGCACAGGGAACCAATGCATTAATAAAGTTACCTATACTATATATTGGCAATGACTTAACAATAGTCTCATGGAGAAATTCAAATCATCTGATAAACCTTTCTTTAAAAATCACTTTCTTTTTTAAATTTTTTTTTATTTTTTTATTTTTATTTTAGTTCCCAAATGCATTATTTTTTTTCTACTGTACAGCATGGTGACTCAGTTACACATCCTGCTGTGTAGCTTTGGGAACTACGTCTAGTCACTTATGATGGAGCATGATAATGTGAGAAAAAAGAATGTATACATGTAGAAATTACTTTCAATGCATTCATAGGCCTTATTTCCTATCATAAATAAAATTGCTGAGTCAAACCCATTTTTCATTGTGTTGTTTACACTTTTCAATGAAATCTATATGGTAAGCAATCTTGTTCCTAACTTCCTGGATAATGTGGACTCATTGAACAGGACAGCCATTTATAAGCCTCTGCTAGGAGAGAATCTAACAGGGGCCCAAAGGAGGAAGAGATACATTTCTGACCCTAAAAAAAATATGGAGACTATCTTAAACCTCTTCAAAATAAACATAGTATGATAAAATTGATCATTAGACAACTTGGAAATTGTGTTGATTCTTACATCACATATAAGAACATAAAATAAATAACACATTAAAATAAACATTTATTATTCTCTTAAGTATTAAGTAAGGAGTAATACTTTGCTGTTTTAAGAAGTCATAACTAGTAATTGTCCATAATATCCATATAATGCAAATGTAAACAGGATTGATATTAATATTTTCTATGATTTTTCAAATTTAAGTAAGGCCTCATATGCAATTCTCAAATACCATATGATATCATCTACATGTGGAATCTAAAATATGGCAAAAATGAACCTATCTGCAGAACAGAAACAGACTCAGACATAGAGAACAAACTTGTGGATGGCAAAAGAGAGGAAGGAGGAAGTAGGATGGATGGGGACTTTGGGGTTGGTAGATGCAAACTACCATGCAAACTATATAGAATGGATAAGCAATGAGGTCCTGCTGTAGAGCACAGGAAACTATATCCAATCTCTTGGGATAAAACATGATGGAAGATAATATGAGAAAAATGTATATGTATGTATGACTGGGTCACTTTGCTATATAGCAGAAATTGACACAACACTGTAAATCAACCATATTTTAATAAAAATAAAATTAAATTTCATAAAAGCTATTCTCAGTTTCAAAATAACATAGTGTCAACCACCCAATTAGAAAATTTGAATCAAGTGTGCTGGAGTAAAAATAAAAATTATTTTTTTTTCTTAAAACATATATAAACAAATATGAATGTGATACTTTAAAAATTACTCACCATCAAAAAAAAAAAAAAGGAGTTCCCATCATGGCTCAGTGGTTAACGAATACGACTAGGAACCATGAAGGTTGCAGGTTCAATCCCTGGCCTTGCTCAGTGGGTTAAGGATCCGGCAATGCCGTGAGCTGTGGTGTAGGTCACAGACGTGGCTTGGATCCTGTATTGCTGTGGCTCTGGCGTAGGCCGGTGGCTACAGCTCTGATTAGACCCCTGGTCTGGGAACCTATGCCGCAGCAGCAGCCCAAGAAATAGCAAAAAAGACAAAAAAAAAAAAAAATTACTCATCATATCTTGCTGAAGTTATGTACCACAGAATGAAATTAAACTATACATTTGGACCTTCAAAATTTCAAAAAGTTTTAAATATAACTTTTAACTAGACTGGTAAGTTTTGACACATTTGCCTAGTTTACTAGTTTCAAGAATTTGGGATATCCTCCACCAAAAGTAAAACCAACAAAGTTAAGCAGAAAAAAACAAAATGATGTTACATGCTTTGTTTCAAACTTGGATATACACAAAATACTTTATGTGATAATCTACTTAAATATTTATTATTTTAACTATAAATAATAAATCTATCATCTCATAAAAATACATACGCTCTTCACTCTAAACAGGAATAAGCAACACATTCTATTTTCTAAATAATTTATTCTCTATTAATCAGAGAGAAATAAAGATAACCTCATATCCACTTTGTACTAAAAATAAATAGTACTTGATCCACACTTTGAAATATTCTTAATCAGCTTCAAGCGATAAATAGCTCAGGAAAAAAACACTATAATTTTATTTATTGCAATGCTTATTATGCAGTCAGAAGGTTTTCATCATAAAGGTCTAATATACTTTCATCTTCACAGAAAAACATAAAATGTCCTTTGAAATCAAACAGATCTTCCAAAGACATCAGTCAGTCCATTGTGAAAATATTACAGCTTTGTCACTTTAGCCCAAGAGATTTCTGTCAGTCGCCAATCTGGTGTCACTCTAGAATTACAGCTAGAGTACATTATCAATGCCTGCTGTGTCCTTTGGGAAACAAAGCTTTGCTGGTTGAACTTTATGATTTACTCCCAAAGGCAGAAGAACAAAGCTTTGAAAAGCAGACAGGACACATTCTTCCTCTAAAATTCTAAAGAGACAAGATAGAATCTATTTGCAATTGTTTAGTGTATTATAGATTAAATTGAATATTAAACAAATTTCTCTGGCCCATAATTAGTATTAGCTGTCTCTTTGTGTTTGCTTCAACTAATTACACTGTTTTACAATTTTCAAAAGTACCTGTTCATTTTTAATGTGCTTTTTTTTTTGCCTTATTGAGCAATTACCAGTAAAAAAATTATTCCCTCTGCAAAGGTGCAAGTAAAAGGATTAAAGCTTTTCCCTGCTTATTCTGAAAAGCGTATTTCAGAAATCATTTATTGAAGCTGAGTGTGATATTTCAAATTTGCTGATAAAATATTATAGAAAAAAATCAATACAGTTAGTTGCTATTTTAGATATTTTTTACTATGATTTTACTATTATAATTTCAAAAATTATGAAAATCTAGGCTTAGAAACAGAGCTACATGGGTGAGTCTAATGTACTTATTTTTTTCAAACAGTATATACATATACTATATATATTACATAAATAACATATACACATGTGTGTGTGTATATATATATATTCATATTCTACTACTTCCAGGAAACAAATTTTTGCATGGATCATAACACTTTTATTTTCTTCTGGAATGTGAGTAGATATTATATATCCCGAATCCTGAGTGATTTTTTTTTCTTTTGTATTATATTTCCCCCTAAACTTAGCACGGTTATTGGAAAAGTCTACCTATTATATCGAAAAGCAGCACTCATCAATGACTATAAATTACCATTGGCTCTCCATATCTGCAGTTTCCACATCCACAGATTCAACAAATTGAATTGAATCAAATGACTAGATAACTTGCTAGTTTAAAGAAAACAGAATTGTCTTCTAGTAGCTAGTTATATCCAAAGAAACAAACCAATCAGTGCACACATATTTCATTTCCATCTAACCGAGATGTGACCTGGTCCTTTTATATTACAATATTAAAATACAAGCCAAAAAGATGTTTAAAATAAAATGTTTAGAATTAACAGAAAGTGTTGATGAACAACCCTGTTCTATCTGAAAAGTACATATCATAGCAAGAACTTTAATACTATGTGAAGAAATGCAAGAATTTAAAGAGTCTACTGTACAAACTGCTAAATAAAATTGAACATTTTTTCTTGGTGCATTTGAATACTCAGTAAAGTCAAAGGATGAAGGGACTTTATTGGTTATTTTCTTGTTTTATATTTAACAGTAACTAGTCCCTATAAGCTTTTGGGTCTCAGAAATTAAAAGTGCCCTTAGGGATTAAGGTTATGCCAATTTAGCAAAAATATATGCAGAGTGTGTAATGAGAGTCTTCAAAGGTCCAATAAGACGCTACATTTTCAGAGAACACCCAGTTTTGCCAGAGCCTTTGAAATACCCAGAGGTAATCAATTCTTCAGCCCTTTGAGAATTACTCACTGAGCTGTTTGAGATCTCCTTGGTTTGCTTAAGTTGGTTTTCCCTATCTGTAAAACTGAGTAATATGTTAGATTGGCAACTAATAAAGATTGCATGTGTTTGTTGTGTGTGTGTATTTCACTTTAGCATACTAAGAACTTGTAAAACCTGGTGATCTAATTTGTGGCATGATTTTGTGTAGTGTTCAAAGCACTGTCTGAACAAGATGTATTTCAAAAGCAGGCAAAATTTCTACCATGGCAGAAATAAGTTATTTTGGAGTAAATCAATTCCAGAATAACTTTAAAACACACATATTTTAATGTGTTCCTATAGCACATTAGCAGAGATCAAGATCAAAATATGAGGTGAAGAGTCTACATTACATTCCCCAACTGGGAGCCACTAGCTGGTTGTGCTACCGAGCACTTGAAATGCAGTAAATACTGAAAAATGTAAAATACGCACCAGACTTTGAAGACACAGTTTTTTCAAAAGTCTGTAAAATATCTCATGTATTATGTATTAAAATCATTGCATTTTGGATGTATCAATTAATTAAATTGTTAATATTTTGTTAACATTTTTTTAAAGTGGTTGCTAGAAAATTTTACATTGCATATGCAGGTCACATATTTCCATTGGAAAGCACTTGTCTCTATATAAATTTTAAAAGTTATTAAGAGTTTAGGGGGAAAAGGCCATTGGGTCAGGATAAGCACTTCGGAATGCTATCAAAGAAACAAAAAGCATGGAGTTAAGGAGGATCTGACATTGCTGTCACTATGGCAAAGGTTGCAGCTTCAGCTTGGATTTGATCCCTGGCCCGGGAGCTTTCATATGCAGTGGGTGCAGCCACAGAGGAAAAGCAAAAAACAAAAACAAAACTTGGTGTCTGGTCATTCTGTTGCCTTTTTTTGTTTTGTGTTATTTTGATAACATACTAATTGAAATAGCATGAGACAGAAGAACAGTGCATGGCTTCTCATCCCAGGCTATACGTCTGGGAAATTTTTAGAATACCTGTCCCTGAGATCAGTACTCAGATTTTGATTACAGTGGTCTGGGGTGGGAAATAGAAGCTTTTTAAAATAACTTTCTGGGCACTGCTACAGTAAAGGTGCATGAGCCACCACTGACTAAAATGTCAGAGGGTTAATATACTCATATCCAAGAGATTCACAGAAAGAGTGTAGAAGGCGGGCTTATTAAAAAAAGAAGCTTGAGCCAGAATTTTATACAGGGCATGGGAATAAGAATGAGGCATTTATCTGCTTCATCTCATGAGCCACTTTTGACTCTTTGAATGTGGTGCTATTGGGGTTTCAAGACAAGACATAACAGAACTTGCAAGAATACAGTTCTATGATCAATTAGCAATGTCTTCAGTGAGGAAATAGAGTGGCAAGTCATGTTAACTCTTCCAAGAATTTACTATCAAGGTTTATCCACCTATTCACTTAACTGATTTCTGGCTATTTTTTTAAGCTCATTAGTGCCTACACTGAAAGTAATTTATAATAGATCCAACCCCCCAATACCACCATGGGACCTTTAAGAAGCGCTTCCTCAAAAATAAATAAATAAATAAGAAGAGTTCCCATCTTGGCACAGCGGAAATGAATCCAACTAGGAACCATGAGGTTGTGGGTTCAATCCCTGACCTCACCCAGTGGGTTAAGGATCCAGTGTTGCTGTGAGCTGTGGTGAAGGGAGCAGACGCAGTTCAGATCTGGCATTGATGTGGCTGTGGGCATAGGCCGGCAGCTACATAGCTCTGATTAGACCCCTAGCCTGGGAACCTTCATATGCCACAGCAGGTGCAGCCCTAAAAAGACAGGAAAAAAGAAGAAAAGAAAAAAAAAAAAAAAAAAAAAACCAACACACAAAATAACCTCTTCCTGGTTTCCTTTCCTCCCAGTCTGAGTAAGTGGGAACCTTCCATCTTTTGTTGCCTCTAAACATCATCTTCCTAGTTGCACTTTTCTAATGAACCAATGCAAAGTAGCCATACAGCCCCCTGATTACTTTGCGCTAATTCAAAACTATGGAGTGCTTGTTAGGAGGGATACTTTCCTTCTTCACTTATCTATTTGTAGATAATTTCTCCACAATGAGAGGTCACACTGAGGAGATAGTAAGTTTCTTTCTGGTGGATGGCTATATGCCTACAAAAGTACTGGCACTGGGAAAACACTAAATAAAGATTGCCTGTATCACTGACTTAAAGAAGAAATGAATAATAATTATTTTTAGCTAATATAGACTTTGGAGATGGATGCTTTATTTGGAAGAAAAGTGATTTATAACAAACCTTAAATAATATAGTTTGTGATTTATTTTGATTGTTCTAAAATAAATTATACTTTCTGGTAAAGGAAAATCTTTAGAAGGTTTTCCTGATGTCAATCTCTAATTTATTGAGATCTTCTGTGAGTATATTTATAGGCAAACTATAATGATTAGAGGTGCTGACTTTTACTTCTGGGGTCATAGGCTTTCTAATACTTCTTAATTCTAAATGATTGATTTTGAACTGCATCACTTAAAATTAAAAACTTTATCAGGGAGTGGGCTAAGGGTATAAATAGACAAAATACAAATTTGTCATTTGCATCTTTTTTAGAAAACACAAATAAAATGATGTGAGAGATAATCATGAAACATTAAAAATCAGAAAATTTATATTACCATAGTTCTGATTACCACCATTGTTCAGTTCAATTTCAATTATTTCAATTACAAATCATTCAGCCTCAAATTCTTTCTAAATCCTGGATGTCTTTTGACTATAACAGAAATTGTAAGTCACATACAAGATATTACTTTCAGTAGGTAACCAGAAAAATGCATTCCCCTGTGACAGAGTTAAAATAGTCCATTTCCGAATATTGTGTTTATCTTTAAAAATATTATCTGCTTGTACATAAAAACCTCCATGTACAGAATTTTTACCGTAGAAAGACAAACTCTCTCATGCTAATAAAGTAGAATCATGAATGAATCCTTTTAAGACTATTTCTCTCTTTTCACTGGAGTCACGACACAGAAAAGGGGGGAGGTAAATACTGGAGGACTCTGGCAAGAGGTGGATGGAAGACTGGTGTTTTGGAAACATTTTTAGACTGAGTCAACATCTCAAGGAAACAGTGGCTATGACAAAATGTTTTTGAATGATCAAAAAAAAATTGGAGGTTAGAGGGAACATATTTGCACGGCACAATGTTAAATGTGATTATATATGTTAAAAGAACTTTTATATATTTTGCCAAGCAATGTATGTAACCATGTCTTCAGGGGAAGATCAGCCAGTCCCAGGCTCTTTAGTTACAATATGACCCTCTACATATATCCTTACATTGATGCTGTCTGCTTTATTCCCTCATTAATTCATTAGTAGAGGACAAAATTCTTAAAATTATCCTTCAAATTCCTTATGACATGGTCTTTCAGCTCCACTTAATGTCACGAGGCTTCAACTTGCCCAAAGGAAGGTGTCTCAAAGTCATAAAACTTTTATTATTGTTGATAAATAGTCTTTGCTAGAAATAAACACAGTCCTATTATCTCACAAATAATCCTTAATAGACTAAAAACCATAGTAGGATTGTCACCCATAGTCTGCCTGAATTTAATTGCAAAAAAAAAGAAAGGGTGAGATTAGAAATGGGATAAACATTCAAAAGAATCTCCACTTAAAAGCAATTACTGGAGTTCCCATCGTGGCACAGCGGAAACGAATCCTACTAGGAACCATGAGGTTGCAGGTTCGATCCCCGGCCTCACTCAGTGGGTTAATGATCTGGCATTGCTGAGGCTGTGGCATAGGCTGGAGGCTGCAGCTGCAATTCAACCCCTAGCCAAGGAACCTCCATGTGCTGCGGTACGGGCCTAAAAAGACAAAAAAGAAAAAAAAAAAGCAATTATTTAGAAATAAATACTAAAAAACATGGACATATGCCATGCTTTCCACTTCTAGACCCTCTCCTCACCAGAGAATGAAAAATTAAATAAATATCCTTTAGTTATGGAAAGACCGAGTATTGTATCTAAACAAGGGGTGGAACAGTTAATACTGAGGTACCAATCACCATGTTTCATTTTTCTGAGAAGCATATTTTTAAAAAAGAGAATCACTGAATTAGGGGTAATAAAATGACTGTAAAAAAAGAAAAAAAGATTAAAAATCCAATAAGAGACATAATGTTTATATCAATCCCAATTCTGTAAGTGAACTAACATCACTGTCCACCTTTAAGGTCACCTGCCTCATCTGCCTTAGGTCTATATGTTTTTATGTGAGTGATAAGTAAGTGTGATACATTGCCTTGCTGGATTTCAACCAGAAAGAGGCAAGTATCAAAGGGAATGGCCCACAATAAAGCACCTTAATGTGATCATCCAACTACTAGATAAGACAGATGAAGTGATTATTGACTATGAGAAGCTTTCAATTCTGTAGAGAATGGCTTCGGATAAGAGGCCTCCAGAGTTACAGTCAGAGGTTACATTTTTGTTCTTTAAATAATACCGAGGAAAAAGGACGCTGAGAGCATGTTATAGTATAAAAAACACAAGTGCGCAAACAGAACAGTTCTATTTTTCCCAAAACAGATCTGAAATGCTTTTATTTAAAATTTAAGAAGTAATATCATAAACATAACACACACACACACATACACACACATACAGTTTCATTACATAGAATTAGGAGGAAATAACCAAACTTCTTACACAAACTACTTCAAATCTATCAAAAAATTCAGGTTAAAAGGGTTTCCTCACAAAATGTGGAAACGCATTCTGAAATAAATATATCATCAATGAAAAAGATCTATTTTCCACACTGTAAAAGTTTTAAAGATGTTTTATAATATATTTTAAAACTGTTATCATGGATATCATACCTAGTGGAGATTTCTCTAAGACATGAACTGATCAGTTTAAGGTTATTCTTCACAGAAAATCCAAGCTTATATAATATTACACTGTAATTTTAAGAACAGACAAAATTGGCAGGCTCTATATTACATTCCCTTTCCTAAATAAATGGCACTCAGATCATCCTGAATAGTGTTTTCTCTGTAATAGGATTTACAAGCTAGCTCTCATTTGCTCCCACAGAGGCCTCACCTGATGGCAAAGGATTTGGGATTTTAGATTTTTCCTCCATCCCAAATCCCTTCCGTTACTCTGTGAATAGAAACAATAAGTGGCACCTCCGAATTTGAGAACATTGGTTCTAATTTAGAAAATTAGAAGGGCTGAGCTAAACCATCTCCAAGTCCTCTTCTAGTTCTGGATTTCTACCAAAAGAGTTAAGAAAATTTGAATAGGCACTTAGTTCTTTTGCTTTATCTCTCATCAGCCACAGGTATTAACTAACCCAATGTCTATCCCCTTTTACTTCTCACTTTTGAGCTAGGCTCAGAGCCTCTGTGTTTCTCCCAACTGATTAACACCTTTCCCCAGAGATGTACAGATCATGGTATAGAAACAATTTGGGTGTAAGAATTAAACAGATCTGGAGTTCCCACTGTGGTGCAACAGAAATGAACCTGACTAGTGTCCATGAGGATGAGGGTTCCTTCCCTGGCCTTGCTCAGTGGGTCAAAGATCCAGCATTGCCAGGAGCTGTGGTAGAGTTCGAAGATGTGGCTTGGATCTGGTGTTGCTGTGGTTGTGGTGTAGGCCGGCAGCTGTAGACCAATTCTACCCCCAGCTTGGGAACTTCCATATGCTGCAATGTGGCCTTAAAAAGCAAACAAACAAACCAACAAACAAATATTTACATAGATCTTCCTTTAAATAATGGTTTTGACTGCTTACTAACTGGGGCCCCTTGATGATAACTTTATACTCTCTGTGTCTTAATTTTTGCCATCTAAAATGGTAATAATAATGCAGGTTGTAGTAAAAAAAAAAAAAAAAAAAAAGGAGTGGTATAGTTCAAAGGTGAAAAAAAAAAAAACACATATATGGGCAGTCTTGGGGGTGACCCATAGAAGGGATGCTAATTAAATATTTAACTGAATGAGCATTGCCTCTCTCAAGGTTATTTTCTACTAACTGGGTCACTGCTTTCAGAGTGGGTATCTTTCTAATGGTAAAATTTTAAGTAATAGATGTTGACATATGTAAAAGCTATTTTTGCACAAGGTAAGGTTCTTCAAATGTTTCACATTACTTTGTTTTGCTGCTCATAAGACTAAATGTGGCTGTCCCACACTCTGGGACTATTATAGTCATGTTGCCTATAGTTTCCACATCTAAAACTCTTTCAGTAATTAGGCATCTTCTTGATAATACATAACCTTGCAAAGCACAGTCAAGGCGGAAAATTAAAATTAACTGAGAATGATGGCCATAACAGCAAAATAACATTTAATGAAAATAAGTTAGAGTCATTGGCTAACTGAGGCCACAATCAAGAGATATTATTTCCCCAAGGCAGAGTCTTGAAGAGTCTTGGAGAAAAAAAAAAAAAAAGATATAGCTAATTGAAGGGAAAAAAACACCTTAAGTAGAAAATATATGCATCTCGAACACTAGGTATAATGACTTAATTTTCTATGGACAATGGCATATCTTTCTGCACAATCATTCCAGATCAATAGACGTTCGTCGCAAACACTCTCAGGGGAAGAAAAAGCTTTGCAGTTACAGTCTTGATATTTATCTTCCTCTTAAAAGAAATACAATGCATGGGATCATGGCTTAAATGAAGTGCAGTAAGTTGCTTCAAAGGATGTTCATTACAGTATGCTTAATGTACTTTTTTTTTTTTTGTACAACATAGGTCCATGTAAGTCCTCCACCAGGAAGAAAAACATAGAATTTGATACCTGTACTGAATTCTCCATAGCCTTACAGATATTATTATATTTGAGCTGCCTTAAAATCATTTCTGTAAATAATCTTACACACATGTCAGACTGTTTCATTTTTTGTGTAATTCTTCCATTGGTCCATTGCATATTTACAAATGATGTCCATCTTGATTTCTTTCTTACACCACATATTATAATAAAGAACATCTCTCAGCAATATATAGCAAGAACTTTTTTCCCTTCTAACACACAATTCCTATTTAATCTGAATGCAAAGGACAAAGAATTGGCTCACAATCTGGTATCTTAGGCACCTAAATGCTTCTGTGATTGTACACTATGTACTGCATTTAGCACTTAGGATATGAAGAAAAATAAATACAGAGATTCCTCTAACTCATTTTTTCCAGATCAGATACATAAACCACCTGCATAAGAATCATGAAGGAGGCTATTTAAAAGGTTGGTATATTGTCCCCCCTTTAAAAATCCTGGGTCAAACTCTTTGGCCATGAATCTCAGATGTCTACATTTTAAACAAGCCTCTTGGATGGATCTTCTACACACAGTTGAAATGCCCCCTTATAGGAAAAAGACCACAGAATTCATTAATCCAGAAGTGGATGGTAACCTCACAAGCACTATAAAACCTCTCCCCAGAGGACCGAGGCCCTTCACAATGCAACCTCTCTCCTCTGCAGCCTTCCCCAGCTCTTAAGCCAAGGATGCAAAACCACCCATGTTTTGCGCATCCAGCTGCATATGCTTGGATGGCACTTGCCTGATTGCTTCACCAACCTACATTCTGATTAATCTGAAGCCGAGGTGATCTCCTCTGTCAGCTGTGGCCAGCCCTTGTCCCCACACATTCACTCCAGTTGGGTAAAATGCTCATTTATATTACTTTTTTTTTTTTTTTAAATTTACGCACTGCCGTATATGAAAGTTCCCTGGACAGGGATTGAATGCTGGATTCTCTACCCCAATACACCTGGCCAGGGATTGAGACCATGCCTCTGCAGCAACCTGAGCCGCTACAGTCGGGATTCTTAACCCACTGTGCAACAGCAGGAACTCCTCATATGACTTTTTTGTTAACATCTTTACTTACATATAATTCACATACCACTAAGATTACCATTTAAAGGACACACAACATACGTTTAGAAAATTTTCACCACCCAAGAAAGAAACACCACACACTTTAGCAATCACCCTACATTGGTCTGGCCCCCACACTCTGCCCTAGGAAAATACCAATCTACTTTCTCCTGTGTCTGCTCTGGACATCTCTTATAAATGTCACCTGCACATACTTCCATCAAATTACATTCTGACTATGCATTTACACACTTGCCTTTCTGACCAGACTGACAGAGACTCAAGTTTCCAGGATCTAGCTCAGAGTGTGGCAAAGGAGGCATAGTCAATACATGCTAGATTAATTAGTAAATGTCCATTTTTGCCTCTTGTCACAGGCAAGGAGAGGCTGAACTTGGATGTACTGATACTACTTCAAAGGAAAAGCATGGGCTATCACTAAACTGGGACTGCAGCATCAAGTTCAGACGGAATGGAAAGCGTCTGACAACCCAAAAGGCCAGCATTAAAAATCTTCTAAGGTAACACTGATCTATTAAATTAGGGACTGGTGGCCTTTGAGATGTGAACAGCAGTCCATGAGATTTCCTGTCATTAACAATAACCACTGTTAAGAGATCATGGGGATACAGCACCCCTCTTTATTTCGTTTACCTCCTTTTGAGTTCCTCTCCTAGCTCCTGTATTCACTCCTTGGGTTCCAGAGTCCAGTATCAGCTCTTTGGCTGAAGCTTCCTTCCCCAAGGCATGCCAAATTTGAAAAGTAATATTCTTTTCCTTTGGTCTTAACCAAAATCTCTTTTGCTGGTGATCTACTCACAACACACCGATGTGATTCTGAACACATTAACTGATTGACAGGAGGGGTGAAAAGATGAGCAAAATATCAGTCATCAAGAAAAAAAAATTATAATCTATGTTCTGGAAGACTCTTCACAAACAAGCCGATAAAAACAAAATAACAAAATCATTCACATACCATGTGGGTGAGATTTTCACTGTTAACATTTTTCTGAACATCTTGTAAGGCAGTGCTCTCTGTGGACATAACCATGTACACATACACCACAATACATATGTATAAAAAATATTTACACTTTGCAATATGCTGGGCAGAGTTTTAAATTTCAGTAAATGTAGATCTACAGCATTCACTGGTGGCTGAATAGCCTTTCACTGTCGAATGTTAGATGACTCATGTAAACAAGCCTTTACTCCTAGACATCTAGGTTACTTTCCTTTCCCCACCCCTGTACTATAAACAATGTAAGAATATAAATATACATATATATTTATTTTACTTATTTATCTCTGCATGATTAGTTGGTTATCTCATTGAAATGCCTTTCTCTAAACACAATTTATATAGCAAATTTCTATAGATATATCTATAAAGACAAATTCCTGTGGCAAAGTATATCCGTGTTTATGTTTGATCCATGTTGGAGAAACTCCTTGCAGAAAGACCTTATGCCTTTAAACCCCATCAACAGTGTACTTGTCTATTTCCCTATATTCTGGCCAAGACTGCATTTTCGTAATAGTTTCAGTATTTAACAAGAGCAAGAAGCAAAGCGTGGCCTTTGACACCACCATGTTAAACTGAAAAATCAGTATTTTATTAAACTTCATGACAAGTGATACCTGAGAAAAGCTCCGATGCTTTCATCATACATGACCCTCTCTTCGCCTCTGACCTAGATCCTCACTCAGTCTGTCCTGATCTCCGACCTAACTCCTTCCCAAATCCATATCCCACCTTTGTTAGTAACACTGGGGTCAAGAAAGCTTTGGAAAACACACATTCCCTCCAAATTCAAAAATGCAGAAATTGTAGTGCTCTATTTTTTAAGGACTCATCCAAATAAAAATACAAGATTCTTATTTCATTTGCATTTCTTCAATTACGAGTGAAGTGTATTTTTATCGATCTTTTGTATCTCGTTTCTGAAGGCCAGTATCTATTTGCCTACAAAGATTTTTACCTTGGGTTATTAGCATAGATCTTTTTCCACTGATGTCAAATGTCTTTGTTATCATGTATTAAGATTCCATACATTCATAGACAGTTATTTCTGGTTCCCTATTCTTCCTGTTATCATTCTATTTCGATTTGTATAACTTGGTAATGAATCTTAACATCTGCCAGGGCATAATCCCTCCTTCAATTCTGCCTGGTAGCCCTTCACTTGTTTTACATCTTTTTTAAGAGGTACTTTAAAACCACTTGACAAATTTAAAAAATCCTAGTAAGATTTGGCTTGATTTTACATTGAATGCACAGATTAGTTTTTAGAGAGTTCATATCTCTAGTGGTTTATACTTCCTAGAAATAGCAGAAGAGGTATTAGAAAGTATATAGTAGAAAGAAGAGCAAACGGTAATTAAATGATTGGTGTGTACACAATAATTTTTCAAACACTTGACATTATCTCTTTATCCATCACAACAACTCCGCAAATGGGATATTTTTATTATTGCCATTCTGTGGATGAGAAAACCAAGGCAGAGACATTTTAGAAAACTTATCAATGGTCAAATACCCAGTAAAAACACTGGAGCTGCTACTGAAGGCAAGCATTTTGAAAAGAGAGCCCCTACCTATGAAACTTAGGTAGGCCCCCTTCCTTCCAGTATTACTGTTTTTAATAGCTTTAGAATTTTCTTTACCTGAATGTTGTACCTGTCTTGTTGAATTTACATTCAAACAGTTTATGTTTTTAGCTATAGTTTTTAATTATTGCATTTCCTTGGTACATTTCCAAAGAAACTGCTGTTATTACAAACATTATCATTTATTTTATAAATGGACAATTTACTGAATGTTTATTTTTGTCTTTTCAAGGCTGCACTTGGGGTATATGTAAGTTCCCAGGCTAGGGGTCGAATAGGAGCTGTAGTTGCCGGCCTATGCCACAGCCACAGCAATGCCAGATATGAGCTGCATCTGTGACCTACCCCATAGCTCACAGCAACTTTGGATCCTTAACCCACTGAACAAGGCCAGGGACCTAACCCATGTCCTCATGGATACTAGTTGGGTTCCTTAACTGCTGAGCCACAATGAAAACTCCTATTGAATGTTTATCATTTCTCATTATATTTGAGTTGCCTTCGGTTTTCAATAATTATCGTTTTCTGTAAATAATGATAATGTGGCTTCACTGTTTCTGCTGTGTTTCTATTTACTGATTCCTTTGCCTAATAATTCTATAGTTTTTATACTATATAACATATGTAACAATTGTTTTATTAGAAATGGATTTAAAATTTAATAAATGCCTTTTTTAACAGTCATATGATTTTTCCAATTTTACTGCCATGGATCAGATTGATTTAAAAATTAATTATGAAAAATTTCTACTTTATCCATACTTTCCAGTAATTAAAATAGCACAGGTTTCTTGACTACTAAATGAATTTGACAGTAACTTTGAAAGCTGCGATAGTCTTTTTGGGGACACCTTAATAGCATTATTGTTACTGGTACATTTGTATCTTATAGCACTTATTGAGACAGTTCCTCTAAAGCACATAAACTTATCAGTTTGGTAAGTTCCCATTGTGGCTCAGTGGAAATGAACCTGACTAGAATCCATGAGGATGCAGGTTTGATCCCTGGTCTCACAGTGTGGATTAAGGATCCAGCATTGCCGTGAGCTGCAGTGTAGCTTGCAGACCCGGCTTGAATCCGGTGTTGCTGTGACTGTGGTGTAGGCCAGCAACGGAGCTCCAATTCGACCCCTAGCCCGGTAACGTACATATGCCACACCTGTGGACCTACAAAAGAAAAGCAAAAAAGCAAAAAAATAATGTATATCAATTTGATACAGGTTTCCTCCATCATCTCTGATTTCATGAGTTTTCATATTATTTTCTCACATTTTCTGGCCAAGTAATTGTTCTACATTTTATTTGCTGATTTCAAAAAGTATGTTTCCTGATTTATTTTCAAATTCTGCTATATCTATTCTTTGTTTTTCTTTTTTTTTTTTTTTCCTTTTTATCACCCCACCAGTAACCTATGGAAGTTCCCAGGCTAGGGGTAGGGCTTATACCACAATCACAGGAACTTGGGATCTGAGCCGCATCTGTGACCTAAACCACAGCTCACAGCAATGCCAGATTCTTAATTCACTGAGAGAGGCCAGGGATCTAAACCTGCATCCTCACAGAAACAATGTCAGGTTCTCAAGACCATGAGCCACAATAGGAACTCCAAATTCTTCTGTTTTTTAATGTACTTTTTTGTTTGTTTGTTTGTTTTTGGCTGTGCCTGTGGCATGTGGCAGTGCCTAGGCCAGGGCTCGAATCCTTGCCACAGCAGTGACAATACCTGATCCTTAACCTGCTGAACCACCAGGGGACTCCTTAATTTACTTTTATAGATTTATTAAATCATTCGTTCTACTTTTCTGGGTTTTATTTCATTGATACTTTTTCAGATTTTTTGGCCTTTTTTAAGTATAGGTGATTTGCAAAACTGTGTTAGTTTCAGGTGTACAACACAGTGATTCAGTAGCATGTACATACATACATGCATACATACATGCACAGAAGCTCCTTAAAGAAACTAAAAATAGAGCTATAGTATGATTCAGCAACCCCACTCCTGGGCATATGTATGGAAAAGACAAAAGCTCTAATTCAGAATTTTTTTAATGAAATAATTCATTTTGAGCTTAGTAATAAAGTATTTAAGATATTAAGTTCCTTTTCATTACTTCTGTCTACACCCATAGATCTTTATGTGGCAATATTTTTTACTGTTATATCATAAACTGTCTACAAATACAGCTATAGTTTCTTAATTTGGGGTTATTCTAAATATGTTACTATATTTTTAAAACAGAATCATCTATTACTACCAACTTTTATAATTTACTGATGGCTTTTTTTTTTTGGCATGTGTGTGGCTAAGTATATGGCAGCACAAGTGGGATACACGGTTTCCTTGACAGTAAACTTTTTTGTTTATTTGCTTGTATAGCAGAGTTTGCTACTCATCTATCCAGTGATCTTAATAATCGTATCAAGTAAAACCAATCATGTCACAGTGTAATTCTTATCTATTAATCTTTCATAAACTAAAGTGTGCTTAACTCCATTACTCTGGGTGTTTCTCAATTTTTCCTTGTGAATTTAGCAATTTTATTTTAATTTGGTGTCATAAAGTTGTAACACATTATCTTAGAGAGATATTTTTGTTTTGATGGCAGATTTCAGAACATGATCAAATACTCGTCTCCATCTCCAATTACTTTCCAAGTGAAATAATACATGAAACTTTATGGTTTGTAGCCAGCGACAATCTACATCCATGAAAATAATTAAAATAAAATGATGGCAACTGGCAAAGAGAACAATGAATACTTTAAACCATAAATCACCTAAAGGGAAATTCTGGATGTGTCCTGAATGAACAGGCACATTTTACTATCACAGTATCCTTGAGAGCTACATCACTGAGTGACAAACAGGTCAGCATATTGCAGCAAATTGAGTTCTTATGTTTTATTATTTAAACCATGAGAAGGGGAGTCTAAGAAATTATTTATATTTAATTTTCTTTTTTATAGTGCTATGATTTCGAAGGTCATATGACTAATGTTTTCAACACTGTTCTGCAGAGAATAAAAGCTATCATATTAAATAAAGGGTATTTAAGATTCACTAAACTCAAAACATACATACCAGTTTCTGGTCTCCCAATAACTGCATCTAGAGAGAAAGGAAGGAGGGAGGGAGGAAGGAAGGGAAGAAAGTACACAGGAAAAAGGAGGAGAAGGGAAGAAAGAAAAGACAGAAGACAGAATAGGAATATAGAAAGAGAAGAAATTTTCCTTATGCCAGAAGTTGTGCCAAATTTGCTGTCCTCTATGATAGCATATAGTTATTCAATTTTAAACTAATTAAAATTAATTACATTCCCAATCCTCACCTTGTGGCTAATGGTTACCCTTTCCAACAGCACAAATAGAGAACACTTCCATCACCACGGAACATTGCTTTGGACAGCACCAGGGGCACATATTTTTCTTCCCAAGAATAATGAATAACAAGAATAATGAAAAACAATTCTTACTTGTTTTCCTATAGGACAATTAAAGTTCAAAGAAAATAAACAGCCAATTTATATTCAGAATATTAGTAATACTTTATATCTTGGTTTATCTTTATCTTTATCCTGTATTTGACTGATGAACCACCTTTTCCCCCCACTTTCTATGTAGACTTATTGGATAAAAGAAACCTTTAATATCAAGCATGGCTGAAGGAAGCCCCCCCACCCCACCCCACGGAGGTCATAGCCTCAAAAATCACTAAAGATGCCAATGACATAATATGTCCTGGAGATGTTAATTCTTGTCTTTCTTAGATTCCAAGTCCATGCTATGATTCCTTGAATCATGTTTGGGTTCTTACTGGTGTGTAAGTTCTTGAATTAAATTAATCTCACATCTCAGATTCCCACATTATACTTTTTGTCTCTGGCAATGACTTAGCAATCCTGACAACCACTATATTTATATTTTATACCACTTATAGAGGCAATTTCTGCAGATGACACAGTCTAAATGGCCTGTTCAAAACCAACCCTTTAAACTCGACCAAAGTTACCTTTTTTCACTACTGTGGATTGAACAGTGTCTCCCCAAAAGAGATGCCTATTTTCTAACTTGCAGGACCTATGAATGGAACCTGTGAATGTGACCTTATTTGGAAAAAAGTGTTTATGCAAAATGCAATTAAGTTAAGGGTCTGGAAAGAAAATTGTCCTGGAATTACGGTGAGCACCAAATCCAATGATGGGCATCCTAATATGAGGAAGGAAAGGGAGGGCTGGCATCTCAGATCCAGAGAAAGAAACCCCGAGGGGCAGGGAACATGAAGACGGTGGCCAAGATGGGAGAGATACATCTACAAATCAAGGGGCATCAAGGCCACAGCAGATGCCAGGAGAGAGGCGTGACACTAGCTCTCTCAGAGCCTCCAGAAAGAACCACCATCGCCAACACCTGGATTTCAGACTTCTGGCCTCTAGAACCATGAAAGAACAAATTCCCACTCTTTCATGCCACCAGTTAGCAGCAATTTGTTATGGCAGCCCTAGGAAGCTAATAAAGCCACCATCCACGTCAATATTTCTTTTCAGTGCTTTGATCTCCTTCAAAGAAGCGTCTGTTCTTTCCGCATTTCCCAAAGATGTAATCAAGATTTTTTTTGAGATTGACTTCCCAATTAACTACAACAAGGAGGCAAAATTTGGGTGAACACCTGAAGGAAAATGTCATGAACGTCAGGTTACGGGAAAATGACTTTGCCTTTTAAAATTTCGTTGACTGGCTGGATCGAGTGTAGGCTGCCTGGGTTTTTAAAGTGTTGAACAGGCTCTGAGGCAATAAAAGCCTAAGGAGATTTAATGACAAGACATGTGAAAGTGTACTGTTGATCAAACAATGCTGGAGAAGCAAAAGCGGCTTAACATTACTGACAAAAGGATGGTTCATTTAGTATGACATGCACTTAATGATATGCAAATGAATGATTATGCTGCATGGGGATGAGAAAAGACACAGCATATAAAAATTTACATTTTCTTATTGATCTTATTGATGAGCTTATCTTGAATTTCTCTAGCATCTGCAAGAACTAATTTTAACAAGCATCCATATCATGAATCTCTTAATAGCCATTGCATTCTTTAAACCATATAGACTCAGACTCTAAGAGGATCTTTTTTTTTTTTTGTCTTTTCTTTTTGCCATTTCTTGGGCCATTCCCGCAGCATATGGAGGTTCCCAGGCTAGGGGTCTAATCGGAGCTGTAGCCGCCGGCCTACGCCAGAGCCACAACAATGCGGGATCCGAGCCACGTCCGCGACCTACACTACAGCTCATGGCAACGCCGGACCCTTAACCCACTGAGCAAGGGCAGGGATCGAACCCGCAACCTCATGGTTCCTAGTCAGATTCATTAACCACTGCACCACGACGGGAACTCCCAGGATCTTTTAATTTGCCCCCAATCCTTAATTTTGTGAACTCAATTTGGTTTCCTCCTGAGGTCTGGTGATGAGAGTATTTTTCAGTTATTCTCAAGATTTTATTCACTGCGTTGCCTCCTATAAATGGAGGATCTTGCCAAGGACAGAATTCTGTGGCTAAGATGCCAGGATGGAAGTGAACTCACAGACAAGGAGAGGGAGAGAGCTGACTTTGGCCTTTAAAAAAGAGAGAAGGGAGTTCCCTTCGTGGTTCAGAGATTAAGGAATACAACTAGGATCCATGAGGACGTGGGTTCGAGCCCTGGCCTCCCTTGATGGCTTCGGGATCGGGTATTGCCGTGAGCTGTGGTATAGGTCACAGACACGTCTCAAATCTGGCATTGCTGTAGCTGTGGTATTGGCTGGCAACTACTGCTCCAACTCAACCCCAAGCCTAGGACTTATATATGCTGCAGGTGTGGCCCTAATAAGAAAAATAAATAAATAAATAAAAAGGAGGGGAGACCACGGGGTGACCAAAAGCACAGGAAGGGGAAAGCGACCTGTCTTCTGGCAAAGGAGAAAATGTTTGGGTCAGCCAGATACCAGGCTTTAGAGCTAATGGAGTGAATAGCCCAGGAACAAAAGTTCTCCTTAGTGAAAAGCTTAAAGGCTTAAACAGGAGAACATGTTTCCTGAAACTCATGTGTATTGATACATAAATAATTGCAACAGCAATGCATGATTTTATTTTAGGGGAATGAGAAATAAAAAATACATTCAATTGCAGCAAAGCAACCAGAGAGGTTAAAGGAAAAAATATGTACATAAAATTGTAAGCTTGAAGGAATACGTTTCTTCAGCTTTTTTGGGGAGGAACACACATAATGCATTTGAGGTTATTTAGAGAAAAATGGTTCCAAGGCATTCAGGTCTTGACCATTTAATTTACAAAGTAACCTGTTATCATTTGTGTTTATTTTTCTTTACATGAAGAAGTCTGTAAAAGGCAATGGACTCAAAGGGAATGGCCCTTATGATCATGTTAGCCTAATTGGAATTGATGCCATCCCACAGCCTCTGGGGTTTTCTAGTTAAGAAAGACTATATATTCAGGTAAAGGAAAAAAAAAATCAAAACACAAAAAACTAGAAACAATAACAACGAAAGAAGAGCAGTACAAATGATTACAGTCTAATCATGAAATGTCCCATGAGCCTAGGACATCGCTGTTCCCCTACAACCTGAAACTTCTACCCTGCACTTAGGGAACGCATCAGTTGCTGCCTCTATAAGAAAACAGCAGACAGATTTATTACCCCATGACTGATTGGAAATTTGCCTGCTGCCAAAGCTTTGTCTCTACTTTTCTATCTATATCTAAGGTCTTTATGTAACCAATTTAAAGTATATACTTTTTTGATGGAAGATAATATGAGAAAAATATGTATACATATGTATGACTTTGCTGTACAGCAGAAATTGGCACAACACTGTAAAATCAACTATAATCCAATAAAAGATTTAAAAAATATATATACCTTTGATGTGCTACTTGATTGCAGTTAATTAGAATATACTAATTGTTTTTCCCTGTTAAGTATTTTACATACATTTGGATCTAGGATATGACGTATCTTGGAAGCTCTGCTATAAAGAATCAAACTCATAACGGCAGGGCTCAAAGACCTTTTAAACACAGTTAGGATTATGATTCCTGTTCATCTCCATCTCCTGTGCTCAAAGGTAGGATGGGAGATTTGGTGTAGTAACTAGTAAAAATTGTTTCATTTGTGTTAAGTGTGTATTGTTTGAGAGATTATAGGCACTTGCATTCATTCACTCCTTTGCATGTGTATCAACATACACACTAATTAGAGGACAAAAGTATAAAATACCAGGACTCCAGAAACATTAATATCTTCTATGATCATCAAAAATATTTTGCACATATAGCCTCAAATATATATGAAATTACATTGACTAAATATTTATACATACCTTTTAAAAGTAAAATCTCAGGAGAGACAAAGTATTTTAAAAGAGAAAGACAAGCACTGAAAGGGGAAATATTATTTTTGAGAATATGGCCCTAGAGAATCAGGTTCAGGTACGGCACCAAAGTCACTCCACCTAGGCAACAAACAAGGGCAAATCTAATTGTTAAGTTCATATAATAGGCAAGTATTAAGTACTTCTAAAATTTAATCTAGAGAAATATCCAGACATAATGAAAGAATTCTTTTTCTGGAAAATTAAGGTGACTGAAAACAAATATACTTGGAGTTCCCGTCGTGGCACAGTGGTTAACGAATCCGACTAGGAACCATGAGGTTGTGGGTTCGCTCCCTGGCCTTGCTCAGTGGGTTAACGATCCGGCGTTGCCATGAGCTGTGGTGTAGGTTACAGACGCGGCTTGGATCCGGCGTTGCTGTGGCTCTGGCATAGTCCGGCGGCTACAGCTCCGATTCGACCGCTAGCCTGGGAACCTCCTTATGCCGCGGGAGCGGCCCAAGAAATAGCAAAAAGACAAAAAAAAAAAAAAAATATATATATATATATATATAAAAACTAAGTGACAAAATGGTGATAAATATTTAAAATATATTTAAACTTATTTATATAATACTAAAAAATATACATATAATGCTAAGAGATACTCAGTAATCCACCCAAGATCACACAGATTTGAGCAAAAGCAAATCTCAGATTCTGGCAGCATTCCATGTTATGTCAATGATAATAAAATATCAAAATTAATTTTTTCAAGTAATAATTCATTTGAGTCAACCACAACAGTACAGCAGTTCCAATTATTTAAGAACATGCTTTTATGAAAGCTACTACATTATGTTAATTATATTAAAAATCAAAAACATTCAGGCGTACCCTCTGACATAATTTCACTTGTGAAAATTTATCTTAAATAAATGCTTCTGGATGGTAACCAAGATAAAAACAACAATAAAATTCTTCATTTAGCCTGTTTTTAATCTTATGAAAATGTAAAAAGGAACAACTACCAAAGTTTCCAACTGTATGAGCTTGTTAAGCAACTTCCTTTAAATCCATACAATGAAATAAGAAGCAGCAATTCAATTAGTGCTATGGTAGAAAGATATTTAATGATACAGATATTTCCAATTTAAAAAGCACATGTAGGGGAGTTCCTACCACAGCGCAGTGGGTTAAGAATCCAACTGCAGTGACTCAGGTCACTGCAGAGGCACAGGTTCGAACCCCGACCCATCACAGTGAGTTAAGGGATCCAGTGTTGCCACAGCTGTAGTGTAGGTCGGCAGCTGTGGTTTGGATTCAACCCCTGGCCTGGGAACCTCCATATATCACAGGTGTGGTCATTCAAAGAATAACAATAATAAATAAAAATAAAAAGCACAGGTAGGATGCTATGGTAAGTATATGATAATAAACAAAAAATACAGATGGTACATATACATACCACAATATCATTTACATTAAGCTTCTATAGTTGTGTGTTTTGTATTGTACTTTGCATTTGATTTTGCATTTATCATTTGTTTTTTAGTGATTATACTTAAGAACTATTCCAGATGTCAGAAAAGGAGTACTGAAACTGTGGTTTAATCATAATTATATAGAGAAATACTGAACGGTGGATATAATAAAACTGTTCAAAACACAAGAATTAAGACATCTTAAAAATATAAAAGTAAGTTAAAGAGTAAGTTGCAAAAGAATGCATAGAGTAAATACACAATTAATTTGAAGTGGCTACTTTTTAAAATTAATCTTTAAAATATGAAAGTACTAATAAGGCTAAATTTTGGTTCTTTGCATGTAAATAATTAAAAGCTCCAATAAATGGCACAATAGGAATATTTCTGTTGGAGGTATTTTCATGCTATAATGTTGTTACTTCTCCCAACTTTCCTCTTTTTTTTTTGTTCCCTAAGTAATTTTAGTTTTCCTTAGTTTCATACTATTTTATTTTATTTTATTTTATTTTATATATTTATTGCTTTTTAGGGCCACGTCTGTGGCATATGAAAGTTGTCAGACTAGGGGTCGGATCGGAGCTGCCAGTCTACACCACAGCCACAGCAACATGGGATCAAAGCCACATGTGTGACCTCCACTATAGCTCACCCAACGATGGATCCTTAACCCACTGAGTGAGACCAGGGATCGAACCCACAACTTCTTGGATGCTAGTCAGATTTGTTTCCACTGAACCACAGTGGCTCCTTTGTGCTATTTTAATAAAAATGTGGGTAGGGTGGAATTCTTGTTCCCCCAAGTCATTTGATTTGCAGTCTTGAAAGAAAGTTCATTGGTGAGATGATGAGGGCTTCTCCCAGGGGTGGCTGACAGACTGCACTCAGTGGTGGCACTGCTTTGTGACCTCGATCTTATAGTTTTGGGTCCTTGTCTGGGTCAAGGCCACAGAGCTATGCATATTTGAGGATGGGACTAACCCTGGCAGCACCCACAAGGGAATGAAATGTGCAACTCCAAATGCCAGTTCAATAGTGGATACCAGAAATACAACAGTTGCCAGCCTTGATTGTACAAGAATGCCCCAAACCCCTTCTTTCACCCAGTAAAATGCTCAGGAGTAAACAGATTATCTGAAGGTTGTTTGGGGAGCACTGAACTCAAATGTGTAATTTTATTTACATGGCATGCTGCTAATGCCATCAGCCCAAGCCAGCCCCACCTTCTTCCTGGAAGGGAGACAAGGTGAAGATTATGAAACTCTGCCTTTGGGACTATGAATTTGTTTGTATCTTTTTGATACATATTAGCTATATCTCCTAGATATTGCTAACAATGTCTCCTAGATATTGTTAACACTGTCACTAAGTGTAGAGAAGCTGCCTTGGGAATAGATTCTATTATATTTAGTAGAGGTATCTCTTCTGTAGATTGGGTCTCATATCATGAGGTATCTTCTGATTTATTATTACATAATAATCTATTTGAAATCTTAAGAGATTTCTGAGGTATCTTTCTCTTTTGCCGACAAGGACTTTTTTTCCTGGATATTACATTACCACATTATTTAATAAAAGGCATTAAGCATTATTCATACTTTAACAAGAATAAAAGTCTTCTGATATTGCTCAGTGGGGAATATTTTTAAATAAGACTTTCAACATATGATTGGCTAAGCATGGGAAATAACTTTTGAATGAATTATCATATATAATTCTCTAAGTGATATTACATAACTAGCAAAACCACTATCCCTTAATGTTATTACCTCTGAGTTTGTCAGACAATTTAAAAATTACCTTGCCATAATTTCACTGGAGTTGTGAAAGGCTGATCTAGGGAAAAAGGAAATGCTAGAAATAGTTAACAATTTAATTCTAGGGTTCTTCATCCTAAGTTGATTCTCAATATAATTAAATACAAGGAAATGACAAAGCTCCAAAAACAGGAAAAAGCAAAGAATTCTATCATCCTGTAGCTATAGTTTTAATCTAGATTTTTCATAAATCCCTGGGTCCAACATTTAAATATTAAGCAGAGAAAAAGGCAGATGATCTTATTTAGATAAAAATCAAAACCAAAGCTGATATGAGGATAGATTCTGTTTCAATAATACCTTTTACAACCTCAAATGTCCTTCTTTTTTTCTTTTAAAAGAATGATCATTATAATAATTTGTTTCATCTGCACTGATGTTACATGTACACTTTTATTTAAACATACCCAAAATAGGGTGTTTTATTTTTAAGTACTGTAACTGCAAATTTTAAAACTAACTTGGAAACTATTAATAGTGGGGAAAACAAGGAAAACAATATTGGTTAAAACACACACTTTTTAAAAAAAATTAAAATTATAAATGAATCTATGTATATATTATTACCATGGCAATCTGGACACAAATCTTAACAAACCAATACCAGGAAACTGAAAGCTTGATTTTTAATATTGTTTTCTGCACTTAACTATTTCAAGGTTATTTTCTCTTAAAATTTATAAAATAAAATATTGAAATTTCTTTTATATATATATGTACATGTATAAATATAATTTGTATTAGGTCATCATATAAAATTTTCATTTAACTGAAACTTATTTTAAATATTACGCTAACCATTAATTTTTTGTTTTCTTTTGTTCAAACTACTGTTAACTGTTTAAAATGCCAAATCTTTAAAACTATAATATTTCCCACAAACATCAGTAAGAAATATAATTTTATTTTAAATATTATTATGAAATTTCTAAAAGATATAGACAATGAACACAAAAGAAATATCACTGACTCATAATTATATTAAAAGTAATAAACTTTTAGTTTTGAATCCACACAAAAAAAATTTTGAAGAAACAAGAAGCAAATTTGATCTGCACAAATAATCTCAGGAAAAAACATATTTTAAGGCTAATAATTCTTTTAATGATTTTAGGATACTTTTGAATCAAAGTAAAATGCAAGTGATAACAACTAAAATATTATCAAATTCTTTGAATTTAATAAACAAAATATTAAGCTGCATGGAAATGTACTGTGAAAAGTTTGAATAAGGAAATTCTTAATAATAAACAGTTCTTAGATGTGTATTTTTAGGAAGACCCACAATATAAGTAATGATACATACAAAATAAAAATTTAGTACTTCTAAACTCAATATATATGTATGACACATAAGACTGCAAGGTATTTTTATTGTATTTAATTTGATCGCACAATAAACTTACTTTACATTAGGAATCTTTATATACCACATAAAATTAAAATTATTATCAATTTAACAGGACAATGAGAAAAAGAAATTGTGATATAACCCATTACAAAACAAATATTCTCCAGTTGCTAATCTCTTGGATTATCTTGTGCCTACTTGAATTTAAGAGAAAACTATCAGTGTACTATGTATTTTTTAATTTTATGATATGAACAGATCAATGATAGGAGGAACCTCATTTATAGAGCATTTGATTTGATGTTTGTCTTTTAGACAGTTTTAAATCAAGGTTATGAATGCTTTCTAAATTTAGGAAAATACTCTCTAAGAAAAAAAAATTCAAGAAAAGAAGGGAAGTCAGCATATTTGTTTTTCAATATATAATCACAATTTTTAAATCTCTGTTTAACAGAATACTATTATCCTCTCAGGATATTTTACTCTAAGGATAGACCAAACAAATCAATATATAAAATTCACACACACACACACACAAATACACACACAGAAGCCCATTTATCATTTCCAGTTGTCAAATTTGCTGAAATATGAGTTTCATTTTTTTTATGCTGCTATTAATTTTGTATATTTTCACAGCTTAAACCTAGAAATATGTATCTTCCAGATAATAAAACCAATTCCTGAAAACTCCATCAATAAGTTCGTCTTAGCTTTCTTAGTAACTATTCAGAATAATTACCTGCTGCTATCACCTTATAAACTGCCAAAAATCTTTTTATTTTAAAAAGGTAATGCGAATAAATCTTTCTGCTTTAGTTAACACTTAATGAATAACTGACTGAGGTATAAGGCCAAAAATATGAAGTATTAATGCAATCCATGAATGGACTGATATTTGTCAGTATTACTAGTTCCAACTAAATACCTCTAGGTATAAAAATGTTAAAAATCAAATTTATTTAATAAACTCACTGCATAAACTGAACAGAAGGCAACCACAGTATAAGCAAGTGACCTTAGTCACTTTGCTTTCATCCTCATGTAACCAAGGCTGCAAAAGCATGTTTTCTGTTCTTACTTGCCTGGGGCACAACTTTAGTAAATCTATAGAATCTGAACATTTTTGAATTGTTTATTTTTTTACAATAATGTTTGAAATCTGATGTTAGTTAGCATCAAAGATTCCTGTCATACAACAGTGATAATCAATAATCATTACAAAGGTCCAGCAAAAGACCAGCAGGTTTCTAAACCTACTCTACTATACTAAATACAGGGAGTGAACAAGACTCTAATAAAATTTGTATTCTTAATAAAATTACTACCAAAGTAGTATTAATATAGTTTTTTGAAGTGTATGTGAAGCAGTATCAATTGAACTTTTTCTAAGTTATTCACTCTTTTTCACTTTGCTAACAGCATCATACCTGCCTTTAGGCATAAAGTTGTGAAAATTGGTCCAACATTACAAAACCCTTCAAATACTAGTATTAGAAAAAAAAAATTATTTGGGACATTGGGTATTATAAAACAATGAAAATCATCAAATATATCCCTATCATAACATAAATACTAGTTAGACTATAGTTTTGTTCTAATATCACTAATAAACTCTTTCATGATTGTGCTTTCCATCTTGTAATTACACCTCTTTCCATCCCTTTTGAATTTCCTCTTCTTGAAAAAAATGCCTAGACAAATATGCTTATTGTAATCATTGATAAATGATTCTGCTAAATGCTTCATTTTTTTCAATAATTTGATACCAAGTTTAGATTCAACCATCTTTTTCAGTAGTAACTTCTAAACATAGGTTCCATATAAACAGGGAAAACAGTTTTCCACCATCACAAAGAAATACCCGCATTTGTCTTATCTAATGATTGTAACCTTGAAATAACATTATAAATAGCCCATATAATATGCTATCCTTAGGGTTTAATCACCAGTTTTATGGTAGTTACGTGAACAGGTTGGTGGCTTACCCATATACTTCTATGAGCAAATATCTTTAAAATCATGGCAGAATTAGTAATGCCCTATACCATCAAAGAGAAAAATTATCTAAAGTCCTTAGGAGTTCAAAAAGAATTTTGCATAATCAATGAAATAACATCCATCCCATAATACTGATATGGCAAGAACAAAATCGTACTCACATTAAAAATGAGACTATGTATATAACTAATACAGACAATTTTATAAATATAATTAAGCTACATTTATTCTTGGTAGAGTTTTATAAAAGTAAGTGCTGACTGAAATGAAAACCATTCTTAAGTATAAAGGTATCATAAACATATAAATATTAAATCTGAGTAATACCCAAGTGTGGAGATATCATTTGAAACAAATCTTTAGATTCTCATTTTTGTGAAGACATATTCCAAGATACATTTTTAACTGCTGTGCTGATTCAGAATAATTCTTATTTTCTATATTAAAACTGTTCTCTCATATATACTGCTTAAAACTCGTCTAATTCAGAACTAATGGTATCCCCCCAGTAAAACCCAAGCTTCAAAATTTGTAATTTTCTAGAAATTACAAATGAAAGTTATATTCAGTTATACTTTACATTACAGGTGAAGTTAAATAGGCTGCTGACAAGATAGAAATTAAAGGATAAAAAGATTTCATCTTTTGTTTGATCTTCACTGACTGATAAACCTATTTTATCTCTTAGATGATTTAATGGAGAAAAAACCCCACAAAACTCGCTGCTGCTTCATAATCTTTCAACCCCTGTAAATGTTTTTAAAGTTTCATTCAGTTGAAATATGCTTAAGTCTAAAACCAATAGTTACATGTTTAGGCTGTTGGAAGAAAACTACCTAATAGAGTCACAACAGCATAAAGTCCTGAAAAGATGGAATGAAGATAGAAATAATGCAAAAAAAAAAATGAATTAAAATCACTAGAAGAAGGACAAACACTTGGTGATTACCAGGCTGAAAAAACAGGCTTGCGTTAAATATAGACACAATTTAATAGCTACTTTAATATAACCCATGTGTGATCTTGTAGTTTTTTTAAAAAGAATTAAAAAGTTAATGATTAAAATATTTCTAAAATTCATCAATACACCACACCTGTCTTTGTCATGCATCTTAATGCTATCTCTGTATCTACCCACCCTCCTATTCAAGGTTTTCCCCTAAAACTTGAACCCAACTCCTGCGGTCTGTTTTAAATGATTCTTGCAAATAAACAAGTGAACAAGCTCATTTCTGTATGTATGTAGACTACTGAGCATGTTTTTAAAGTTCCAAAATATAATTTATCCATCTATATGTCCATGTTATATCAAAACTATATTAATTTTACCAATATTTCATTAAGATTTAATTTATGGAAAAAACTTATAAACCCACCTGGTTTTCTTTGCATATGCATATATTTCACACAAGCGATGACCAAAACATACCCACTTCTATCCTATTTTACTAAATTAACATCGCTGTCAGTCAGCTGCCTTTTAAATTACCAATAAGAGGTACCATGCTTAAGGAACTTAACATGCTTAATAATGCTAAAAATTTAGTAAATATCTTATTTTCATTTTTTTTTAAATTTAAAGATGGCATACTTCTTTCAGCATCTTACACTGAAATCCTCTTGGTTTTGCAATGTGTGAAAGGACGTGGTATGTGATAAATTTAGAAAAATCTATAGTGAATCTGTGTGGCAACAGACAAGATAAAATCAGTTCCCTGAGAAAGGTAATTATATTATTTTACAACGTGGGGAGTTCCAAGCCTTCCTTAATACTACGTGAATGTAAAAGAAATAGGGTTTTTAGAGTGCACAATTAAGTACTTTTCTAAAGACATTATCTGATGAGTTAGAAAATAATTACATATATTTTATAAACATGTGCATTTAGTATAAAGCAGTATTACATTTTCCAAAAGCATGCTATTTGTCCCTAAGTTCCTTGAGATGTTTAGCACATAAATGCAACTTTTATATTACAAAATAATAAAATTAAAGTAAGACCGGATTTCTTCCAGACTAGTTAAGTAGAATTCTATGTCACAGCAAACTCTACAGCAAAATACAATGAAAGGAACAGAGAGAAAGAAGGGCAGGCTAGATTTGAGAACCAAATATTTCCTGAAACAGTACCACAGAGATCTGAAGCTCCTCAAGGCTTTGCTACTCCATCTGCAAAATGGGTAGCCTATTTTTCTCTGTAAAACTTTAAAATTATACTGTCATTTACACTGCATGACTGATGGTAAAATTTTTAAATTTATGTAGGAAGGTAAATTACCCCTTTACATTATTATTGTCACCGTAATTACCAATGTATAGACACAAAACAGTAGCCTTTGGAACTTTTTGCTTTTTTATCTGAATGTATGATTAATGTATTCAGGTCACAGCGGTTCCAAAATTCACCTGAGTCTGGGCAACAAGGACCAACCAGAAATTCACCAGAAAGTTTTATCAACATTTCTTCTTCAATTTCAGCTACAGCAAAATTTTCCAAGAAATATGTATATCTGCATAGCTTAATCTTGTAAAACACAAACTCAGTTACATTCAACTACTGAAAAGTACTCAAACTGATAATGTTGACTCACTTTTAAATACTAGTTTATAGAGCCTTTTAAATTATAACACAGCAATTAGACTTTTATTACAGCAGAATGCATTGTTTTCCATGGTGCTGTGAATTTGTCCCAAAATGTAACTATAGCACCAACTGGTATTTCCTCTATGAATAAATCATTTTATACTCTCATCTGTACATGCAACTATTTTTTTTTTTTTAAATACTATGGAAGAAAAGAGCTGAAAGAATTGAAGTTTCTACAGATATACTCCAATTACATTTCAGGTGGCATGCAATTTTTTTTTTTTTTTAAGTAGGACAGAAAATCCACTGGCTTTCCTAAAATGCACTCCTAACACTTTCTTTCTTTCTTTCTTTTCCATAACTGTGACTGAATGGGAATAAATGAGTGTTAGGCAGGTTCTAGCACAGCTTTCCACTGCTCCATCTGCTGGCATTGCCTAAGTCTTTTGCATCAAGTGTTAACCTCGAAAAAGTAACATGAACTAATTCAGCAGGTGGCTTCAAAAGGCTCAAGCACGCTGCTTGAGAAACTTACTGTGACTTTTAAATTTTTGTTCAGCTAAGTGTTCCACTTTCACTGTAATTTTGTTTAAAGTAATTCATTAAGAACCCACAATCATCACTAAAATGCTAAGGCACTGAAGATATGCTTCTCCATAGGAGATATAATACAAACAAGAAGGGGCCAGGCTGTTCATTGCAGGTTTGCACACTGCTCCAACCAGTAATGTTAACATTTATCTTAAAGGTCCTACAGTCGTTCACCTAATTGAAAAATACATACATAAAAGTTTTAAAGAGATCTTTAAAGCATGCCTATCAGTAAGCACAAAAACACCACAGAGGAAAATAATGCCTCTCCAAACAGGATTTACCCAACGACCAGGGAGCCCTCAGCTTTTTCCTCCGCAGCATCTTTGAAGGCAGCTCCAATGTCTCTCTTTCGTACCAGGCAGTCGCACTTTTCCTCCAGCTCCTAGTCACACACGGGACAACGTGCAGCTGCCGCCACCCGCCAGGCCGCTGTCCCTGCCACCACCGCTGCTACCGCCACCGCCGCCTCTGCTGTTGCTACTGCAAAGAAAGGGTTACTCCTCTCTTGGAGGCGAGTGGCTGCAAACTTCCCCTGCTTTACATGCACCTTTTTTCTGCAAACTTGAACGTCCTTCCTTGCGGAAGGGCCAAGGAAAACCATTATAAGCATCACAGGAAACATCATAATAAAGGACAACCCCGCAAGGTAAGACGCGCCTCAATCAGAAACGCGATTTTTAATCCAGATGGGAAACACCGTTGCCAGAGGATCCTCCCCCTCCCTCTCTTGGGTCCCTCCACCAAAGGTGCCCACGCCGCCAGGGAGGGAGGCTGCAACCTCCACGGGCAGTGCCAGGCGGAGATAAAGTTTGACAGATGATGGTGCGAGATCAGAGAACCCAGGCAGCCCGCAATCCAGGCAGGGTGTGCCGGCAGAGAAGCCGCGCAGGGAAGGGCCACGTACCTTTCTGTGGCCGCCAGGCGCGGAGGCTGAGCCGGGAGCGTCGCTGGAGGTGGCGGGGCGAGAGTCCAACCCCGGGCCAGCGGAGCCGCGGCCGCCGCAGCCGCCGCCGAGCCCGGGCGCAGGGCCGAGTAGCTGCCGCCGCGCCAAGGGCGCCGGGCACCGCCAGGCACTTGGCCCAGAGTTGTTGGGCAGCCTCCGACGCGGCCTCGGCGAGCCGCGCGAGCAACACGTTTAGTTTGAACTTTCCAGCTCCAGTCCCAGCAAATACACACTCACGCACACACACGCGCGCGCCGGGAGAACCTCTCAGAGGCTGGCGAACTGGCACCCGGGGCTCTCTGGCCGCGTCTTTCTCTCTCCCTCGCTCTTATTGGCGCGGAGGTTATTGTTTTATTTATTTATTTCCTCCTCTTCGCTCCGTCCCCCCGCCCCGCGCCTCCCGCCCCCTCCCTTCCCTTCCCCGCCTCCTCCGCCCCCCGGTCCGCTCAGCGGCCGCAGGCGCTCCAGCTGCAGCGTGGCGGGGCTGCGCGCTCCGGCGGAGGTTGCGGCGGCCCGGGGGTGCGCGCCGGGCGGGGGCGAGGGGACAGCCGCTGGGGGAGCCCAGGCGGGCGTGGAGGAGAAGACGCCCGGCTGCCTGCCGGAGGTCGGGACGGAGTCGGAGAAGGCGCGGGGAGGATCGCTGGCCGCGGTGCGGGAGACCCCGGACGATTCCGGTGCGGCGACCGCCCTGCCCCAGCCGAGCCTCTGTGCGAGAGCGGCCGCCCCTGCGCCTCGGCCCGGGGCCAGAAGGCTGAGCCCCTTCCTGCCCACCGCCGCTGGCTGCCTTTCCTGCTCGCCCCGAAGCTTGCCCTACTCCCCCCCGGGGGCGCTCCGACGCGCTGCCACCGCTCAGCCTGGGGAGACGCGAGTTTGCCTTTTTTTTTTTTTTTTTTTTTTTTTTTTTAATGGTGGTTTAAGTGCTGCGCAGTTAGGCTGTCCCCTCTCCACCCTCCCCCCCCCCCCCCAGGATTGTCAAGAAAGGTGCGGTCCACCCGGTGCGGCCCGGGCTTAACCCTTGGAGGCCACGAAGGAGGCGGCTCCAGATTCCCTGCCTCCGGGCACAGTTTGGGATGCCCATGGAACCCTCTGAATGCATCTACAAGCTCTGGAGCGCCGATGTCTTCGCTGCTACTGTTCCCCCCAAAAGAGCTTTCAAATGTCAACTGACCGCTGGGGCCACCGTCTTTCAGTGACAGTCTACCTGATTCCCCAAATTGCAGGAGAGATGACCTTAGAACCGTCCGCCCTCCCCCACTCCATTCAACCTCGTTGCGGGGACGGAAAGAGCCCAGTTCTGGTTCCGTGAAATCCGTCTGCCACTTGCGTCTTACCGACCCTACTTCAGAGCAGCTTCTCCAATACAAACCCATTCCAGCCTTCCCATTATGGAAACCCGGTTTTGGTTTGGGTTTTAAGGGCTCATTATTTCAGGCGTGAATAGGGAAAAAAATTCAAAGGAGGCAGTTCTGAAATAGAGCTAGGTAAATAAAGAGCCGGTAAGTTAAGCACCATCCCAGACACTAGAATGCAAATCTCTCCCCCAAAGTCCCAACTGTCTTGGGCTACATTTGACTAGGACTCCAGGCATAGAAGCACTGTTGAGACTAGAGCGCTTACAATTATCCGTTATCATATGCACTTCATTTTGTTTGTTGTTGTTTTTTTTTTTTCTGTGCAAAAATAACTTCCAGTTTCTCTAAAATGTATCCATTAGATAGCCATCCCTTAGTGTTTTAGATCTTTTCTCACAAATTCCCTCCTGAGTGTACAAATCAGGAGTGTCCATCAAGATCTGGGAGTTTACAGCCTGCGTTTTCATTGACATCTAGAGTAAGGCCCCCCAGAGGTCAGACAAGGAACAGGTGAGATCCCGAAATGGGAGAAAATGGAAAAAAATACTCATCCTTTCAGAATGTTAATATTTTCTGCTGCAGTTTTAATATACACTTGCCATTATCAAAGGTAAAAAGAAGGCACTACTTTCTAGACATTCAGCTCATCCCTCACTAATGAAGCACCAGCTTACTGCTGAAAAACAGGTCACTGCAGTTGATTTTAAGACCTTCCTACTGAATGCAAGAATCCAGAGATAATCCTCAAAGGCAGGGAAGTGCCTCATTTGTCAATCAAGTGGTGGCTATGAGGGTGTGCAGGTTTCTGATGGCATCTGTGCCAGTAAAGTAGTAGGATCTTTACTCAGAACCTGAAAGGACCACAGGTAATCTAAATCCAGGACTTTGGAGAAATGTGGATTTCTGCAGAATTCTCCCCTGCTCCAGAGCTGGCCAGCATCTACAATGTCAGTGTCAGCTATCTGACACTGATATTTTTACTGTGTTTTGTATACAATCTGCTCTGGATATATATCATTTTTTCCTGTTGGCTGAAAAGCAATCAAAATGGCATTATTTTCTAAAATTTTGCCCAGACAATGCAGCTCTCCCCCCCCCCCCGCCCCGGACCCCCTCTCTTCACCCTCCTCATACACATTTGCCTCAATATGCTTCTACGCTCCAATGTCCAGAGGTACCAGTGTTCATATGTGGTCCATACCATGATGGCCAATATTGCTCTCATTAGGAAAACAGATATTTGGTGCTGAGAAAGATGTTGACTCTAGATGTAGCAGACATCATAATTTGAGATATGAGATGGAACAAAGATGTTTAAATTAGGAATTGACATCTATCATCATAATAAATCACTGCATATTTCAAAATGTCCATTATCTTTGAACTTGATCTATTTCAACGATTGTGTTTATCTTTGTACCCACAGCATGGGGCCTAATTCCTCAACATTTAAAAACATTGGTTGTGTGAATTAAAATTGAAAAAACATAAAAGGGTGGATAACCTTTCTATATGTTAAGGGTCAATGAATCAGAAGGAAAAGAAATATTAACCATGACATAGATATCAAAGAATAACTTGATGTTTGAATAGGTTATTTGGAAAAATATTAAAAGACCCACTATGTTATATTAAATATAAAAATATATAACTGCACTGGGTGGGTTAAATTCTTTTTAAAATATTCTTCAATAACTTAGAATGAGCAAGGACAATAAAAGGAGATAAAAGCAGAGAAAAGAAAAGGGAAGATGAAAGAGAAGGACAAATCTGACCACCAGACAAGAAAGCCCTGTGGAGGTTGCTGGTAGCGTGATAAGTAGAAGACAGGGAAACACAAAGAGAGACAAAAGATATTAGGATCCCTTTATTCTGGCCTAGAACGTCAACAATCCTCAGAAAACTCCTTAAATCTCTACCTAAGATCCTGAATTAATGGAATTTTCCTAAGACACCACTTTTTGGCTTGTGGGATGAAATTGCATTATGTAAGAGAATGAAGCCAGACCAAGGATTCTCACTTCCAAAATCAAGAAATTGACTTTTCTTACATTTTCCTAACAGCCTGAGTCATAATTTTATTTGGTGAAAAATTTTAGGTCAATTTTTTTAAATTTGTGGATGCTCACTGGCCAGCCACAATTGTCCTTTCTTCCAGAATCCCTACTTGTAATTTGCACCTGATGATCTATTGATGTGTATGTGTATGTGAACACATGTATGTGTATGTCTACATGTCATCAACTTCTAGTCAGGCCTGACACACTGTGTTATGTGATCATCTAGGTTATGGTAAAAATGTGTAAGTACTGCAATGCTGAGAACTTAGGGCTAATAGTAAGCCATTTACACATTTCAAAGTGACCATCAAAAGTCACTTAAAAATACATTCCTGGTATTTAGTGTTTCATCTCTTGATGAAACTCTTCAAGTCTTCACATTTATAATTATTGTTCCAGTAAGAAAGTTCCCATGCTAATAAGCACATCTTTGATATATATATATATTTTCCCATTAAAAAACAAAGATTCTCAATCCAGCTGTCCAGACTAAAATTCCCAATGCTCTCCTCACCTTTGAAAGTGAAGAGGGAAGTTCCTCTTCCCCATGCACAATAGGCCCTTGGCGTGGCAACACTCCTTGGCCTTTGATTCAGTCAATCTCTCATTCAGATTTCCTTCAATCCAAGGATGTGGAACCCAGGCAATACACAGGGCCAACTGTACTAGGCCATTTATATAAAGAACTGGAGCATCAGCAGATTTCAGTATCTATGGGAGGTCCTGGGACAAATCCCCTGTAGACACCGGGCGGGGGGAGGGGGACATCAATTATACCTGCCTTCACTAAGTTGTGCCTTTTTATCCCCACCTCTGGCATCTTTAATCACCACATTCAGGGATCCTTTGGACAAGTTCTTCAATTATATCTCAAGTGGGAGAAAGGAAGGACAGTGGATTAGCTTTTAGTAAAACTAAGGTAATAAAGATTCTTAGGCAATTAAAAAGTTAATTCCCCAGAGAGGCCAGTGCCCTTTCTCACTGTGCAAAGACCAACAGAAACTATTTGGGAGGTGTGACTGGACCTAATCCTGTGGATGCCAGTGCCTGAATGTAGTCATGCTCAGAGTCCTGTGTCCAGAAGCAGAGTTCATCTTCACTCACTCCTTCCTTCCTTTCCTCCTGTCTCACAAACTGGCCTGCTGTAAGTGTTCATTCTTTTTGAGTTTCTCCTTCCACCTTAGGACTCTTCCAGAGGCTGTTCCCTCTACCATCCACCTCAGTTAACTAAACTCATCTTCTCGCTCCAGGAAAAGACATGTGCTGAGGATGTCAAACTTCCTTGATTAGTTCTGGGCCTCTTGTATTTGTTCTTACAGCTCCGTACACCTTGCCAGCAAGGTATACAGAACAACTTCATAGAATTTCATACATCTGAAATATTTAATGGATTTATTTTTCCCAGTGAGAGGAATTTTCATTGCATCTTAACCACTTAGATCAGGGCTTGTCACAACGTAATTACCAAAAGTACTTTTTATTTTTTTGCTTTTTAGGGCCACACTTGCAGCATATGGAAGTTCATATGTTAAGGGTCGAATTGGAGCTGTAGTGGGCATCCTATGCCACAGCAATGCAGGATCCGAGCCACGTCTGTGACCTATACCACAGCTCCAGGCAATGCTGGATCCTTTAACCCACTGAGCAAACCCACATCATCATGGACACTAGAAGGATTTGTTTCCACTGAGCCATGATGGACATTCCAAACGTACATACTTATTAAATGAATATATGAAAGAAAAATCAATGCAGTTCAGGAAGGCCAGCATCTGGACTGGACAGCGGGGTGCTGGACAACTGGGACATGACAGGGTAAAAACAAACTACTTCATTTTATCCAAGTTGATTCTGTTTCCATCACTATTATAGAAACTCTGATATTTTTCAAAAATCCTATAATATTTCAAAAGTAGGATACCTTATTTTACTGAAAGTTTATAGTAAGGAAAGTCCATTGTTTTACATACATGACAAAATAGGATGGAAAATTACAAGGAAAGAAAATAAAATTATAGCATATTGATATTCTAAATACATAGTATTTATTCTTGGTCATGTTTATGAGAGGTTTTGTTTATGCTTTGAATTTTTCCTTACTAATAAAAATATTCAGCTCTGTCCTGCATTAATTATTCTGTGTTCTGTACAAAGCTGAGAATTTCTTAGGGAAAATTTATATTACCATTAACATAGAGTATTTGAGTAAGGAAAAAAGGCATATTTAAAGGAAATTCAGAAAAAGATACAAAATATTTTATTATAAGGTAATTAATATATTACCACAGCATTTGCAAAAAAGGTAAAAATTAATATGGGACTTTAATATCAAGTGTCCATGAAATTGATAGAATATGAAAATATCTTTTAATATCAAATTTTGAGAAAAGTCAGTAGAAAAATGGGCATTTAGGATGACATTAAGGTGCAAAAGATAGAGTTTCAAAACTATGTAAATGGTCTATAAAAATACAGTCCCAGTAAGAAGAGAAACTCTATGCTCTAATTTTCCACTTGTCTTTGACATCTGCATTTTAAAATGTGATTTTCTGTGAATGTCGTAATTGGGAATAACTTGCCATTAAACAGGAGTGAAAACCTGAAGTTTTAAGGACTTATGATATTCTTGATTTTATCATTTAGGGAGCTAGGGGTATTTTTTTTTTCACTGAAGTTATGTAAAAGTCTTGTACATTTAAATACAATTTACAAATAGAGAAATTCATGAGTGTTTAAGCTACAATAAAAGATATATACAAATTGAAAAATTTTTTTTAAATTTAAATTCACACCTTTGGTAGGGAGTCCCAAAGATGCATTTGAAATATTATATTTATCAAAATAGTAATCATTATTTCTCTCATATATGAAAATATATATCTAATATATATGTGGATAAATATATATATATTAGAGTCAATCTCAAAATGTTCTTCTAGATCTAGCATCCAAGAGACAAAGGGCAATGCCAAAAGCCAACCGATTGTTTTTTCAAAAGTTGAAATTTCTCAAAGGTTTTTTCTTGGTAACTTTTTCAAACATTACTTTTAATATTTATTCCTACTAAATGATTTTTAAGACTAAAATTCTGAAAGCTGTGAACAAAAGAGGAGTGAGAGGCAGCTCAAGGAAGAAGTGGAATATAGAAAATGGATCCCTGTTACCAAAAGCCCAACACAGATTTTTCAAGTCGGTGTGGTCCATTTTAACATATTATGTGAATGAACACACAGGAAGTTTAGAGGAAAGAGAAGCAGATAAGGAAATGGTATTTAATGCTCTAGGAAGAATGCCAGCACCAACATAACTCCTTCAAGGGCCAGTGAAACATTATCCTCAGGTGCACACTTTATTGGAGTATAGGAGGGGAATATCAATAATTATGTAATATTTAAGTACTATATTGTAAAAATTGGAGAAAAATACGTATAACAAAATTTATCATTTAGATGGTTTTACATAACATGAAATTTATCGTTTAGATGGTTTTAAAGTGTACTGCTTCGTGGCATTAAGTATATTCCCATTGCTGTGCAAACATTGTCACCATCCATCTCCAAAACATTTCGTTTTCCAAAATTGAAAACCTGTACCCAGTAAAAAGGCAGAATACTGTAAACCAGTTATAATGGAAAAAATAAAAATCAATATAAAATTTAAAAAATTAGTTGATAGAAATAAAAAAAGGCAATCCCCATTGCCCTCTCCCTCCAGCTCTCAGCAGCCAGCAGTCCATTCTGTCTCTTCTGTCTCTATGAATTTGACTCCTCCAGGAACTCATGTAAATAGGCTCATACACTATTGGTCCTTTTGTGACTAGCTTATTTCTCTTAGCATGATGTCCTCATTGTTCATCCATGTTGTAGCATGTGTTAGAATTTCCTTCCTTTTAAAGGCTGAATAATATTCCATTTTATGCATATGCCACATTTTGTTCATCCATTCATTCTTTAATAGGCACTTAAGTGGTTTGCCTCCACCTTTTGGTTATTGAGAATAATGCTATTATGTATATGATGTACAAATATTGGTTCAAGTCCCTGCTTTCAGTTTTTTTTTTTTTTTTTGGGGGGGGGATGTACACCCATAGTTGAAATTCTTGGATCAATATGGTACTTCTATGTTTAATGTTTATGAGGAAACACCATACCTCTGTTTTCCAGAGCTGCTGTAGCATTTTGCATTCCCACCAGCAGTGCACAAGAGTTGCAATTTCTCCACATCTTTAACACTTGTTATTTTGTCTTTTTCCTTCTTCCTTCCTTCCTTTCTTTTTTTCTCTCTTTGCTTCCTTTCTTCCTTCTTTCATCCCCCTCCTCTTTAATAGTCATCCCAATGTGTATGAAATTGTATCTCACTGCAACTTTAATTTGTAGCAATTTCCCTTCCATGAGGATTATTGATGCCAAGCATCTTATCATGTGCTTTTTGGCCATTCATGTATCTTCTTTAGAGAAATGTCTACGAAAATCTATTGCTCATTTTTTAAACTGAATTGTTTGTTTTATTGTCAGTGAGTTGTAGGTGTTCTTTATATGTTCCGTATCTTAATCCCTTGTCAAATATATGATTTGCAAATATTTTCTCCCATTCTGTGGGTTACTTTTTCATAGGATACTATCTATTGATAATGTATTTTGATGCACAAATGGTTTTAATTTTGATGTAGTCCAACTTAATTTTCCTTTAAAGTTTAATAAACTTTCAAATAAGAATTAGTTTTAAAACATGACAAACAAATTGTCAAATTTTAAATACAGATGGGTCAGTATCACTATTTTTCCCCCTCAGGGTCCAATATGGCTCAACAGGGCATTGCTCTGTGTACTTTCTACACAATACATAAACATAAGTGAAACATAAGTCCTTTGGGTTCAAACACCTGTATTAAGACATGTAGAAAAATCACGCAGAAAAGAATCTTCAGGAAGGGCTCTTGATTGTGAATTAAATAGTACCAGATTAATGTAAATTCATAATTTTCTTTATTTGGATTATCTCTATTTTCAGTCATTTCAGGAGAGGTTAAGATAGAAAATTCAGGCCTATACTTGTGGCTATTTTTTTTTTCTGTACCAATGTGATTATTCTTGTTAGATAGGAAATGATCTTATTTCTTGATGGGAATCACAGCAGGAAACAGTGCCAGGGGAATTGCCATAGGAGGAGATGCCCCTTGAGGCCAGCAAAGTGAGTAAAAACCTGTTTTGTGTATACTGTTGTGCCTAAAGCTTTTTCTAACCTGAGGAAATCATGTCTTCATGTTATACAGGGAAATCACAAATCAAGAAGTCTGCAAATGTTCTGAAAGCTCAAGGAAAAAGTTTGAGATATTAATAGATTTAATAGATTTCCTTCTAAATGTCAGCATATGGGACTCTAAGATTCCTTTTATCTTTTTTTTTTTTTTTTTTTCTGTCTTTTTGCTATTTCTTGGGCCGCTCCCGCGGCATATGGAGGTTCCCAGGCTAGGGGTCGAATCGGAGCTGTAGCCACCGGCCTACGCCAGAGCCACAGCAACGCGGGATCCGAGCCACGTCTGCAACCCACACCACAGCTCACGCCAACGCCGGATCGTTAACCCACTGAGCAAGGGCAGGGACTGAAACCGCAACCTCATGGTTCCTCGTCCTATTCGTTAACCACTGAGCCACGACGGGAACTCCAGATTCCTTTTATCTTAACCTTTAGTTGTGATATGTAGATTTACCTTGCAGAACAGAGCATATACATTTCTCATTGGTCTACAACTCTGTGCCTTTACTTTTGTCAAGTGAAAACAATAAACTAGATTAATGTACATTTTCTTCTTTGTAGTGTTTCCCGTTGTCAAACATGGAGCCCTTCTTTTTTAAATGGTTGGCGCAATGGTTGACTCTGTTTCGAAGCTTGTATTTAAGAAAGTATTTTAAAAGAATGAAGTTCATGCTGTTAACATTCTTAGAAATCAGTCCTCAAAGACCATTGCACCACTTGTCAATCTAGCAGACACTGCAGTGTAACAACAAAGACCATGAAAGTTGCTTGTAAACTGCTTTGAGATGGAGTAGTTTACTTTCTCAACAGATGAGAACAGAGGCTTTTTTTTTTTTTTAACAAAATGAAGTCCAATTTTATAAAGCTATCTGAATCTTCTTAACTGCTTTCTTTAAACACCTATAGTAAAATCTTTCATGTAAATTTCATTAAGCTTCAAGGTCATTTAGGAGAAAATGGTAAGCCTATCAATGACAGGAGTGCTGTGCATTCAGTGGAGGTGTTTGTCTATCAAATGGATACTTGTTAAGACAATAGACTCAGGCGTTCATGCCTGTTATTACTAGTATATTGGGAAAGAGATCATAATTTAACATATAGTCTCTCTCTTTCCTGCCTAAGAGCAACTCTACCATACAATATGTACCTTGAAGTCACTATGGTTATTTTTACTTTTTTACTTTATTTTATTTTTAAATTAAAAAGAGAAGAGAGATAGAAAATATTATTCCTTTGACTTTAATTTTATCTCAATGTCTAGGATTGTCCCAAAAATTTTGTGAGAGAAATATATAATTAAGCCAAGATTGGACTTTATATTAGAAGGATATTTTTATAAGTATTAAAATTATAGACTTTCACAATCTGTACTTATTGTTTTCATAATATCTATTTACAGTTTTGAGACTAAACACAGCAGAGAAAAGTATTTGAAAAGGAAGATATTGTTTTCCTTCTTTTTTAAAATTTCTGAAATGTAACCAATTATAAAAGGGCAATAATCTAAGTTTTTGCTTAATTATTTTCATACATGCATCTCAAAAAATGTTGCAATGGCTTAATTATACATATGAATATGCACTGATACAGACTGAAATTCTATTATGCAGATGACAAGATATAGAATTTTTAAATACTGATGAATTTCACATATAATTTAATTGTGCAATTTACTGGAATTATAATTATGATCACAGAAAAGGAAGATTCTCTTCAAGTAAGTAAATAATTAGTATTGTCAATAAACTTGTAAATAGTGTGCCATGTGAGCTTGTTAGTTGGTGTAACTTGCTGATAATTGTGACTGCTATATATAATTTTGAAAACACATTGCTAATAGAAGATAATCTCTACACCGAAGTAAACAAAATCATTTTAAGTCAAAATAATGAACAATACAAAAATTGTACTTTGTATTGAGGTGATCTGATCTGATGCATCTCAGAGACAAAAGGATGCTATGATGAAATTTTTATTAGCCTGAATGCTCTAGAATAGCTGTGTATAGTTAATTATGCTTTGGATTGAGAGTTAATTGGCATAGCTCTTGTTTCAATTATTTATCAATTTTCCTTAAAAACTTTAGATGATTTTTACTTTAGTAAATAAAATATAGTAAAACATACTGAGCAACATGATTTTTAGCTAAACTTATTTTTTAAACATAAATTGAATTTGTTCTATTTTATAGTATAGTTTCAAGATTAGAAATGCAAAAATGAATAAATCCTAACTTTCTAAGAACAGTGTCTTAATAGATGCATCAGAAATTTTTTTTATTCATTTTAATTTAATTTAATTTTTTCTTTTTGGGGCTGCACTTGCAGCATATGGAAGTTCCCAGGCTAGGTATTGAATTGGAGCTGCAGCTGTAGTCCTATGCCATAACCAGAGCAAGGAGGGACCCAAGCTTCATCTGCAACCTATGCCATAGCTTGTGGCAATGGATCCTTAACCCACTGAGTGAGGCCAGGGATCAAACCCACATCCTCATGGACACTATGTTGGGTTCTTAACCTGCTGAGCCACAACAAGAACTCCACCATCAGAAATGCTGACAATAACTATACAATATGCATGGGCCAAAATAGTTGTTACTAAACTTTTTAATCTTTGAAAATCTAATAGGTAAAAATGATATTCATTGTATTTTAATATTTATTTATTAGAACATGTTTGATCATTTTCATCTTTTAAAGGTCCATTTGTAATGCTTGTGATGTGATCTATATTTTCATATCCATTGTTCACTTTCTCATTTGGCTCATTTGGTTTTTTTCTTAGTGATAACTGTTAAATAACTGTAACTCCTCCTGCAGCCCTTTGGTAATCATCAAGCCAAGCCAAGTAATTCAGGATAATCTTTCTATCTCAAGGTCCTTAATTTAATCACATATGAAGTCCTTTTTGCCCAGTAAGGAACATATACATGAGTTACTGGGATTAGAATGTGGACATCTTTGAGGGTCATTATGTAGTTTACCACAGGGTACAAGAGGCCAACAAATGATCAGTCACAAGATTAAAAATACATTCCATAGGAGTTCCCATTGTGGTGAAGTGGAAACAAATCTGACTAGGAACCCTGAGGTTGCAGATTCAATGCCTGGCCACTCTCAGTGGGGAAAGGACCTGGCATTGCCATGAGCTATGGTGTAGGTCTCAGATGCAGCTCGGATCTGGCCTTGCTGTGGCTGTGGTGTAGGCTGGCAGCTGTAGCTCTGACTAGACCCTAACCTGGGAACCTCCATATGCTGCAGGTGCAGTCCAAGAAAGCAAACAAACCAACAAAAAAATACATTCCCTAGAAGTAGGAGGATGGAAACTTATAAAAAATAGGAGCACCTGAAGAAACTCAGGAGAAGTCCATTTTTACACACACATATATGTGTAGACACAAAATATTTTTCCAATTAAGCAATTAAGTAGGATATTGGAGGGAGAGATTATTACATTGGAGACCAAATTCAGGCCCTGGAATGTCAAGGGCAAAAATAAACAGTGATGGAAATCCTGAAGGATAATAGAGAGTAGGATAGATTCAGAAAAGTCATAATAAAAATGATAGGCATTCCAGAAGAAATAACAGATGGAAGAAAGGCTATAGTTACATAATAGGAGAATATTCATCTGTGATGAAAAAAGACCAGCATCTGCAGACCTAGAGGACTTGCTAAGCTCCAGCTGTATTGGTAGGAAAAGACACATTACTTGGCACATCCTGTAAACCTTCCAAATGATGGACACAAAGGAAAAAACAACAACAGAAAAAAAAAAAAAAAAAAAAAAAAAACCACAAGCACAGGGTGAAAAGTACAGATTCCTTACAAAAGGAAAACAAACCAGCTTTTGGGTTTCTCACCTGCAACATTGAAAACACAGTGGAACAGCATCTACAAACACAGAAAACTATGTAACCAGAGGAGCCCCTGCCCACTCAAGACAGTATTCACATGTCAGAGAGAAATGGCTTGCAGCCACACAGGAAACCATGGAGTATATTATTCATGTGCCCAGTCTGATGAAAGTACTTAAGAAAAGGCTCCTAACTAAATAAAGCCAAGGGCGAATTCCCACTGTGGCATGGTGAGTTAAGGACCTGGTGTTGCAGCAGTTGTGGTAAAGGTCACAGCTGCAGCTCAGATTCTGATTCTTGACCTGGGAACTTCCATATGCCAAGGGTGCAGCTAGAAAAAGGGGAAAAAAGAAAGCAAAGGGGGTTGAGAAGGGCATCTCATTATATGTTACTATGGACACATGTATATCATCGAAAATTAATCTAGTAATCAATTAATGACCATCCAGGAACATGTAAAATGATTGTGGAATAAGGACATTTCTAATACAAGGAATGTACTCTTTACTTTTTTTTTTTTACTTTTTAAAATTATAGTTGACTTACAAATGTTGTGCCTATTTCTACTGCAAAGCAAAGTGACCCAGTCATAAATATACATACATTCTTATTCTCATACTCCCATCATTTCTATCCCAAGAGATTGGATATAGTTCCATGTGCTATACAGTAGGACTTCATTGTTTATCCATTCTAAGTGTAGTTTGCATCTACCAACCATAAAAGTACCATACAATCCAGTATAACATAGGAATTTGAGGAAGGAGAGGATGGATACAGAAATAAATGATTTCTGAAGTTGTTATCTGGCAGAAGTTTGTGGTAGAGAACAGAGTGGAGCAGTAAATGTGTTCAGAGAATCTTCTTTTATTGGGACAGGTATGAGTATGGACAAAATAGAGACTCTTGGAGGAGAAAATACATCATCTTATTTTCACATATGCTGACTCATATGGATTTTAATCCATGGACAGAAAAAAGGAAAGTGATAATGAATGTGAATAGAAAAGTGGTATTTTAACTTAACAAAGGAAAATTTAGGATTATTGGCAGCTATATCAAGCCAGCAAGCATTAGGAAATTAATAGATGAAATTAGCTCACTGGCCTCTCATTCTTGGAAACCCATGTCTCTGTCCTTAAACTCCACAGCCTTAATGAAACAACCTAGACTTTAAGCTTCAAATACTATTTATATGCTAATTATTCCCAAAGTAGTATCTAAGTCTAGGACTTTTCCTCCAACTATCCATTATATATTCAACTACCTACTTGATCACTCTATGAGGATGTTGAAACAATATTCCAAGCTCCCCATGTTCTGAACTTAACTTCTAATGATCTGTTCTCCAACATACATATACACACTGCAAATTTGGTATCTTCACTGTTGTTGCTACCCACCTGTGTCCCACCACTTCTATGTCCCCTTGGTCCTACCACCTTCACCTCTTGCTTGGAAGATTGTCTCATGTCATAGTTTCCTAATGGTGCCCACATGTACACCTTTGCCCCATCTCTCTCTTTTTAACAGCAGTTTTATTGAGATATAATTCACATAAAATTTATGGTATGAAAATATACAATTCATCACTTTTTAGTATATTCAGAGCTGTGCAATCATCACCACTGTTTAAATTCAGAACATTTCATCATCCAAAAAAGAAATCCTGGGAGTTCCCCTTATGGTATTGCAGAAACAAAACTGACTAGTATCCATGAGGATGTGGGTTCCATCCCTGGCCTTGCTCAGTGGCTTAGGGATCCAGCATTGCCATGAGCTGTGGTATAGTTTGCAGATGTGGCTTGGATCCCAAGTTGCTGTGGCCTAAGCTGGCAGCTATAGCTCTGATTCAACCCCTAGCCTAGGAATTTCCATATGACATGGGTATGGTGCTAAAAAGCAAAAAAAAAAAAAAAAAAAAAAAAAAAAAAAAAAAAAAAAAAAAGAAAACAAAGAAACCCTGTACCTGAGAAGTCACTCATTCTTTCCCATTCCCCCTCCAGCCTGCGACCACCCCAAACTAGTTTCTAATGCTATGGATTTGCCTATTCTGGACATTTCATATATGTAAAATCCTATAATATGGCCTTTTGTGACTCATTTATTTCAATTGACATGTTTTGAAAGTTCATCCATCCATGTAGCATATATTAGTACCCCATTCCTTTTCATGGCTGAATAATAATTCAGCACCTGGGTGTGCCACATTTTGTTTCCATTCATCGGTCAGTGGACATTTGGCTTGTTTCTGCTGTTTGACTGAACAATGCTGCTAGGAGTCCTCATGTACAGGTTTTCGTGGGAATGTCTGTTTGCAATTCTCTTGGGTGTAAACCTAGAAATAGAGTTGTTAGGTCATATGGTAACTCTATGTTTAATATTTTGAGGAAGTGTCAAATTGTTTTCAAAGTGGCTGCACCATCTTCCAACTCCACCAGCAAGATGTGTGTTACAGTTTCTTTACATCTTTATCAACATTTGTTATTTTCCATCTTTTAATTTTAACCATCCTGATGGGTATGAAGTCACATCTCATTGTGGTTTTGTTTTGTTTTGTTTTTCTGGATGCACTCACAGCATGCAGAATTTCCCAGGTTAGGGATCAAACCTGCGACCAGCAATGACAACACTGGATCCCTAACCCACTAAGCCACCAGGGAACTCCTTAATTATGGTTTTGATCACATATCCATAAGGGCTAATGATGTTGATTATCTTATCATGTCAAGACATAAGCTATTAGTATGACAAAACTATTCAAATTATTTGTCTTTCTTATTAATAGGTTGTCTTTTTCATTATTGAATTGTAAAACCCCTTTTTTCCCAATTTTACTGAGATGCAGTTGACACATAAAATTGTGTAAATTTAAGGTGTAGCACTGTGAAGAATTGAGGCATTTATTTATTGTGAAATGATTACCACTGTGAAGTTACTTAACACATAATCACATAGTTACAATTTTTAAAATAATTGTGTCAGGTATGTTTCAAGTGAACCTAGAACAGTCACAGAACAAGAACACCACAGGATGGGTTTCTGGAAATAATTTATTATTTAAAAATAAGACTAGTAAAGCAATAATGTTCTAGAAATCTATCTAAATAATCAAACTTGGGTTCCACACAAAAGTGATTCATGGGCTTTATTTCTCTCTTGCTGTGCTACTGAAAACCCTGAATGCAAAATATTAGATTGTTAATAAGTTCTGTGAATAGTAATGTGATTGAAAATAAGTCTAAACATCTGTAAAAGTGACCACAATGACAAAAAATAAATTAAATCAATCTATACCACCATCTGTTTACAAGTTTGTATTTTCCTGGTGCTGGATACCCTAGAATAGAATAGTCTGACACATTGTTTCTTCCCAATAAAAATTATTGTTGGAATGAATGAATGAAAAAATCAGAAATAATGGGGTAAGCCAGACAACATTCAAATGAAACACACAGAAGAATTTAATGTTATATAAGGACAAATGGCAATGTAATGATGACCGGATTGTAAATATGAACATACGAAAAAACAATAGGAAGTTAAGTACATAAATCAGTAAGAAAAGATGGTTAGAAATATAAAGAGAACATAATAAATTTAAGAATGCAATTTTAATAAGATGTTCAATGTACTACTCAAGTATGAAATGAAAGATAGTGTAAGACTAGCAACTACTATTTGCCCAATTGAAAGTGTATTGATTTGGCTTCAACTGAAAATCAACACAGAGAATCTGCCTAAATTGTCTTCAAAAATCTCTCATCCTAAAATTTTCTTCTATATTTTTCACATTTTGCCTTTGCCTTCAAAACTCAAGTGAAATTAAATATTGCATAAACCTTCATTTTAATTTTAGTTAATATAAGTTCCCATTAATTGGAATTCACAATTTATTATTTACAGTTCATAAATGCCAAAGAATTCTTGTAGCTTAATAAATTTTTAATTTCTATTTACAATTTTATGTGAAGACCTGTGCTATGGTGAAGATGGAATAATAGAGAATGGATTTACTCTACCTCTGAAACAACCAAAACAAAACCTCAAAATATATGAAGTAATGGTGAATGCCTAGAATCAGGTAATGAAAGACAGTGACCCCTGGAAAAAGGGGTGACCCTTACAATTATCCCCACTTATTTTTTGGGAAACTTTCCAGGCCATGTGACCGGAAAGGAGAACCCAGGCAGAACCAAGTGGATTCTCTGAGTTAAGAAGGAGGAACTTGAGCTGGCAGGACAGAGTACCAGAAAGAAGAGATCTTCACAGAGGGAAAGTTTGGAGATCTGTAAAGGGTCCCCCTCAAGCTGAGTACTGATCAACACAGACATGTTAGGAAACTTCCTGAGCCTAGATAAAGAATCAGGTGGGCACTCTAAGGGAAGCATATCAAATGCTCAAAATGGGTGGGAACAGTACTAGCTCCTATCAACTTGACTGGATAACCTCCTAATTCATAGGGCAGTAGATAGAATTCTCAGACAGATCTTACCCCAGAAGGTGGTTAAAAATTTATGCTAGAAAAAGGGCTGATTTTATTCCAGGTAATAAACCTTAAGAGCAAAACTTAAAATGATTACAGTGTTTCCAAGAAACATAACTACAACCCAGGACAAAGCTCAAGGTTACTTATAAAAATACGAAATATTCAGCAACCATGAATGCACAATTCACAATGTCTGGAATCTAACTAAAAGTCATCAAACATGTATAAGAATTAGAACTATATGATCCATAGTGAAGAAAAAAATGAATAAATCAAAGCAAGTTGGCACAAGTATTAGGATCAGCAGAAAAGAACATAAAAGTTATTATAACATTAATCCATATATTTAAAAGATAAAGTTATGGAAAATACTAAAAAGACCTAAATTGAAATTCTTGAGGTTAAAGCTATATTGTCTAAGATGAAAAATATCCTTGACTGAATTGACAGCCAATTAGACACTGCAGAATAAAAGACTCATGTACTTAAAGGCATAGCAATGGAAATTATCCAAAATGAAATACATAGAGCAAAAAATAAAAAAATAAATGAAATAAGCATCAGAGAGATGCGATACAACTTCAGATGGTCTAGGATATGTGTAATAAGCACATAACTGATGTCTCTAAAAGGAAGAAAGGAAAAGGTATGGCAAAAATTTTTTCAAGGATCAATGGCTGAAAACTTTCCCAATTTGATGAAAATTATAAACTCATAGATTCAGGATGCTCAATAAACATTAAGAAATCTAAATCTAGGTACATCATAATAACATTCCTCAAAGTTTGTGATAAAGGGTAAAATGATCTTTAAAACAGGAAGAGAAAAAATCTTAGTACAGAAGCACAAACATAAATATGATAGTAGATTTCATGTAGAAAACAATGTAAACAAGAGGACAGTGGGACATTATCTAAATTCTTAAATTAGGTAAAGAAAAAAATCTATAGTGAGTGAAAATTTTATACTAAATTAATTTTCATTTAATGGCTAATTTGACAAGTATATACAAAAAGAAATCCTTCAAAAGCAGACTTGCAAGAAAAGTTAAAGACAGTTCTTTAGGTAGGTTATAAATTAGGATCATAAAAAAGTATAAAAAGCAGTAGAAATGGTAACTGCATGAATAAATGTATAATTCCCATTATTTAAAACTACTTATAATACAATTGACTTTTTAAATAATAAAAATAATACAATACAACTTCACCATAATCTAATTGAAGAATATTATATCAATAACATAAGCACCAGGAAAGAAAATAGCAGAATACTGTTTTAAGATTTTTATGTGATACATACATTGGCAGATTACCATCTGAAAATAGACTGTGAAAAGATGAAGTTTTATCCTATAAATCCCAAAACAACAAGTAAAATAAGAAAGTGTTTGCTAGAATTATATATGAAATAAATTTAAAAGAGCCGACAAAAGAAATGAAATAGAATAATAAAAAATACTAAAAAGAAGGCAGAAAAAAAGAGGAAGAGGGAACAAAGCACTGATAGAGCAAAGAAAAAAACAACAGAATATAGAATTAGACTGAAATCATGTTATGTGTAAATGTTGTCTAAACACTACAATTAAAGGCACAGATTGTCAGATTGTATGAAATCAAATACTGTGTTAGATGACTCAATATTTTAATACATTAATTATCACCAAATTGGTTTATAGATTTAGCATAATTCCAATGAAAATACCAGAAGGCTTTTTTTTTTTTCTGTAGAAATTGGTAAACTTGGCAATGATGGAAATGCCTTGGAAAGAAATTGTCAAAACAACTTTTTTGGGGGAAAAGGAATGATAAAAGAAAAAAAATATAGGAAGGTATAGTGGACTGTATTCTGAATTGCATCTCTTTAAATTCATGTTGAGGCTCTGGCCCAATATGACTATTTTAAAAGATTCAGCCTTTAAGAAAGTAATTGAGTGAGAAAAAGAATGTGTGTGTGTGTGTGTGTGTGTATATATATATATGACCAGGTCACTATGCTGTAAAGGAGAAATTGGCACAACATTGTAAATCAACAACTCAAAAATGAAAAATGGGCAGAAGACCTAAATAGATGTTTCTCCAAAGACATGTGGATGGCCAGCAGGCACACACACAAATGATCAATATCCCTAATTATTAGAGAAATGATAATCAAAACTTATAATGAGGTACCACCTCATACCAGTCAGTATGGCCATCATTGACAAGTCAACAAATACAAAATGCAGGAGAGGGTATGGAGAAAAAGGTACCCTCCTTCACTATTGGTGGGAATGTAAATTGGTACAACAATGATGAAAAACAGTATGGAGGTAACCCAGAAACCGAAATATAGAACTACCATATGATCCAGCAATCCCATTCCTGGCATATATCTGGAACAAATCTTTCATTGAAAAGGATACATGCATCTATACGTTCATCACAGTACTATTCAGAATAGCCAAGACATGGAAACAACCTAAATGTCCATCCACAGATGAATGGATTAAGAAGAAGTGGTACATATGTACAATGGAATATTATTCAGCCATAAAAAAAACAAACTAATGTCATTTGCAGCAACATGGATGGAACTAGAGATTCTCATACTAAGTGAAGTAGGCCAGAAAGAAAAGACAAATACCATATGATGTCACTTATTTGTAGAATCTAAAATTTGGAACAGATGATCCTATCTTAAAAAACAGAAACAGATCATGGCTTTGGGTTCCCATGGAGAAATGGGGAGAGAGTTGAATGGACAGTCATTTGGGAAGTTTTTTGGATACGAATTGTTATATTTGGAATGGATTGGTAGTGGGGCCCTACTATACAGCACCGGAACTGTGTGTGATTGGGTCACTTTGCTGTACAATAGAACTTGAAGAAATAATGTAAATCAACTATATCTTAATTTTTAAAAGTTTAAAAAAAGAAAGTAATAGATGCTGTTTGAGGTCATAAGGACGGGGCCAAATAAAATAGGACTAGGTCCCCATAAGAAGAGGGAGAAGCGTCCACACAGAAAAGGCCATTTGAAGAGACAGCAAGAGAGTGGCCTCATGTAAACCAAGGTAACGGACCATAAGAGAAAGCAACTCTGCTGACACCTTGATCTTGGACTTCCAAAGTCATGACTGTGGGAAGCAAATACCTGTAGTTTATACCACCCGGTATTTTGTTATGGCAGTGCTAACAGGCTCATATGGGGTAACCCTGTGAACGATGTTTATCTAAGGATAAGCAAATTGGTCATTAGAACCTAATAGTGACTACAGGGTTAGATCTGCATATGCATAGGCAGCTGGTATTCCACAAAAGGGCACAAAGGCAAGTAAGTTGAGAAAGGACAGACTTTTCAACACATGGCACCAGCTCAATTAGATAATCATGTGCAGAAGAGATGCACTTTCATCCTTACCTCACACTACATACAAAAATTATCTCAAAATGTAAAACTGAAAATTATAAAACATCTAGAAGATATTTATATGCCATTGCTTCAAACTAGGCATAAACCAAATGTCTATAAGCAGGTGAAAGGATCAACTGTGGGAAATCTGTGCAGTGCAATACAATGCAGCAATAGAAATGGTATGAACTATTGATATATGCTTAAACATGGATCAATCTCAAAATGATATTGATGAATCTTACAAAATTCTAAAAAATAAACTATTCTATAATGTCAGAATGCAGATAAATGGTGGCCGAGGCAGGGCAGGGGGAAGGATGTGAGATGGGGACTATAACTTACGGTGGGGTATCAGAAAACTTTTTAGGGTGTTAGATATATTCACTGTCTTGATTGTAGTAATTGGTTTCACAAGTGTCTACATGTAAAATTGTGTCAAACTTCTCAAATTGGGCACTTTAATTTTGTGTAGTTTATTCATGTCAATTATACCACAATTAAAAAAAATGGAGAAAACTGTATGTGTATGTATCTTTGCATGTAATGTCCACTACTAATCAGAGAGTGAAACTGATTATTACAATAAACACAACATTCTCTACTGATTTCAACATCTAGGAAAATATCATCAAATAATATAGATTGAAGAAGGCCAGCATGTCCTCTTGCAGGAGGCATAGTGTAGCTGTAACAATACTTTCTGCTATAGAAGCAGCTATTACTATCTAACAGCTGAAAGGTGATCCTGGGACCTCATCTTCTACCTATTGTCAGGCTCTACATGGAGTTTGTCATATTGACATTCCAGAACAATTACATCAGCATTACATGAGCCCCAGTGTAAGGAAAATAGGAAGAGATTTGGGCCATCGACAAATTCTTAAGAAGCTTCTTGAAACTTTTCTAGTACATGGTAGACATTCAATAAATATTTTGGAATGGATAAAGGAAGCATTCTAGCTCTGAGGCTTCACATTCTTTAGGACAAGAAGGAAGAAAAACAAAGACAGCTTTCAGCAGGCCAGAGAGAAACAATGTTCTATGCATAGTTACTTAAAACTTGTGCCTTATAACTGGATACCAGAGACATGTTAAATAAGAAAAAAGAAATAGGAAACTAGGTTGTCTCATTTTGAGCAAAACATCTAAAAGCACATGTAGTCTGAAAATTGCAGCCAAATCTGCCTAATAACTTGTTCTTAAGGATTCAGCTGTATTTGAATTTTTTTTTTTTTTTTTTGTAAATGTCCTTGTAACTGCTACAACATAGAGGCTCTCATTTTTTTTTCTGTATCAACAGTAGAGTATAGAATCACTGCCTGGCTTTCTGCTACCTAGCCTTCATCTTATTTTAAGATTTCAACTAAAAAGAAAAAAGGATGATGTTCAAAGCAAATCCTAGATTTTCTCTCATTTTCTCCGCATTATTATAATACTCTTCTTCTTACTATCTCATGATTCAAGTTATACTCGATATTTAGTGATCATCCAGTCATTTAAAATATCTCTTGGGCACCTACCAAGTAACAAGTGCTGTCCTAGATAATGAAGATAAACAAGCAGTAACAAAGACATAGTTCCAGCCCCATGGAGTTTATAATATGGCACGAAAAACTGAAAACTACAGGATGGTACAGGGTATCAGTCCAGAAGGGCAGAGAAAGAGAAAGCTAGAAAGCGCTTTTCTCAGAAAGTGTTATTTCCAATTAAGATCTGAACAGAAGACCTTTACCAACAAAAGAAGGAGCTCAAATTATAGGACAAATATATGACTGATTAAGGGAGGCACATTTGAGGAACTGTCATAATTAAGATATGGCTCATGGAAACAGAGAGGTGATTCCCTGGCTCAGAATTCCTTCTTAATTTCAATACACACTTTTAAGTCCCAGCAATTGTTCAGAACCTGTGTTCTACTCAGCAGTACAGATTATGATAATTTCATTAGAGTGAGTCTAGATGTTGTAGATTCCAGACAGATATTTTCCTTTGATTCAATATTAAGTGTGTTACATGTGTTACACTTACCAAAATCCAGTGCATAAACCAATAGCATATTGGTGCTTGACTTGGGATGAATTCATTAGAACACTGTGCTTGCAAGATTTTTACTTCTGGTTATAAAAATTTTTGTGTAATGAGCAAAAGTATGTTACTACAGTGGCACAATTACAAGCTTTCTATCAGCAGTAGTGTGGTATATGGCTATGTTCTTAGAAACACACAATGTTATAGAATATACAGGGCATACAATTCTGGGAAGCTTATTTTCCTCTATAGCAAGCAATTCAAAGGATTTTATATTAAGATAAATATAACTGCATTATGAGTAGAATGTAAAATTTATAAGATCTTCTAAGGTAGAACATGAGCATTCTAAGAGAGTTTACATGTACAGTGGGTAATTTTAAATTATATTTCCATGCCTTTGTATGCTTTTCTCCTATAAGGGCTATAAGTGGTACGTACACTGGTGAAAAAAGTTAGAATGGGAATTGATCACTTTAATCTATTATTCACTCATTTGGCAATTGATCATTCAGTAAATACTCTTCCATATGTGAAAGTACTCAGATTTTCATAGTTATTTCATGAGACAGACCTGAATTTTATTCAAAATAATTATCAAACTCAAACTACTGATTCTTTTAAAAAATATATTGTATATGGTAAGCTTCTTTGGCTATACTTCTAAGGAAGAATTATAAATACTAAATAATTATTCCTGATGGATTATCTCAAGGACATTTGTGGAGGCTTGCAGCCTGCTCAGGTAGAATATCCTCCCAGAAGAATGAAAATGTTACTAAAGGTATTCATTTAGTTTATAATATTTTATTATCAAGTATTTAAGATAAAACTTTGAAGGATAAAAGAAGATACATTTTATTGTTATTTTCTATTAATAATACATGTTGATTAATGGAAAACTCATAAGTATAAAAATAACTAATTCTATATCTTCCAGAATAGTCCATCCTAATTTTTCCATTTCTTATCTCCTATATCTCAAATAGACTTTGCTGCATAATTTTATAGTGAATCTTAAGATAAAGTCATAGTTGTTAAACATGTGAGTGTGTTATTTCCCCACATTCACTACAGACTCATTAAGGAGTTGTTTACTCAGTATGGTGAACCAGATTCATTTTTGATGAGTCTGTACTATTAGTGGTCCTGCTCCAGGGTGTCATGAGGGTCTTGCATTTACTTTGAATACTGGTAGCTTTGGGGAGACTTTCTTGGTTTCCATAATGCTCTTCCCTGCCCTGATTATAGCGATATTTCTCCTGGGTAAATCAGGATCCATCATGCCACCCACTATAGTAATAGCCTCTGTGCCTGGTGGGTCAATGATACTTGAAACCCACAGTGCTCACCCGCAAAGGGCAGCTTGCAATACCAAGCTACCCTGGTTATATCTACAGACAAAAAAAGCCTCTTCCCTTGGGAACTAGGATAGCAAAAAGCTACAGAAGGAGAAACAAACGTTTTAAAATGGATTTTTAGGAATCATAGTCAAAGGAGACACCACTACTTTTATCAATTGACATATATGCTCTTTTTTTTTTTCTTTGTTTTTTAGGGGCATGCCTGCAGCATATGCAAGTTCCCAGGCAAGGGTTTGAATCGAATCTGCAACTGCCAGCCTATGCTGTAGCTACAGCAACTCCAGATCTAAGGCATGTCTGCAACTTATACCACAGCTCATGGCATCGCTGGATCCTTAACCCACTCAATGAGGCCGAGATTGAACCCACATCCTCATGGATACTAATTGGGTTCTTAACCCACTGATTCATGATGGGAACTCCCGACACATATTTTTTTTTTTAAGAGAAACGACATCCTATTTTGAACTTTGGTTCAGCACATATACCACATTTAGTGGAACTGTTCACTTAGACGATATCTTCTCTAGGCTGGAGCCATAATATTGTCTTCCATAGATCCCTCCAAACTTCTGTAATGGTGGAGGATTTGAGTGAAGTGGTGTGAGATAAATTCAGTGAATTCTGTGAGTATAATTAATTTTTATTTCTATAAAATGAGTTCCTTGGTTAAAAATAGTGTTTTATAGGATACAATGTAAAGCATTATATCAATATATATTTGATAGTGTTGATATAGAAATTTCCGGTAGAAAAGGAAAATGCATGTAAAGAATGTGTATCTATTTCATTGAGGACCAATTGCTGCTTCCCTAATGAGGGGCAAGAGCAAAATGATTTCATAGGACCCCTCCTCTCCACTGGCCAGACATACATATATAGGAAGCTCAACATTAAAATGGATTGTTTGCAGATTAGGCATTCAGCAGTAGTGGTAGCTAGAATGGCTTTGGCCAAGGGTGGTTCATGTTATTTCATTCTTTCTATCATGGCCACATTTCACATCATCCTGGCATGGAGGACATACTTCCAAAGAATGGGTCATCTTTTCCTCCTGATCATTGAGAGCTTTTTCTTCAGTGGACCCTTTGCTGAACATGTAGTTGTATACAGATGTCTTACACAATGCCCCCCTTAGAAGCCCATCCACATGCTCTTCCCTACAGACTCTAGTCCCTAGTACTCAGATCATGTTCTTTTAAAGTCTTTGTTTTTTGGTTAATCTAGGAGCTACTACTCATAAATTAGCATAGGTCCATTTCTCTGGCTATTTCTCCATCCTGGCAAAATAGATCAGTAGATACATTGCTTAAAATTGTTATCACTAATAGGATTTCTGTCAATAAATTCCCCAAAGCAGAGGTTAAAAAAGCAGAGAATATATAATTGTGTTAGAGATTCTAACACAGCTTTCTAAATAAGAAAAGAAGCGGACAAAAAATATTCAGTAATGTACAGAGGATTTGAACAACACAATTAACTGACCTAATTGATATTCAAAGAACAGTACTTTCAAAAACTGCAGAATTTGCATTCAATACAAGCACACATGGAGTATCCCCAAAAGTATATAAACTTCTTGCTATGAAGTTAATGCTCCAAAAGTTCATTGAGTAAAATCACACAAGGCAAACTATCAAAAACTTAAAATTTAAACAATAAATCAATAACAGAGATAACTAGAAAACCCCAATACTTAGATATTAAACAACATATGTCATAGCAAACATGGATAAAGCAGAAAATAAAAATGAACTATTAGAAAATATTCTGAACCTAATGATAATGAAAATACAGCATATCAAAAATTTGCAGTGGAGCTAAAGGTATTTATAGCTTTTTATACACATAAAAGAAAAAAGATAGGAGTTCCCATGATGGTGCAGCAGAAACGAATCCTACCAGGAATCATGAGGTTGCGGGTTCGATCCCTAGCTTCACTCAGTGGGTTAAGGATCTGGCATTACTGTGGTGTAGGTTGCAGATGTGGCTCCAATCTGGCGTTGCTGTAACTCTGGCATAGGCTGGCAGCTGTAGCTCCAATTGGCCCCCTAGCCTGGGAACCTCCACATGCCATGGGTGCAGCCCTAAAAAAAAGGAGGAAAAGACAAAAAGAAAAAAAAGAAAAAAGAAAGAGGATAAAAACAGTGATATAACGGACTTGTAGTTGCCAAGGGGGAGGGGAAGGGAGTGGGATGGACTGGGAATCTGGGGTTAATGGATGCAAACTATTGCCTTTGGAATGGATAAGTAATGAGATCTTGCTGTGTAGCACTGGGAACTATATCTATTCACTTATGATGGAGCATGATGGAGGGCAATGTGAGAAAAATAATGTATATATGTATGTGTGACTGGGTCTCTTTGCCATACTGTAGAAAACTGACAGGATAAGCTAGCTATAATGGAAAAAATTAAAATCATTTAAAAAAAGTGATATAAGCCATCAGTTAAAACTAGAAAAAAGAACAGAAAATGAAACTCAAAGTATAAAGAAAGAGATAATAATGATAAAGGCAAAAAATAAATTATATAAAATACAATGTAGTAGCTAGGACATATGAAAAGTTAGTGTAACACGGCGTCCTAGATAGGATCTTAGAAAAAAGAATTATGTAAACACTAAGACAAAATAAACTATTGTTACTATGGTTAGATAATAATACTGTATTGATATGGGCCCATTAATTGTAACAAATGTACCATGCTACTGAAAAAGTCAATAATAGGGAAAACTTGTCCAGTAGGTTTATGGGAACTCTCAGTACTATCATCTACAAATCTAATTTTTCTCTAAATCCAATACTATTCTAAACAATAACATCTTAAAAATCTCCACCATACAAAAAAGGCAAATGTACAATAGAGAAAAATAAGAAAGGTCGAAATATTGGTTGTTTTAAAGGGTTTTGAAATTGGTAAAGTCACTGCAAAGACTTTATAAGAATATAAAAGAGAAAAACATAAGGATCATCAATATCACTAAATGAAAAGGGATGTCAATATAGATACAGAGTTGGTAAAAGTTAAAAAAATAATAACTTTGGGGCAATATATTTGAAAATTTAGAGTAAGTGAGCAAATTCCTTGAAAAGCAAGATTCAAGAAATAGAAATTCTATGTAGACTGAAACTACTTCAGAAATTGAACCTATCATTAAACATTTTTCAAATATATAATATTCAGTGGGAATTCTTAACATTGATGAAATAAATAATACTAATTTTTCACACATTTTTTTAAGAGACTAGAAATTAAGGAATCAATGCCCAACTCATTTATGAAGTTACCCTTGGTATAAAATCAAACAAGGTAATTAAATGATATTAATAAGGACATTAAATAAAATTATAGACTCTATTTCTCCCATGATAATTTATGAAAAATTCTTAAACATAATATTATCAATTTAAATACAGAGAATCATAAAAAGGGTAACACATCATGACCAGCTGGGAGTTTATCCTGGAATTGCAATTTATCACTCAAAGTAAATCAGTAAATTTCATCCCTATCAAAATAAGGGAAAAATAAATATACTTTAACAGATGCAGAAACAGCACTGCTAAGCTTAAACAACCATATGATTAAGAAAGATACAAATAAAAAGCTCAGCGAACTAAATTAGTGAAGACTTTCTCAATCTGACAAGAAGCACCTATTTAAAGCCATGACAATTATTACTGATGCAATGGGAAAATACTGAATATTTTACCCTGCTGTTTAGGGGTGAAGTAAGAATGCAAACTTTCACCACTTTTACTTAATATTGCCCTAGAAGCCTTTGCCATGAAAAGATAAAGCAAAATGTATAGGTTATAAAAAAAAAGAAGAAGAAAATTGCCATTATTCGCAGGAAACATGTATAAAGTGAACACAATTTAAAAAGTAATTATTTAGATCATAAGTAAACTTAGCAGTGTGTCTGCATACAACATTACAATGCAAAAATTAGTCATAATTCAATGAAAAATTGTCAAGCAGATAGAAAATAAAGTTTAAGTATATATCTTAATGAGTGATAATAGCATTTGATATAACAGAATAAATTGCACACTGCAAAAAATTTCCTAAAATAAATTTTAAAAGATAAATAAATGAAGAGTTATGATGTATTATAATAGGGAAATTCAATATTGTTAAATATAAACTTTCTCCAAGATGGAAGACTTTCACTACTAGATATCAAGATCTAGTAGAAAGTTAGTATTAGCAAAATGATAGATAAATAGTCCAATGCAAGAGAATAGTGAATCCAAAAGTGACCTAATTTTTGGAGTTATCTGATTTACAACAATGACAACACTGTAATTCAATGAAGGAATTATGGTCTGAGCCTTTTGGAAGATGTCCAATTAAAAAAAAATGAAAGTGGGCTTGTGATTCACAAAATACATACAATTAATTCTAATAATAGGCTTAAATGTGAAATCTAAAACTAAATTTTCTAGAGTAAATTTAGGAGAATATCTGTATTCTTTAATAAACTAAGATTCTTAAAAAGAAGCAAAATGAACTATGAAAATGATGATAACCCTTAGGATTAAGGATATCAGTTCATTGAAAGAAACTGTAAGAGTGCTAAAAGATTGGTTGCATACTAGAAGATATTTTCAATACATGAATTTTTTAAAAGACAAACATACTAAAACTACAAATTAAAAAGAAAAAGACATATGTCACAATTTACCAAAAAAAAAGAGGCATATTTCCTGAGAAAGCTCTGTACACGAAAAGATATCCGAATGACTATTAAGCATAAAAAAGATCGTAACCATGAATTCTAACTAAAGAAATGCTAATTAAAATCACAATAGACATCGCTTCATTTCCACCAGAACAGTTAAAATTAAGAGAACTGAAACCACGAAGAATAAATGAGGATTGACAAAGCCCAATATCTTTTCAATGTTGGTGGGAAATTATCTAAATTTGTCTAACAATTTTGGAAACTTTTAGCAGTATCCATTAAAAATAAATACACAGAATACTTCTGCTATCATGAAAATATAGAAAGCTGTAAACAATGATATCCATACCCAAACAATGAAAAAGAAAGCACTCAATTGTTTACAAAATGTAACTTTTCTTGACCATATTACAGAGTTTAAGTTTCAAGGCAATCATATAACCTGAAATCCAAAGAGAGGATTTGAAATCAGTGGAATATGTTAAAAGATTTAATGGAAAATGTCCACCACATTTTGCATAAAGATATGAAGATTATAAGCAGGAAAATTGAAAATATAAGCGTGTCAAATGGAAAAAGCTAGAAATTAAAATGGTAATATCAGAAATTAAGAATTTCTTAAAAAAAGCAATGCTGAAGATAGCTCGTGAGTAGTTATTCAAACTAATGGTTGAAAAGAAGGAGAAGAATGGGAAAAAATGAACAAACTAGCCAAGAGATGTGAAACCAGATTATACAGTCTAATAATACTTATAAGTGTTTTCCCAGGAGTTTAGAGACAGGTGGAGCAGAAGAAATATTAAAAATGGCCAAAAATTTCCCAGGAGTAATGAGATTTATCAAATAAGAGTCTAAAAACTATCAAGGAGAACAAATACCAACACACACCCACACACTCGCACAGACACACTATTCTTAGACATGCCAAAGATAGATAGAAACTTTTAAACACAGAGAAAACAAACCCATGTTACACAGGGGAACAAAGAGAATTAAGCAATCCCAATAATCCCACTCCTGGTGAGGCACTCAACCAAAGTCCATTGTTCAGAGAAACAACTGTAAGACAAAGAGTACAAACTATGTGATTCTATTTATATAAAGTCCAAGAATTAGCAGAACAGTCTATGGTGATAGAAGTAAATACATGGTATCTTTAAGATCATTAACTTGTTTTGAGGCATAAAAGCACTGGGAATATTCTAAATCTTGCTTTTATATTTGAAATTTCTTGCCTTTTTAAAAATAGCGCTCTATTTTTTTTTTTTTTTGGTCTTTATTTTTAGGGCTGCTCCACCTGCAGTATATGGAAGTTCCCAGGCTAGGGGTCCAATCAGAGCTGTGGCTACTGCTGGCCTACACCACAGCCACAGCAACACCAGATCCGAGCCCTATCTGTGGCCTATACCACAGCTCGTGGCAACGCTGGATCCTTAACCCACAGAGTGAGGCCAGGGATCAAACCCACAACCTCATGGTTCCTAGTCGGATTGGTTTCTGCTATGCCATGATGGGAACTTTGAGCTCTAAAATTTTTTATGTGTGAGCATTCTTTATATATTTTGTATGCATGGCCTCTTTAAAAAATGTGTCTTGAAAATATCTGCTTCTAGTCTGCAGCTATGCTTTTAACTCAAAAGTTTCTTTCAGTGCACAGAGATTTTTAAACATAAGGAAACTCTTGTTCATCATATTGCATTTCATTGAGATTGCACTAAATATGTGTTACTAGCTTATAATTGAATGAAAACAAAATAAATGTGAAATAAAAACACGTGAAGAAAAATTGAGGTCTTAATAGAAAGAAAATGAAACCATGAAAAATTAATATATACTTTAAATACTAATTTGACTTTCAACAGTGTCTGTTGTAATTTGACAAAATAAACTTTTGAGTTTATGTTGAAGAATAAATATCTAGTATTAGCAATGTAACTTATGCAAATAGAAGACTGGTGAGCAGAGACCTGGCTTATATTAAAAAATAACATAAAGCCACTGTAATCAAGTTAATATGCTATTGGAACAGACTTAGAAAAAGACGAGTAGAAAGAATATTATTTCAGAAATAGATTTCAGACTATATAAATTTTCAAAACATTAAAATGATATTTCAAGTCAATAGGAAAATACCGTGAAGTTAAAAACCGACTGACACAAATGACTATCCATTTAAAAGAAATTTATATAGAACTCTACCTCGCACCATAAACAGAAAATGTATTTCCAATGAATTAAAGATTATAATGTAAAAAATAAAATTTAAATGTTGGAAGATTTTAGGAGACCAAAGAAATAACCTAGAAAGGAAATTTCTAAAAGTATAACAGGAATGTTTTTGGATTGCAAAGAAAAATACAGAAATATTTGTTATATATAACAATGTAAAATTATAAGTTATAAATATAATCAAAAGTCAAAGTATAGATTGGGAAACATTTGCAATTCATATCATTTAAATATATATGCATAACATTTAGGTTCCTTTAATATTTATTAGGGCTACCCCATTTCATGATCCCATTTTGTACAAATTACATTGTGGTTTTTGTAAACACTTAGAGACTAAAATGTGAAGGAAGGCACCAGTTACACTTCCAGGAGATGTTCATTACAGCAGCCTTATTAGAAAAGTTCTTTTGTATTTATATGTGAGGGAAAACCTAACAGACTAGTTTGCAAAGGATCTGTAGTAGACAACTTACAAAAGAGACGGCCAAATCATGGCACATACACCCCGTGGAAACACAAGGCAGTCAAAGGAGAGGTAAATGAACATCAGTTGCCTGAAAGAGATTTATTTCATGATGTAATTGTAAGTGAGAATTACAAGCTGCAGTAACATGTATGTGATATAAGCCCAATGTCAGAAGCAGATAAAGAAAATACTAATGTGGAACATCTATTTGATTATATGAACAAATGAGAGCATGTGGATTAGTGCAGGGAGCAAGAAAAAGCCAAAATACAGAGACTATGATAAAAAAAAAAAGACTAACAAAAGTACTGCAACAAAAATAACTATTTTGCATAACATAAATAAACATATTTATGTAAAAGTAATATTCAGGCATATATGTGTTTCTCCATCTATCTGCCTTCCCAAGAGGTTATTGCTGGTCACGTGCCTTTGACTTCCCTCTTACATTTTGCTATTACAATGAACATGAATTATTTATATAATCAAAAAGAAACAAGGAAACTTCTTTTATTTAAAAAAGGAAAAGGGTAGTCATGTGTCATATGTGCATTTGTGACTCAGAATAAGTGAATCATTCAATGCCCCACCCCTATGATTTGTCACATTGCAGCATCGCAGAACTTTATGCATAGGTAATTCTCTACAACCATCTAGCCATCTTTTCTCTCGAACAAGTCCTTATCACAGCAGTTCCCACTGACAGATGTTGGAGCCACTGCCCACTTGATTAGCGGGTACTGTGCCCCTTGTAATAAATGATGCTGCTCGATGAGGCTTCTGCTTCTGCATTTGCCGCACACTCCTGACTGCAGGTGCTCTTCCTAGTGGCATCCGGTCCTGTCCTCTCTTTCATGAAAGTCATGCTTTAAGTAATTTTGTACAATACGATGCTACCCGAGTCTGAAAATGTTCTCTCCTGGCAATAAAGTAGCAACTAGCCACATGTATGTATTGAGTGCTTGAAATGTGGTTAGTGCAAGGAATCTACTTCTAAAATATTATTTAATTTTGATTTATTTATATTGAAATATTCACAGGCAACCTGTGGTTACCATATTGGACAATGCGGGTTTATAGTGATTCTTTCTATTGAGTCAGGGAAAAAAAATGCTTTTTTTTCTTTTTATGCCACCACATTTCTCACTCTCTGAACACATATATCTCCCTTGCCAATATGGCCACGCTTGAGCTCAAATCAACAGTTGACTCTCAAGTCTTTTTTTACTTATAATTATTTGTTTTCTGGATCTATATTATTTTTTCCTACTGTCAAATCTCCATTATGAAATCTTTATCATGTAAGGAAATCTGTTTGCATCCAAGTCATCACTGTGGATTATAGATGAGTTCCCATCCACTGGGATTCTGGACCCCAACAACTCAAGGCATCCTTTTTTTTTTTTTTTTTTTCTCTTTTTTGGCCACCTGCAGCAAATGGAGTTCTCATCCAGGGATCAGATCTGATCCACAGTTGTGGCCTATGCTGCAGCTGCCACAACACCAGATGCTTAACCCACCCACTGTGTCCAGATGAGGATTGAACCTATGTTCCGTGCTCCAGAGATGCTGCCTATCCATTGATACAGCAGGAATTCCTCAAGGCATCCTTTTTAATGTTTATAAATATTTGTAAAAAATATAGTAACACATCCCTAAGCATTTTCTGAAAAGGGCTTGACTATCAGAAGAACATGTGGAGGAAGTGTTGTCTAATTTTCCTTGAGCCCTTCAGAGCTATCTCTGAGCCGGGAAAAACTGTACATATGCAATGTCCCATAGCGAAGCATGCCTCCATTCACCTATGGGGCAGGGGGATTTAAAAGGAATTTTTCACCTGTAGTCACCACAAAGGAGAGCATTAGATTCACCTTTAGTCCCAGATAGGTTGGGAAGCTAGGAGCAGCTACCCTAGCACAGGCCTAAGGTTCACTTTCTCTGTCACCTCAGGGGTGGGGTATGTGTATGTGTGTGTGTGGGGGGGGCAAGCCAGACCCACATGCAGAGTCAGGATTTGCTTATGATTTGCCTCATCACAAATACAGAGTGTCATTTGATTTTGCCTGTTCTCCTCATGGACACGTAGCAACTACTTATTTCAGATGCTAAAAACACAAGTTACACACTCTTTTCTGAGCCGCAAGAGGCCCACACATTGAGCATAGTTGTTCAGAGTGAGGACACAGAAGCCAGACTGCTTGGTATTAAGTCCTGCCTTCTCCACTTACTATTTTGTTCCCTATACTTGAACAAGTTTTTAATCTCTTTCTGTCTCCTTGTCCTCATCTTTAAAGGACGAATAATAATAGTATATGGATTTCAGAGGGTTGTTGAAAGGGTGAAAGAAATCAGTATATAAAGCACTGATAATAATGCTTAGCAATATTACTGGCTCTATCAGGTGCAATATTATTTTTCATCATTTTCTGTCTATCTCCTAAAGGTGGCTATGCTTTAAACATCCAGGAAGAAAGCAATGTTTTTCAGAGATTTTCCTTTTATGAGCAGCCAAGATACATTTTTACATCTTTCACCTTGGGTGGGAAAAACACACCCCCACACATCTACACACATCTTCTTTGGTTTAATAACTTTCATAAACAAAAAGGGATTTTTCCATTATGTTTCTTATTCGAGATGGTGAATATTAACACTGAAGTCATACTCTTATTCAGGGTAATTTTTTTATTCTTTAATGATCAACTTAGCTCCCTGCCCAGTTTTCACAAGTGCTTTGTTGATCAATGAATGATCTTAAACGTTTAGCATAGCACTGAAATTTATTTTGTAGAATCAAATATATTCAGGTACAGAGGAAGGGTGTGGAGGCCATAATCAATAACGATTTTTATGTCTACTGTAAAATTTTTTCCAAACTCTTTCACCATGAATATTCCGCTCTTGACTATTGTTGAGTTAAGGAATAATAAAGTAAAATATGGCCAAGAGATACATGAAACAATGTTGCTAATGAATAATTTTTGGTTCTAATAGTCTTTGAAAATCTGATTATCTGATGTTAGCAAAGACCTGTTTGGTAAAGGCTGCCTATAAAACAGAGGTACAGGAAATTCCTCAATCTGGTTCCAATGGCATAACCATAAAGATGATGTGCTAGGAGGGAGAGGCAAGATCTGACTGGACTCAAAGTTTGGAAGGGAGATGTTTCTTCTTCAAGCTATAGGGCCAATGCAGAAGTAAAATAATGAAATAAATTAGGATTGACGGTGAGAAAGCCAATAAGCTGTAGAATATATGCAGAAGAAAAACAGGAAAATGAAAGAGGGCTGACAAGTGAAAGGACATGAGAAAACCAAAAACAAGCCTTTTATGGGTGGCTCTGTGATTAATTTAATAATCTATGCTCTTTTTCTGTGCTAGCACACTTATTTTCACAAGTTTGAAGAGTCATTATCAAGTTAGGGTCACAGACTTCCAACCTCAGCTGTCCAGTAGTTGGAGATACCCTTGAGGTGAATTTGTATTAAGGATCTAAAACACTGAGCTTAGATCAGCTTCTAATGATAATGACAGTGGTTATGGTAGGGAGAGAGGCTGAAACTAAGACATTTTTTTAGCCACAGACAGGCTTCGTTTATTGTTTATCAAAGATAAAATGGTTTATCTCTGGAGTATCTCTTGGGTGGATGGTGGGCGTAGACAGAGGCCGCTATGATAATAGTTCTTTGGAATGGGGGGACTTGGGTAAATATCCTACATAAAAGTTCTTCTGTAGGTGACTGAGGCAGCAATTCAGCAGGGTAGGGGTTTAGTAACTGATTTACATTTCCAAAAATCGTGTTCATGAATTACTCCTGCAATCAGTCCTCTGTGGCTCACTGAGCATAGCAGTGCCTTAATTGAGACCTTACAGGACTTGACATGAACTGGGATGCCTATACTGAAATGATCATGTGGCATGAGCCACACAGCAGAATAACTGAGAAAATAGGACCAAGAGATAAAGAAGGTCCTTAATAGGGTGGTCAGGAGTTCCCGTCGTGGCACAGCAGAAACAAATCCAGCTAGGAACTATGAGGTTGCGGGTTCGATCCCTGGCCTTGCTAAGTGGGTTAAATATCTGGCATTGCCGTGAGATGTGGTGTAGGTTGCAGATGCGGCTCGGCTCCTGCATTGCTGTGGCTGTGGCATAGGCCAGCAGCTGTAGCTCTGATTAGACCCCTAGCCTGGGAACCTCCACATGCCATGGGTGTGGCCCTAAAAAGCACACACACACACACACACACACACACAAAATAGGGTGGCCGATCATCCTGATCTGTCTCAAACCAAGGGTGCTTTCATAATATGGGACTTTCAGTTTTAAAATTGGGAAAATCTTGGGCAAATCAAGACAATTACCTCACAGTAGTCAAGTATCTAATATCAGTATGGCTATCATGATTGAGATAGCTTCAAGGCCCTAGAATGGTACTTAAGGAAAAAGATAGGGTCAAGTAAGGTGATCCTCTAGAGACATTTAAGAAATGAAATTTAACCTTTTCAGTTTTCCAGACAGCTTTCTATAATACATATAATATTTTTATTTCTGGATTTGTATCAATTAAGCATCCTGATACACTGAATTTTTTGAAATGTGCTGAGAACTATAAAAATGTAAACCAAATTCTTGCTTTTTGAGGCAGGGATTCCTGTGAGACAGCATAACACAGGATGTATCTTTCAGAAATAGAGTTATTTTCCAGTATCTTGGAAAAATGTTTTCTGAAGTAACATTCTCTTAATAAAAGAAATCTTAGAATCTTCCAAGTGGTGGTCGGTATAAAAGATTGGAGTACCTCACAAATCTTGGAGCCATGAAAACTCTCCAGTGTTGATGGACAGGCATAAAATAAATACATACCCAGAGGATTCCAACCTATCAAGGGAGCAGGATGTTTCTGATACCCCACAGTTCATAGGGAGAGGTCGTCTATGAAGTGGAAAGAAGTAGATTGAGACATAGTACCTACACTGTGAATTGCTGCTCTCATAGCTGAGAATGCAGAGAGAAATCCTTTTTATTGCAAGCAGTCCTGTTCAACCATGGGTCCCTAAAGTGTGAGAGGTCTTTGAGGAAGCATGGTTCAATGTCTTTTTCCAGCCTTTTTGCCACAGTGCTAGACTTATCCTACAAAGATACAGCCAATACCTAGTGAATTGCAGCAACAAAGAGCCACACTTATTCAAGGCTAAATCCTTTACCAAATGAAATACTTAGAAAAGAAAATGAACCAAAACAAACAGTCTTCTGATCCTGCTAGAAGGAGGGAATCAGTTAACTTGTGCTGTTTTAACTGGGCATCAAGAACCCTGGAGAGCTCTGTTAGAAACATCTTATAACATATGCAAAGGGAGACATGCTTAGGGACTTTTTCTCCCATCTTTCCTTTCTTGCTTCCTTCCGGAAATATTATTTGAGCAAGACACTTTTGGATAGGAATACAATAATCTTTTTTTTTTTATTTTGTCTTTTTGTCTTTTTATCTTTTTGCTATTTCTTGGGCCGCTCCCGCAGCATATGGAGGTTCCCAGGCTAGGGGTCCAATTGGAGCTGTAGCCACCGGCCTATGCCAGAGCCACAGCAACGCAGGATCCGAGCCGCATCTGTGACCTACACCACAGCTTACGGCAACGTCGGATCCTTTTCCCACTGAGCAAGGGCAGGGACCGAACCCGCAACCTCACGGTTCCTAGTTGGATTCGTTAACCACTGCACCACTACGGGAACTCCGGAATACAATAATTTTTTAAAAAATAGATTTTATTGGAGTATATTTGACTTAGAAAATTGTTAGTTTCAGTTGTACAATAAAATAAATCAGCCTAGATACACATATATCTGTTCCTTTGCATTCTTTTCCCTTATAAGCTGTTACATAGTATTGAGTAGATTACCCTGTGCTACACAGTAGGTGCTTGTTACCTGTCTATTTTATATGTCGTAGTGTTAGTATATTAATCCCAACCCCCTAATTTATCCCTCCCACCCCACATTTCCTCTTTGTTAACCATAAATTTGGTTTCAAAATCTTTAAGTATGTTTCTATTTTATATGTTCTTTTGCATCACTTTTGTTAGATTCCACATATTGATAATCTCATATAATATTTGTCTTTCCCTACTGGACTTAATCTCTAGGTCTACCTGTGTTGCTGCAAATGGCATTATTTCATTATTTTTTATGGGTAATATTTCATTGCATATATGTACCACAATTTTTTTTATCCATTCCTCTGTGGATGGACATTTGGGTTGTTTCCATGTCTTGGCTATTGAAAATAGTGCTGCAATGAACATAGGGGCACATGCATCTTTTCTAATTATCGTTTTCTCTGGATAGATGCCCAGGAGTGGGATTACTGGATCATACGGTAGTTCTATTTTTATTTCTTTGAGGAGCCTCCATACTGTTTTCCATAGTAGTTGTGCCAATTTACATTTCCAACAACAATGTAAGAGGGTCACATTTTCTCTGCACCTTTCCGGCATTTATTGTTTGTAGACTGTTGATGATGGCCATTCTGACTGATCTGAGGTGGTACCTCATTATAGTTTTGATTTGCATTTCTCTAATAATCAGCAATGTTGAGCATCTCTTCATTTTTTTTTTTTTTTTTTGCCATCTGTATGTCTTCTTTAGAGAAATGACTAGATCTTCTGCCCATTTTTTGATTGGGTTAGGGTTTTTTTTTTATATTGAGCCGCAAGTGTTGTTGGTATATCCTGGAGATTAATCCCTTGTCAGTCACTTCATTTGTAAATATGTTCTTCCATTCTGTGGGTTGCCTTTTCATTTTGTTTATGGTTTCCTTTGCTGTGCAAAAGCTTTTAAGTTTAATTAGGTCCCATTTGTTTATTTTTGTTTTTATTTTCATTACTCTATGAGGTGGGTCCAGAAAGATATTGTTGCATTTTATGTCAAAGATTGGATTCTGCCTATATTTTTCTCTAAGAATTTTAAAGTATCTGGTATATGTTTAGGTATTTATTTATTTATTTATTTGTCTTTTTAGGGCTGCACGCATGGCATATGGATGTTCCCAGGCTAGGGGTCTAATCAGAGCTATAGCTGCGAGCCTACGCCAGAGTCATAGCTATGCCAGATCTGAGCTGCGTCTGTAACCTACACCACAGTTCATGGCAACGCTTGATCCTTGACCTGCCAAGCAAGGCCAGTGATCAAACCCACAACCTCATGGTCCCTAGCTGGATTCATTTCTACTGTGCCATGATGGGAACTCCAATCCATTTTTAGTTTATTTTTGTGCATGGTGTCAGGAATGTTTTAATTTCATTCTTTTACATGTAGTTGTCCAGTTTTCCCAGAGCCATTTATTTAAGAGATTGTCTCCTCTCCACTGTATATTTTTGCCTCCTTTGTTGTAGATTAATTGACCATAGGTGCGTGGAGCATGTTTGATGTTGGATGAGTGGGAAATGTGGGAAGCATTTGTGGTAGATAATATAGTGCAATGTGACCAAATAAATAATGGAAGAAGGGGTCTAGTTACAGCGACTGATCTTGAGATCATAGTGGTACTAGCTTGCCAAAGAAGACAGAAGAGAAATATAATAGGGAAAAAAATGAATCAACATGTTTAAAAAATATTAAGTGAGATATAGTTGGCTAAATGAGCTGTAAAGACAGAGGAAATGACACTTACATGAATGGTTTGGGAACTATAACATTTGCATACTGAAATTAAGAGCACAGAAGAATTTGTTCATAATGTTCTAGAAGGCAGAAGAAAAGTATTTAGAAGTGGGTAGGAAGATACAGAGTGTATGTGCACTGATAGCCTGCTAAAGAAGAGGGTGCTAGCTCATGCTCTTAATGAAGTGGGGATTATGCTAATCATGGTTCTTAGATGCAAATAATGGAACCCACCTGAGTTATCTTGAACAGAAAAGGATTTATTAGAGAACCAGAGCACTACCAGGGTGTCCCAAAAAACCAGGAAACAGAGCTTAGGGTAGCACTGTGGGAAGATGCATCCTGCCAACAGAGTGTGCATGATTCAAGGTAGAATAGTTGTGCCTGTACTGTTAATGGTCCAGGGGACAGATAGGTACTACTCCTTCTGGGCAATAGTACAGCCACTGACTGTCAGAATATTATGTGTCCAGTGATTACAGGGGAAACCGTCAAGGTCAGCCTTGAGCCACTGCTGAGCTTGATTCTCCAGTTGGACTGGCAAGTGTTCTAGTGCCAAGCAAATTGAATGTATTTTGAGCTCACATAGATTCTCTCTGCAGTGATTTTGCAGTGCTGCATGCTGTCACAGCTCAGCAATTTTCCAACTATTTCTATTCTGGGAAAATATGGGATGATCACCAAAGTTCCTTTTGTTCCATAGATGCAAGGCCATGAAACAATTAAAAGTGTCCAAAATTTTCTGTGGCTTGCCAGGAAAACTCTACTAACTCTAATTTTTCATGCAGTTTATTTCATTAATGAAATTTATAAAGTAGCATGACCTAAAAAATAATGTCCATTTTTAAAAAAATTAAATAAATAACTGAAAAAAAAAGAATAGTATCCAAACATCCAACGCTGCTGCCTCTAGACAGGCTCTAGAATTAGCCTCCTTCTGATAAATTCCATCTCGTGATTTTGGATCTTCTTTTTAAACCATGGTATAAATCTATCCCACTAACTCTTCCCAAATAGGACTCACTATGATGGTTCTTATTTAGTACTCGATCTTATTTGACGGCTCCAATCTGTCTCTTGTGTTGCAAATCTCAAGCAAGCATTAAGGACAGGGTCACAATTTAGACACCAAACTGCCAAGTACTGTTCTAAGCAAAGATAATGCAGCATCCACCAGGGGGCGCCTGTCTTGTAGCGATGGGTGAATTTTGTCCAGCTTGAGAAGATTTTTAAAGACACTCAAATTAAACAGGCACTAATATATGCCTGTTAGCCTGAATAGGAGGTGGAATTTTGTCTTCAGTACTAATTGCATGGATATAGAACTAATATTGCAGCCTAGAGTCACTTAATGAAGCTCTAGTAGAGTCATTAGAATAAGACTCCACATAAATCAGACATTTTCAATCATCCTCTCCTTTGTATTGTACGCCCCCCCATGGCCCTGCCCCCAACACACACACACACACACACACACACACACACACACACACACACACACACACACACACAACCTGATCCATGTTACTAACCTTACAAAGAAAAGATATTTCTTCAAACTTCTAAGCCATAGTCAGTACTAACTTATTTTGTTTGCTGAAAGTTAGGACGTTTAGAATCCACTGCACTTTCTGATTCTGTATCTTTGACTCAGAAACTGTGTGGTGCCTTTGTTCCAAACAGAACCAAATCATGTCATGTTGAATTTAATCAATATAACCTCAATACTTGACTCTTTCCTAAGTCATTTGCATTCTCTAAATCAACTTTAGCAAGTTTTCTTGATTATATGATAAACTCCACTAATAAGAATATACACCTGTGGGCTTTTGCCCAGATGGTGCAAACAAAAAAAAGAAGCTTTAAAAAAGCTGATTAGGAAGGACTGATCACTTTGTCACCAGTAAGTATTTGTTAAAGACACATATTTTATGAAATTTAGAAAATTAAACTAGCTCCTGCTTTAGGGGCTTGATTAAACAATTCTTTGTAGGTATGTATGGATTTGAAATGCTTTAAAAATCTTATTTCATTAATATAATTACTGTTCAAAATTAAGTTACAGAGAGTTATCTCAATTTGTTTCTCATGGGATATGATCTTTCTTAGTTTAAAATTACATTATACTTGGAAAGCTTCAAACTATCAGGTTAGCTTGTTTGGCAGATTGTTAGATTAATTTTCTAATTCACTGAAATATCTATTACCATTTTCGAAAGAATTGACTGTAATGAATTAGAGAGCTAATCTCAACAATTTATCACTCAAATGAGGTCATCATACTTTGCAGAATATTCAAGACTACCAGCCTGTTCTAAAGTTTTTCTTTGTGTGAGAAAAACATGCGTTTTCTGTATTATGCCTTATCATATTTTAATGGATTTAAAAATATAATGAAGCGTGCTCAATTATAATATAGGAACCACATAATCAGTATGCTACAAATTATTTCTAAAAGTTATGAAAAATATTAACAAAGAATTAATATTATATCATGATACATTGATAATAGGTAGCAGTGGCATAACTGTGTTTTAAAAATTTAGGCATTTATTAGGGAAACAAGAATGCATATACATTATTTCCATGTTCTTTAGAACATGCTCCCCCATTTTGCTTTGTTTTGTTTTATCACAAATTCTGAGATGCTTTTGCGATAAAATGCCTACCTTAAGTCCTGTTGGGTATTTTGTGTTCCTGCTGGTACTATTCTTTTCTTCTTCCCATTTTCCAGAGCCACACCCTCTACTTCCCCACCAGGAACACACTCATGGCCCAGACGCTATTATCCCTTGCAGAATTACCTTGAAGCTGCTTGGACAAATACATGTTAGATCTGCTTTGCTCCTATATGAAGTATTTTCCTGCTCTACCAACCAGAATATTATGTATGTGTGTCCCCAAATCTAATCTGCACAGTCTTGTAGAGTCTGAGTTACTGTTGTTATTTTTCAGAGATCCCTCATTTAGTGTTTTAAATCCTCATGATTTGTGATTGTTTTTATTGAAGTATAGCTGATTTACAAGGTTTTTATTGAAGTATCATTGGTTCACATGCTGTGTTAGTTTCAGGTCTACAGTATTGTGATTTTTGATTGTAAGCTTATGTTCGTTGAAACTTGGGCTGTGAATGTGCTCTGAGGCATGGGTTGAAATATATCCTTCCTGAACACATCTATCCTTTTTTCCTGCTATAAGCCATCCAAATCAGAATTATTTTCAAATCATTTTTTCTTGAAATCTCAAGAATATCAGAAAACACATGAATCTTCTATCATCAAAAGCAAATTTCAAAAGCAAAATTATCTTCCTTGGTGCAAGTGTTTTGTTACCTAGTTCAACAATGCAGGAATCATGTTTTTCCTTGGTGTTCTAGTTTTCCACCACATATTTTCTATGGTCCTTCCAACCGGTCATGGATCCTGAGTGCCTGTTGCTCCACATAACAGTTAAAACGATTATATTGTCAGGGATTAGCATTTACCTCATGGTGGCTTCATAGTAAGCTAACTGAGGTGAGGTTTTATTTTTGGTCCCAGTGGGATGCCTTACTTTATTTGCATGTAGGCTTGTATTTACTTAAAAAACAAAACAAAACAAAAATGTTGAATATTTAGTAGTGAGAAGTAGCCAGACTCAATATGACTATGTTATGACTGTGTTATCATGGGTATGAATATCTGTCCACAAAGTCATAAATATAAAGGAAAGATCTGTATTTCTTCCTCCCTTCCTTCCTTCATTTTAGGGCTGTACCATGGCATATGGAAGTTCCCAGGCTAGGGGTCGAATCAGAGCTGTAGCTGCAGGCCAGCACCACAGCCACAACAATGCCAGATCTGAGCCACATTTGAGACCTGTGCCACAGCTTGTGCAACACTGGATCCTTAAACCATTAAGTGAGACCAGGGATTAAACCCTTATCTTCATGTATACTATGTTCGGTTTTTAACCTGCTCAGACATAATAACTCCTCTATTTTCCTTTTCTTCTTCTTCTTCTTCTTTTTTTTTTTTTGGCTGCCCCATGGCATGTGGAATTCCTGGGCCAAGGATCAGATACAAGTTTCAGCTGTGACCTAAGCCACATTTGTAGCAATGCTGGATCCTTAACCCTCTATATCAGGCCAGGGATTGAACCTGTGTCCCAGCACTCCAAAGACACCACCAATCCCTTTACTCCATAGCAGGAACTCCTTTCTTTTTCTCTTTTTTTTTTTCCGCCCTGTACAACAGGGGATCAAGTTATCCTTGCAATGTATACATTACAATTACATTTTCCCCTCACCCTTTGTTCTGTTGCAACATAAGTATCTAGACAAAGTTCTCAATGCTACTCAGCAGGATCTCCTTGTAAATCTATTCTAAATTGTGTCTGATAAGCCCAAACTCCCAATCCCTCCCACTCCCTCCCCCTTCCATCAGGCAGCCACAAGTCTTTTCTCCAACTCCATGATTTTCTTTTCTGAGGAGATGTTCATTTGTGCTGGATGTTAGATTCCAGTTATAAGTGATATCATATGGTATTTGTCTTTGTCTTTCTGGCTCATTTCACTCAGTATGAGAGTCTCTAGTTCCAACCATGTTGCTGCAAATGGCATTATGTCATTCTTTTTTATGGCTGAGTAGTATTCCATTGTGTATATATACCACCTCTTCTGAATCCAATCATCTGTGGATGGACATTTGGGTTATTTCCATGTCTTGGCTATTGTGAATAGTGCTACAATGAACATGCGGGTGCATGTGTCTCTTTTAAGTAGAGTTTTGTCTGGATAGATGCCCAAGAGTGGGATTGCAGGGTCATATGGAAGTTCTATGTATAGATTTCTAAGGTATCTCCAAACTGTTCTCCATAGTGGCTATACCAGTTTACATTCCCACCAGCAGTACAGGAGGGTTCCCATTTCTCCACAGCCCCTCCAGCACTTTTTATTTATGGATTTATTAATGATGGCCATTCTAACTGGTGTGAGGTGGTATCTCATGGTTGTTTTGATTTGCATTTCTCTTATAATCAGCGATGTTGAGCATTTTTTCATGTGCTTGCTGGCCATCTGTATATCTTCCTTGGAGAAGAGTCTATTCAGGTCTTTCGCCCATTTTTCCATTGGTTGATTGGCTTTTTTGCTGTTGGGTTGTATAAGTTTTTTATATATTCTAGAGATTAAGCCCTTGTCAGTTGCATCATTTGAAACTATTTTCTCCCATTCTGTAAGTTGTCTTTTTGTTTTCTTTTTGGTTTCCGTTTCTGTGCAAAAGCTTTTCAGTTTGATTAGGTCCCATGGATTTATTTTTGCTCTCCTTTCTTTTCTTTTAATAAACTTTGTAATTACTATGAAACTGCCTGTATGGATTGGTGAAAAATTCTATATACTCAATAGTTCAGGGCGAGTCCAGGGTTGTGAGAATTCTCAAACATGTACACAGTGCAGCATGTCAGAGAGGTTCCTTCAGGTGTTAGCTGGTTCTGCCCTTGTCTCCAGAGAGTCCTATATTTTCTTATTTCACTCAACATCTTCAGCTTCAGTGGCTCTTCCATTTTAATGCCACTACCGAAGCTACTGAATAGCAAATGTTTATTTTCCTGCAATGTACCATGTTGCCATCAACTCAGGGACGTGGGCACTTTCTGGGAAAATTCATCAGTGGCTTTTTCAGTTGATTTGGAATCCAATAAATCTCCTTCCTTTGGTCTCCAGGAAAATGTTTTATCAGACTCCTGTGTATCTTTTAAGACTAATCCATAGCTCTGGACCTCCTCCTTCCCAATTTATGGTGATCTAGGCACACTAGCCAATTCCTAGATTATCCTAAGTTCATCTTTTGCCATAAAATCTTGATATTTATTTAAAATACAGAAGGAGTATATAATTCGACTTTCATATTTTCAAATGTATAACCATCTCTTTAACCCACTACTTGCAAAATGCGTATCTGACACTTTCACCCTTTATGTAAAGTATCATTGCTTAAACAATTACACACATATAACTTGTGTTTTTTTTTTTTTTAAATCTGGATTTTTACATTCTATTCTTCTGGATTTTTACATTCTATTCTTCTAGTCTATCAGGGCCTTCATTATACCAGAAAGTAATTATTTTAGATGTATACAAGATTCTTTTGGTATTTAAAAAATATTATATGTTGTATTGGACCACACATTGCCTTCAACAGAATAACCAAGACTTGGAGTTCCTGTCACAACTCAGTAGTTAGCAAATCCAACTAGGAACCATGAGGTTGCAGGTTTGATCCCTCGCCTTGCTCAGTGAGTTAAGGATCAGGCCTTGCTGTGAGCTGTGGTGTAGGTCGCAGACACAGCTTGGATCCCACATTGCTGTGGCTCTGACATAGGCTGGCGGCTACACTCCGATTGAACACCTTGCCTGGGAACCTCCATATGCCACGGGTGCAGCCCTAGAAAAAACAAAATAAATAAATAAATAAATGAAATAAAAAAAAGAGAATAATCAAGACTTAATTGTACAACTCACATTCTATCTGTCTACACCTGTGAAAAACTCCCCATTGAAATAGACAACATCTCCATCTTCCCAGAACACTTTCTCATGGCTCTTCCCAGTCAATGATCCTGCCTTAAGAGTAGTCGAAGTTCTGATTTTTGTCTGAATAAATTGCTTGTGATTTCTGAACTTCAAATATATATAATCATACACTACGTACTCTTTGGTATCTAGATTTATTTATTTATTTACCTATTGCTCAACATAAGAGTTTCAGTTTCATTCACGTAGTGTATGTATCATGCTCTCCCTCTTTCCCCTCCACCTCCTCCCCCTCTTTCTCCTTCCCTCTTCTTCCTTTCCTCTCTTCCTTCTTCTTTATAATAGAGGTGATTGAATGCAACATGAATTATTTATATCTGCTTCTTTGTGATGAACATTTGAGTTGTTTCTAGTTTTTTTTTTTTTTTTTTTTTTTTTTTAAGAGCCACATCTGTGGCATATGGAAGTTCCTAGGCCTAGGGGTTGAATCTGAGCAGCAGCTGCTGGCCTACGCCTCAGCTAAGGCAGTGCCAGATCCTTAACCCACTGAGTGAGGCCAGGGATTGAACCTGTGTCCTAATGGATACTAGTTGGTTTCATTACTGCTGAACCACTACAAGAATTTCTGTTTCTAGTTTTTGACTGTTAATAACACTGCTATCACAAGTCTTGTGACTTGCTTCTAATTGATTGAATAAGGCAAAATGATGGGATGCCAATTCTTTTGATAACCTCATATTATGTAAGAACTAACTTGTTAGCAAACACCATTGAAGGGACACATGGCAAAGCATAGAGGGCAGCCTAAGGAAGTGACACTGGCATCCAGATTAAGGGTAGTAAGAAGACAGGATTCAAAGTCCTTCAGTCATGTGGAAATGAATTCTGTTTATGACCTGAATGAATTTGGACATGGCCTGTTACTCTGTCCAAATGGGAGCTGAGCCCGGGATGACAAGTTGATTGCAGCCACAGAAGACCCAGCTAAGCTATACCCAGAAGTCTGCACGGAAACTGGGAGATAATATATATATTTCTTAGAAAATGCATGCAGTTAGTTATCTTAACAATATAACATATAAATGAAACAGTTTAATTGGGTAGAGTTATAGGTGCAGGGATTGACTCTTATAAGTGTGAAAATTTGAAGCTTCAAATTGTGGCACGAAGTAAGTAGTAATTCAGTAAACAGTTTTGGCAAGAAATATCCATGGGAAGAAAGAAAAATTATATTCACACTTGAGAGTACATAGAAACTAAGTTGACTCAAGATCTAAATTTAAAATATGTGTAAAAATATTTTACATGATTTGTGTTTAATACTGATTATTGATATATAAATTTTTATGTGAACATAAGTTTTCCTTACTCTGAGATAAATAGTCCTGTGTGATTTGCTGGATCATATGCATACGGACATCTTATGTTTAGTGTTTTTATGTTTTAAAGACCATTGTCAAAATGTTTTCCAGAGGGACTGTCCTATTTTATATTCTTGACAGCTCTTGGTGTTGTCACTATATTTATTTTAGCCACTTTGAGCTCTTGATATAGTAATGTCTAATTATGGCTTTAACAGCATTCACTAATAGTGAATGCTATTGGATATTGGTCTTATTCAGTTAAATGCCTGTCACTTTTTTGCCTAATTTCTAATGATGATTTTTATTCTACTTTCACTGTTGAGTTTTGACATGTCTTTACATATTCTAGATATAAATCTGTGTTGCAGTTTGCAAATATTTCCTCCAGTTTGTAGCTTTTAATTTCGGCCTCTTCTCAGGGACTTTCACAGGGCAAAAGTTTTTTAATGTGTTGAGGTCCAGTTTGTCAATTTGTATTCTTATTGACAGTGCTTTTGGTGTCAATTCTGAAAATTTTTCACCTTGTCCTGAGTCTCAAAGATTTTCTACTAAAAATTTTTTTATAGTTTTACATTTAAGTATATGATCCATTTTGAGTTAACTTTCATATAAGTTGTGAGACTTACGTTAAGGTTTATTTTTTTAAGTCTATGTATTTCCAATTGTTCCAACGCCATTTTTTGAATGACTTTCTGTCTTCTGTTGAATTGCTTTTACACCTTTGTTAAAATGCATTCGAGTATATTTTTGTAGGACAACATCTGAGTTTCATATTTTTTTCCATTGACCTGTTTGTCCCTCTGCCGGTATCATATTGATTTGATGGTTATAGCTGCATAGTAAGCTCCCCATTGGGTAAACTGATTCCTCCACTTTGTTCTTTTTTCTTCAAAATGGTTTTGACTATTTTGTCTTGTGTGCTTATATATAATTTTAGGATAATCTTGCTATAAATGTTAGGATAATATGCCCCAAAAGGGGGGGAATTTAAGGGATTCTGAGAAAAATTGTATAAAACCCATAGTACAATTAGAAGAGAAGTTGTCACCTTTTTTATGCTGACTTTTTTTAAACCAAATTTATTTATAAAAATAAATAGTTATATCATTAAAACTCAAGAGCACATTTCAAACAAGTTATATAGAGAATAAACCTTGGGAGTTCACGCTGTGGCTCAGCAGAAACAAACCCAACCAGTATCCTTGAGAATGTGAGTTCGATCAGTGGATAAATGATCCGGCGTTGCTATGAGCTGTGGTGTAGGTTGCAGAGGCAGATCAGATCTGGTGTTGCTGTGGCTGTGGTGTAGGCTGCAGCTGTAGCTCTGGTTTGACCCCTAGCCTGGGAACTTCCATATGCTGCAGGTGCAGTAACTCCCCCCTCCCCCGCAAAAATAAACTTTGAATTACATTCCAGAAACAATGAGTAGAATGTCATAATAATCCTATATAGGCATTTTGAAAAGCACACTGATGGTTCAAAAGGGGATTTGAATCTCAGATGTTGTTGGCATTTATAGTGAATCAGTTATGTTGATGCAATAGTAAATATCTTTCTTTAATAATATGGCAATAGAATGGGAAAACTTTCTTTAAATTGACATTACAGAAAAATTTTTTGATGTTTCAATTAGAACTGCAAACAAAGGTCCATTTACACTTTTTTCATTCCAAGTCTTTGGACATCTCCCTTGAAACTTTTCTGTTCACAAGTTCTTACAAAAGCACAAGAACATCAGAGAATCTGTATTGGTTCTTCTGAGTTGGATAGTTTACCTGAATTTGCTGCCTTTTCACCTGACATGTCTGTACCATCAACTTCTGTAAACAGAGAAAATTAATGACTGTTCGAACCTCCTCCACTCCTCAATTCTCAGCTTTCTTCAAATCAAATTTCCATTTCAACTGGTGAGTTACAGTTTATTACAGGAAATTGCCATTTTATTGTAAATTTTTACATGCAGTTTTTCTCACAAATGTATTTATTGTTATGTGTTATTGGCCTTTCCATATCATAAACAAAATGTTTATGGTGCGACATGCAAACTGTACATTTTACTGCATACAAAATAAATTTAACAATCGCATTAATTGATGATTAGGAAGCAAAGTTTTTAAGCATTTTTACATCTAAACATGGTATTTTATAACTTATAAGTAAGCATTTTACTGCATTTAGTAATGATTTAGGAAATTGATTGAGAGTTTTGATTTAGTTTAATGCCTTATGATTTTTCCCATTTAAAGTGATGATGAATAGGTATTTTTCCCTTAAATATTTTCACACGGGTTTTTAGAATCACATCATTCACTTTAAGTGGAAGAATGCTATATTCTGAGATAATGTCTTACAACAAAGCACTTGTTAAAATATTACAAAAAACTTTTTGAGTATACAACCAGGTTTACAAGTAATGGAAGGTTTTAAAACATGATGGGACCTTTTATTACTAGTTTTAAGGTAAAGTTGATGCTATTTTGGTCCTTGGAGGGTAGTGTCTTTTGTTTTCTTTGGCAATACCCTTGATTTCAAGTTTTAGGGTCAATGTACGCAGTGAACAAGAGAAAAAAAGAGTTTGGCTTCAGGTAGCACAAAATACTTTGCCTATTTAATATACATTTCCCATTAATCTTAATTATTGAATCTTAATTTTATTTCAGTGGCCATATGTATAGCTAATGATTAAATTTCCAGCCATACTTCCAGAGAGAAATAATGATGGAAACATAAATTCTGCCCAGTGATGTACAAGTTTAGGTACAAGTGGGTAACCTCTTAAATTTCTTCATAGGAGAGTGCTGTTAGGAGCATATTTTCCTCTTTCTTTCATTTTCTTCTGCCAGGAGTAGGGAACCAAAGGATGCATCACTCATTTGTAATTAGGTAGTCTTAGTTATAAATGCTTTACTTTAAAGCTGGCAGAGCATAAATATAGAAGGAAATTGGGGGTTTGTAACAACTATTGAATTAGCTATCATGACCATCCTAGACTAACTACTTTCAGGTTTTGTTTATCAGTTGGGTTTTTATTTTTGTTTTTGTGTTTTTTACCTGAGAGAAAATTAATCTATTTTCTTGAGTGTTCATAAGCTACTGCTGTTTTAGTGTTTTCTGTTACATATCACTAAACTTAGTCTTAATTGACATAAATGTGAGATTCCTGAAGAAGCCCAGGGCTCTCAAATTTAGATAAAGGAAAGCTTACCATAATAGGATTCCCCTTTCACATAAGAGAAGGCATGCATGAATGAATGAATCAGTCGATCAATGAAAAATATGTATTTTTCAGACAAGGGTCTATCTGAGGACCCATGAACACTTGAAAGCGCAGGTCTTCTTTCATTTGGATGAACTATAATCTTGCTGGTCACTCTGGAAAATCATAGGCTGAGAAAATACTAAAAGTGGTCCTTTATATAAACTAAGATATAAACAGGAAAAGAAATGAAAAGACACCAGTTAAGATGGAAAATATGAGCGATTAAGAGTAAGATGATTTACTATGCATATAATTGCAAATCAGTAAGATTTTAGAAAAAGTCAAGGAGAGGTAATTTTGAAAATATAGCCACAAGAATGTTTAAGGATTGATGACATACATGAATCTTCAGATTTAGGAAATACAATAAATATCAGCACATTAAGAAAATTCACATCTAAATACATCGAAGTAAAACTAATGAACAATTATAGAAAGAACTTAGAAAGAAAATGAACTAATGAACACTTTACAGTGGAAAGACAAATATCCTGATAGTTCAATTTCAAATAACAATTTTGGAATCAAGGAGATAGTGCAAAAAATAATTGACTATTGCTGTGGCAAAATATGTGTTAATCTAGCAGTATGTGTCTCATAAAACTATAAATCAAGAAATACAGTAAAATGAAGAAAATTCAGGCAAAGAGAAACAAAATTAACTTTCAATGGATGAATTTCAAGAAAAAACATTAATCTCAAAGGTTCTTGTAGTTCAATAAAGAATACTGAACATTAATAAACATGTTGGTTATTTCAAACTATTATTGACTATATAAAACATTATTCATATCAAATTTTTGTGGTAAATCATATGGAGGAAGTTAAATATTGAACAATAAAGCAGGTAAGATTAGGGTGGGTGGTTATTAAAGTTAAAATATTTTAAGTTTATTTTATTTTGAAATATGTGGGCAGACATGTTGGTTAATGATATAATTTTTTAAAATGAGAAATGCATGAAAAATTTATTTGTAAACACTAAAATGATTAGTGCTTAATTCAAATAGATACTAGAATAAATTAAATAAAATTAATTAAAATTATAGGGAAGGAGAATAATATAAGCATAAAAAGTAGGATTAAGATTAACAAATAAGATAATTAAGGTAAACCCAAATATATCAGTAATCACAATATGTAAAAGTAAAAACACTTCCTGTTAAAATGCAGAGATTATTAAGTTGATAAACAACAAAATCAAGCTATGTTTGCAAAAGACACACTTAAAACAACTTTACAATGTTCTTAACAGTGAGAAAATGAAAGCTTTCTGACTAAGATCAGGTACAAGGCAGTGATGCCCCTTTTTAATAAGTTCTTTTCAACATTCTACTGGGAAGCTTTGTCAAAAAGATTATGTGCACACACACACCCACACACCCACACCCACACACCCATACTTACACATAATCCTCCTGAAACTACTAAAAGCTTATATCCAGTTACAATGTTAATATACCACATATAAAAGTCAATCACCTTCCTATATATTAACAATGAACAAGTGGAATTTGAGATGGAAAATACAATATCATTTTCATTAGCCTTCTCCAAAAGGAAATGTTTGGGTATAAATTTAACAAAACATATGCAAGATCTACATGAGGTAAATTGCAAAACTTGAACACACTCAAGGAAGAACTAAAGAAATGGAGAGATAGCCCATATAAAATGGAAAGGAAGACTCAATATTGCAAAATTGTCAAGACATTGGTTCGTCTCGATTGGATCTATCCTGATAAAATCCCAGCACATTATTCTGTGGATATTTATAACTGTTTATAAAGTTTGTATGGAGAGGCAAAAGACCCAAGGGTAGCTAATGCAATATTGAAGGAGCAGAACAAGTTTGAAGCACTGACACTGTGTGACTTCGAGGGTTACTATAAATCTGCGGCAATCAAGACAGCATGGTATTTGCAAAATAGTAGATAAACAGATCAATGGAACCAAATAAAGAGCCCAGAAATAGACCTACATAAATACAGCCAATTAATCTCTGACAAAGGAGAAAAGGTAATACAATAGATCAAAGATAATAATTTCATTAATTTGTGCTGGTACACCTGGATACTGACATGCAAAAAATAAAAAATGAATCTAGACAGAGACCCTAAACTTTTTATAATAATCAACTCAATATGAATCAAAGGTGTATGTAAAACATAAAACTCCAACAAGATAATTATAGGAAAAAACCTAGATTACCTTGGGTATGGCAATAACATTTTAGATACAATACTGAGGGCATGATTTTTAAAGAGATAACTGATAATCCAGATTTCATTAAAATTAAAAACTTGTATGCTATAAAAGACATACTGTGAGATTGAGAAGACAAGCCACAAACTGGGAGAACATATTTACAAAAGACCATCTGACAAAGGACTGTTACCCAGAACATAAAAGGAACAGTTAAAACTCAACAATAAGAAAACAAATAACACATAAAGTCAAAAGACTTTACCAGAGCAAAGAAGATATGCAGATGGTGAATAAACATATGAAGATATATTCTCCATCATATATCATCAGAGAAATGCAAATGAAAACATCATGAAATACTACAACACACCTATCAGAATGGCTAAAATCTGAAATGCTGACAACACCAAATTCTGGGAAGGATGTCATGCAAAGGAACCCTCATTCACTGCTGGTGGAAATGCAAAATGGTACAGCAACTTTGGAAGACAGTTTGTCAATTTCTTAAAAAGCAAACCTTCTTTTACCATACTATCCAATATACTAAGCATTTGCTTGTATTTATCCAAAGGAATCAGGAACTCACATCTACACAAAATCCTGCATAGAGAAAACAGTATCAGCATTTCCCCTAATTAGTAATACTTGGAAGCAACCAAGATGTCCTTCAGGAGGCAAAGTGATAAATAAGCTGTGATATGTCCAGACAATGGAATGAAATTCAGCACTATAAAAAAAAATGAGCTATCACCCACAAGACAAGGATAACATTAAACGCATATTACTAAGTGAAAAAAAGCCCTTCTTGAAAAGGCTACATACTGTATGATTCCAACTTTATAACATTCTGGTAAAGGCAAAACTATGGAGAGAGTGGAAAGACCAAGAGTTGCCAGGGATTGTGGGGAATAGAGGACAGATCAAAAGATGAACTTCAGAAGATTTTTAGGTCAGTGAAAGTGTGATACCATGATGATTGATATATGTCATTATACATTTGCCCACACCCACAGAATATACAACATCAAGATTGAATTGAAATGTAAATTATGGACTTTGGGTGATTTGATGTGTCAATTCATCAATAGTAATTCTCTGGTGGGGGATGTTCCTAATAAGGGAGGCTCTGTGTGTGGGGACGGGTAACATGGGAAATCTTTGTACCTTCCTCTCAATTTTTCTGTGAACCTAAAACTACTCTAAAATAAGCCTTATTGATTTCCTCTTTGATCTTTATGATTTCCTCCTTTCTGCTGACTTTAGGTTTTGTTTATTCTTCTTTTTCTAATTCATTTAGGTGGTGGGTTATGTTATCAATTTGAGATTTTTCTTCTTTTTTGAGGAAGGCCTGTATTGCTATGAATTTCCCTCTGAGCCCTGCTATTGTGGCATTCCATAGATTTTGAGTGGTTGTGTCCTCATTATCATCTGTCTTGAGATTTTTAAAATTTCCTTCTTGATTTACTCATTGACCCTTTGGTTTTTTAGTAGCATGTTGTTTAGTCTCCATGTAGTAGGTTTTTTCTCCTTTCTTTTCCTGTGGTTGATTTCTAGTTTCATGCCATTGTGGTTAGAGAAGATACTTGAAATAATTTCTATACTCTTAAATTTGTTGAGGTGAGCTTCATGCCCCAGTAAGTGATCAATTCTTGAGAATGTTCCATGTGCACTCAAGAAGAATGTGTATTCTGTTTTTTTTTTGGATGTAATGTCCTGAAAATGTCAAGTCTAACTTTTCTATTGTGTCCTTTAGGATCTCTGCTGCCTTATTGATTTTCTGTCTAGAGGATCTGTCCATTGATGTGAATGGGGAGTTAAAGTCTCCTCCTATGACTGTATTCCCATCAATTTCCCCTTTTATGTCCATTAGTACTTACTGGAGGTATCTGGGTGCTCCTATATTAGGGGAATAGATATTGACCATTGTAATAGAGATTAAAAAAACAAGAGAAGAAAACAATAAAAACAGGACCTGGATCTTTGAAAAGATAAACAAAATTGACAAACCTCTGGCTAGACTCACCAAGAAGAGGAGAGAAAAAAACCCAAATAAACAAAATAAGAAATGAAAAAGGAGAAGTCACAGAGGATACTACAGAAGTACAAAAAAACCATGAGAGAATACCATGAACAATTCTACGCTAACAAATTTGACAACCTAGAAGAAATGGACAACTTTCTAGAGACTTATAGCCTGCCAAAACTGAATCAAGAAGAAATAGATCAACTGAACAGATCGATCACTAGAAATGAAGTTGAATATGTCATAAAAACACTCCCTACAAATAAAAGTCCAGGACGAGATGGCTTCGCAGGTGAATTCTACCAAACATACAAAGGGGAAATTATACCCATCCTCCTTAAACTTTTTCAAAAGTTGAAGAAGAAGGAATACTCCCAAAGACTTCTATGATGCCACCATCACCCTAATTCCAAAACCAGTCAAAGATACCACCAAAAAAGAAAACTATTGGCCAATATCTTTGATGAATATAGACGCAAAAATTCTCAACAAAATTTTGGCCAACTGATTCCAACAACATATAAAAAGATCATACACCATGGCCAGGTGGGATTAATCCCGGGTTCACAAGGAAGGTTCAACATACGCAAACCAATCAATGCCATCAATGCCACATTAACAAAAGAAAAGTCAAAAACCACATGATCATCTCAACAGATACAGAAAAAGCATTTGACAAAGCCAAACATCCATTCATGATCAAAACTCTTAACAAAGTAGGTATAGAGGGAACATACCTTAACACAATAAAAGCCATTTACAACGAACCCACATCAAATATAATACTCAATGGAGAAAAGCTGAAAGCCTTCCCGCTAAAATCTGGAACAAGACAAGGATGTCCACTCTCACCACTGTTATTCAACATAGTACTGGAAGTCCTAGCCACAGCAATCAGACAACCAAAAGAAATAAAATCTTCCAAATAGGGAGAGAAGAGGTAAAACTGTCACTATATGCTGATGACATTATACTATATATAGAAAATCCTGGGAGTTCCCTTTGTGGCTCAGTAGTTAATGAATATGACTAGGAACCACGAGGTTGTGTGTTTGATCCCTGTCCTTGCTTAGTGGGTTAAGGATCCGGCATTGCCATGAGCTGTGGTATAGGTTGCAGACACGGCTCAGATCCTGTGTTGCTGTGGCTCTGGTGTAGGCCTGTGGCTATGGCTCCAATTAGACCCCTAGCCTGGGAACCTCCATTTGCCACGGCAGTGGCCCAAAAAATGGCAGAAAGACAAAAAGACAAAAAAAAAAAAAAAGAAAACCCTAAGGACTCAACCCAAAAACTACTTGAACTGATCAACAAATTCAGCAAGGTATAATGATATAAGATTTACATTCAGAAGTCAGTCACATTTCTGTATACTAAAAATGAAATATTAGAAAAGGAATACAAATATAAAATACCATTTAAAATTACACCTCAAAAAATCAAATACCTGGGAATACACCTGACAAAGGAGGGAAAGGACTTATATGCTGAGAACTATAAATCATTAATCAAGGAAATTAAAGAAGATTCAAAGAAATCGAAAGATATTCCATGCTCCAGAGTTGGAAAAATTAATATTGTAAAAATGGCCATACTACTCAAAGCAATCTGCTGATTCAATGCAATCCCTATCAAATTACCCATGACATTTTTCACAGAACTAGAACAAGCAATCCAAACATTTATTTGGAACCACAGAAGACCCACAATTGCCAAAGCAATTCTGAGGGACAAAAACCAAGCAGGAGGCATCACTCGCCCAGATTTCAGGCAATATTACAAAGCCACAGTCATCAAGACAGTTGTGGTACTGGTCCCAAAACAGACATACAGACCAATGGAATGGTATATAAAACCCAGAAATAAACCCTGACAACTATGGTCAATTAACCTTTGACAAAGGAGGCAAGAACATAAAATGGGAAAAAGACACTTTTCAGCAAGTATTGTTGGGAAACCTGGACAGCTGCATGCAAATCAATGAAACTAGAACACACTCCCACATCATGCATGAAAATAAACTCAAAATGGCTGAAAGACTTAAATGTAAGACAAGAAACCATCACATTCCTGGAGGAGAACATAGGCAAAACATTCTCTGACATCAACCTTATGAGTATTTTCTCAGGTCAGTCTCCCAAAGCAACAGAAATAAAAGCAAAAATAAAGCAATGGGACCTAACCAAACTGACAAGCTTTTGCACAGCAAAGGAAACCAAAAAGAAAACAAAATGACAACTGACAGAATGGGAGAAAATATTTTCAAATGATGTGGCAGACAAGGGCTTAATATCTAAAATATACAAACAACGTATACAACTCCACAGCAAAAAAGCCAACCACCCAATGGAAAAATGGGCAAAAGACCTGAATAGACATTTCTCCAAGGAAGATGTACAGATGGCCAAGAAGCATATGTAAAAATGTTCAACATCCCTAATTATTAGAGAAATGCAAATTGAAAGTACCATGAGATGCCACCTCACACTAGTCAGAATAGCTGTCATTAGTAAGTCCACAGATAAATGCTGGAGGGGATGTGGAGAAAAGGGAACCCTCCTGCCCTGTTGGTGGGAATGTAAGATGGTACAACCACTACAGAGAACAGTATAGAGGTACCTTAGAAATCTATCCATTGAACTACCATATGACTCAGCAATCCCACTCTTGGGCATATATCTGGACAAAACTTTCCTTGAAAAAGACACATGCACCTGCATGTTCATTGCAGCACTCTTCACAATAGCCAAGACATGGAAACAACCCAAATGTCCACAATGTATACACAATGGAATACTACTCAGCCATAAAAAAGAATGACATAATGCCATTTGCAGCCACATGGATCCAACTAGAGACTTCCATACTGAGTGAAGTCAGTCAGGAATAGAAAGACAAATACCATATGTTATCACTCCTCCTCCCCCTCTGGAATCTAACATATTGCACAAATGAAACTTTTCACCAAAAAATAAACTTGGTGGTTGCCGAGGGGAAGGGGGAGAGAGTGTGGTGGTTTGGGAGCTTGGGGTTAATAGATGCAAACTATTCCCTTTGGAATGGATTAGCAATGAGATCCTGCTGTGTAGCACTGGGAACTATGTCTAGTCACTTATGATGGAGCATGATAGTGTGAGAAAATAGAATGGGTACATGTATGTGTAAAAAAAAACCCAAATTATTAAATTACAATTTAAAAAATAATAAAATAAAATAAAAAAGGCTTAATAATAAAAAAGGTAGATATTAAACTTCACTGCAATATTAAAAGTTAAAAAAGATCAATGAGAAAAATTTTTGACAAAGAATGTTACTAACAAATTGATATTTTTAGGTCGGAAAGCATTGGCATAGACAAAATAGGTCAGATCCTAATAGGGATTAGTTCCATTCATGGGGAAAATTTGAAAATCCTAAGGTTATGTACATTTAGTCCAAAAGCTTCAAAATAACTAGCCAACATCTGTACTAGAGTTCTCCAAAAAAAACAGTATCAGTAGATTATATATATATAGTTATTATAGAAATGTATTTCCTATTGTTATGAGGATGTGAAGGCCCGCAGTATGCCACCTGCAAACTGGAGAACAGTGGTATAAATCAGTTTCCTAAGGTTGAGAACCAAGGGAGCTGATGATGTAAACCCTAGTCTGAGAGATTTTTTTTTTTAGATGAAGAGAAAAGATATTTACATATTCAAGGAACTGGAAGATACCCAATAAAATTGGGGAGGGGAATCTACTAAATCCATCAATTTAAATGCCAATCTCACCTAGAAACATCCTCACAGATACACCCAGAAATACTGTTGAATCTGGGCACCCAAGGGCCAGTCAGGTTGATACATAAATTTAACCAAAATTTAACCATCTCCAAGTCCATGCATATTTTCTCCAAGCAATCATAAAACATTTATAAAAAGTAAACATGTGTTGAGTCACAAATCAAATATCTATATACTTCAAATTATTAGAATCATATATATATAATATTTTCTGACCATAATGAAAGTATGCTAGTAATCATGACAAGGATATAAAGAGGAAAACCCATCTATGATTTGAAATCTATGAATATAACTCAAAATTTCAGGTCAAGGAAAAATGCTAAGGAATTAATAAGCCTTTTCAACTTAATGAAAATTAGATATAATATATCTAAACATCAAGGACATGTTTGTGTGCACTCATGTGTAAATAACAAAAATTGTGAAGTCATTTATGGGAAACATGATAAAATTTAACTGAAAGATGTTAAAGAAGACAAAATTAAATGGAGATATATATTATGTTTAAGATAGAAAGAAGCAACAACTTAAATGAATATTCATCCCCAAATTTATATTGAATTTTGTCCCAATCAAAATTGCAGCAGGACTTTTTGAGGAACTTGGTAAGTTTAAATTTGTATGCAAAAGTAAAGATCTAGCCCAAGCTAGTTCTGTAGAAGTGTAAGATGAGGATGATTACCTTATCAGGTAATGAGAATGATTAAAATTTAAGTAAATTAAGCCAGTGAAAAACTGGTGAAGATAAAGGCAAAAGACCCACATATATAAGGACAATTGACATGTGACAAGATTATACTGCATATCCTGGGAAAATATGGACTATTCAAATGAGGGTGGGAAAGGAATATAATTGAATTACCATTTTATATCAAATATAAAGAAAAATTTTTAATGGATTTAGCATTTAAAAGTCAAAAGGAAAAATATTAAGGATAGATACATAGACTATCTTAATGTATCAATACTTATTTAAAAGCCACAGGTAATTGTAACATATATAGAGATATTGTACAATTGACTATATTAAAATTAAACTATTTTATTTATCACAAGGCATTCTAAATAAAGTGAAGAGATATTCAAACTGTTAGAAAATAATTGAGTACACACAGGTAGGAAAGGTTTTACATTCAAAATATGTAACTCTTGCTAATCAGTCAAAAAAAGACAAAATAAAATTAGATGTTGGGAAATGAAATGAAATGGTATTTTGCTTAACAGGAAATATCCAATTAATCAATGCAAGATATTCTATATTGTAGGATAATCAGGGAAATGAAATTAAGACCATAATTGGACACACTTTTACATCCACTAGATTAGCAAAATCAAGAAGTCCTATAATTCTGAGTTTGCTGCCAATCAATTCAAATCCTTGGTCACTATTAATGGAAGTAAAATTTGATCCAAACCCATTAGAAAACAACTTGAAACTACCTTGCAAAATAAAATTTATGCAAACCTTCTGACTCAGCTATTCTACTTCTATGTATTTATTTTTGAAAAAGCTCATTTTATAATAGTGATTAAATTGCATAATAAGAAAGTCAGGGCAGTGATAACTTCCATTGAGGAGAAAAAGAAATGGTGAGAACACAAGGAAACACAGTTATTATCAGTTAGTCTTTAATTCTTAATTAAATGATTAATCATTGTTGCCCATTTCACAATTATGTTTCATAGCTTATATTTATTTTAATATACAAACTCTTCTGCACAAATCAAATATATTGTACATTTTAATATTAGTTCTGTGTTAAAATTATTTATGATTTAAAAATTATATTTTAGCTCAAAGAAGGAAGTTTAAAGACAAATCCTTATCCAAAAGAGAAAATGGTGAATTTTCACCATAAAAAATCTCATTAGAATATTTTTGAAATGATAGCTCATGGTATCCACCATGGAATATACTAGGGGTACTCAAACACTAATTACTAATGATTACCTGAATTTTTCAGGATAATTTTAGATGCAGTCAATTATTTTATTACAGATAATTTTACTTAGTCATCAAAATGTTTTCAATGAATTGGGAGAAAATGAGTGCCTGATAAATTTTTTAGATATGAAAATTGATTTTCCCCAGTTTTCATGCAAATGAAGAGAACCTACACGTTTTAAAATGTTTCTTTTTCCAATGCAGTTTTTAAAGGTTGAAACTTTTCAACAGTTAAATTCAAAAAACATATTAAGCTGCTAAATTATTCTGAGCACTTAGCATTTAATGTCAAAAGGGAAATGATGAGATAAAGTTCACTCAGGTTAATTTTTAAGTGTAACCCATATGAACTCATTTTACTAGCATGTGGGTACCAATTAAGTCATGATAGTAGCAATACTTAAATTTCTCTAAGATATGGCCCCACCCGCAGAATCCATGTTTTCAGGCACCTTAACATTGTTCACCTTGGCTCGTTTGAGAGTTCCTAAGGAAAACACATCCTAAAGGAGTTCATTCTCATTTCTTGTACCCTGGCTCCCAATTTGACAGTGGCCCTTCACCTGTACCTCTGCAGCCAATACTGCTCAGGGGAATGCGGATTCTGGGTCAATGACAGAGTACAAAGTGACAAAAGGATCCATTTATAGTTTATAGTGATTCTCTCACTATATGAGAAGAATGGTCTCTCCTCTACAATGGATACAAACTGCAATGTGGTAGATGACAATGGCTTGGACTACAGTTGAAGCCAAGAAGGTGAAGGGAAATGAATGGCTATTAACATATGCCTATGTCCTTGAATCTTACCAAATCCTCTATAAACAAACAATTAAGCAAAAATTCCAGAGACATGATTATTGACATGGATTTAGGAATAGGGATCAGATAATCATATATTCACCTTTCTAAATAAACTGAACTTATTTTTTGTATGGTGATTGAAAAATTTGGGTTAAATTATTACAAAACTAACTAAGCTAATTATAATACATTAACATGGCTAAACCATGGATTTGTAACAAAGGCCATAAATAAATAATATTTCCTTAAGAATGTGGTTCTCCAGTCTCAAAACACAAGAAGGCACCTACTCCCAGAGCTCAGGCACATGCATGATGGGTGCTTCCTTAAATCTTGAGCCCTAGATACCTTGCTTGCCTCACCCTACTCCTGATGAAAGTGTCATAGTGGATGTAGACAGTCAGTAAGCTTGTTGCACACCAGACTGAGATGGCAATCAATAAAAGCAAAGTATTATTTGCAATTTTTTAGGTTACCTCCATATCAACACTCTACTCAGGCAAAAGAAAGAAAAAAAATTTCATATGGACAGTAACTCTGGAAAAGAGCAATTCCAAGCCTCTCATCCCCTCCTTTTCTTATAGACATGGATTATCTTTATTTTTTCTTTCTTGTCAAATTTCAAAGCAGTAAATTCTAAGTTAGAGAAAGTAAGGCCCATCTTTAGAGATGAGAGGATGGGTTTGTGTCAGGTGTTGTAGACACACAGGCCATTAGGCATCAGGCAGTCACCTTTGTAGGCCCAGCAGGCCGGAGGTGGGCTGTAGAGGGGATCCACAAAAGTCATGTCTAGTTTATGACATTCAACTTCTAATTTTTAAATACTGTGCTGGAAATATCCAATAATTCTCCTTATCTAGTACATTGTATTTTGCAACTGCCCTTTTAAAGCCTCTGTCTATAAGGCAATATTAAATGTTTATACTATTTCCTTAATTAACGCCCTCCTCTCCCACCTACCAACAAGAGCAAAATGGAGATAACACTAAAAGCAATTAAAATTCAGCCTTGCCCCAGAGAAAACTGAAATGATCTTAATTTGTGGCCATTCTCTCCTGAAAGATGGAGGATACAAAGGTGTTACTAACAACTTAATGAGGTTCTCTCAGCCATAGCCAGACAACCACCTAACGAGGTTTGGATGGAATGAGAAAACCCTGTGTGTGGACATGTAAAATCCAGAGGTACAACTTAATGGGGTACAGCCAGAGTGTCATTAAAATATAGAAAGTGGTGATTAAAATATAGAAAGAACCACATAGAGTTACATGTGCAAAACAAAATCTTCTATTGCTGTGTGTCAATATCTATCACAAAGAATGAGATGGCAGGGAGAGCAAAGAAAATGTTCATTCCTGTAGTAAGTAGATTATTTTACTCAAGAAGGAAGTGTGTTGCAAAGGTTCATAACACTGAAAAGATCATTTCAGGAGGGTTCCTGAAAATCAGACACCATTATCCCTTGCTCCCTCATCCCTTCACCACCACCCAATGTGCAACTTTTGGTAGTATAAAATTTTGTTCCTGAGAAGTCTACAAAGATTTAGATTTTGTAAGCTTTCCTTGGCATCTCCTTCTGGTATTAATGTGCAGGCTGTAATTATACACAGCTAAACTCAATTGAAAACTCATTTGTTTAGGCTAAAAATATTACAGATAGCAATGGGTTCCAGTCTCATTTAAACAGGTTCATTCATAAGAATATAGTACGTCCACCTTTGCAATAGTCTTGACATCCAAAATTATTTTATAGGAATAGACAGGATTGTTCCTGAAGGAAAATGGGCACTGAATATCCTGCCACTTGCTAATCGAGTTCCCAACAGTCCCATTAAAACCTCATCCCTTTTGGTTTCCTGAAGAACAGATTTTTAACTGGTTTTTATTATATTTACTAAGTAGTGAGAAATCATTTTTATCTTTGAACGTTTTATCAATTGAAGCTAGAAACTTAACAGTACTCTACCTCCCTGAATCATGGAATGTTATTCTTTTGAACCTTTCATCAATGTAGATATCGAGGGTCATTTATTTTCAAAATACTTTGATTCCAATTCATTTCCAAATTTTAGTAATTCATTCCTCCTTCCTTTAAAAAAATTGTCAATTGGAACAGCAGTGCAGTGAGGATTCTTCAATCCTCAAGAATAGGGCGTTGGAAATGATACCAGAAATTCAGTATGGTAGGTATGTCAGAGTTTTCAAATGATCTCTTTTCTGTCTTGGCCATACATGCAGAGAACACAATCTAGGGAACATTCTGTATTTATTAAATTAAACATAGATTTCAAGAAAGGAATTTTATTTTGCCCTAACGTTCAAGGACCTTTTCAAAAGAAATGAGATTCCTTGGATGATGATCTGAGACTAATTGAAGGAAAACCATATTATTTCAAAAAAAGGCTCTGTCTGCTGAGAATGAATGTCTTAGAAAATAAATAAGTACATTGTACACACTTTGAAAAAGTTGGACTAGATTATAGTCTACAAGACTCTTAAGGATACTGTAGAAAAATACATTCCAAGAGCCAGAGAGAAATATTGACCTGTGGCTCAAACATACCACAAGAATGGAATAACTGGAGACAGACATGCCTGGGAGTATAAGAGATAGAAGGGATGTATGTGGGTGTGTAACTCTATAAGAGACTGGAATGAGAGTTCCGGACTAATAATGAGGAAGCACAAAAAGTGTCAAGGGAGCTAGTAAAGGGAAATTTCAAAGTTTAAACATTTTCTTATTTTTTTAAATAGTTATTTCCCCAATACAATTTTTTTTCTACTGTACAGCATGGTGACCCAGTTACACATACATGTACACATTCTATTTTCTCACATTATCATGCTCCATAATAAGTGACTAGATATGACTAGACATAGTTCTCAATGCTTCATAGCAGGATCTCATTGCTAATCCATTCCAAAGGCAATAGTTTGTATCTATTAAGCGCAAGCTCCCAACCACCCCGCTCCCTCCCCCTTGGCAACCACAAATTGATGCTTTTCAATGAAAAAGATATGTTTCATTTTCAAAGTTATAAAAAGAAAGCGTTACTGAAAATAAGCTTCATTTTAATTGGATTTCTTTACAGGTATTCTTTTAATCTTGTTCCATGCACATGCTATCACAAAAATATTAATTTGGGTTTTTTCTGTTACAGTATTTGCTTCTTTTTTCCCTGTAAAATGGAACTGTATCACGTACATTACTCTGAAACCTGTTTTCATTTTGTAACTATATCTCAATGACATCTCTCCAGATTAGTAGATGTTATCCCAAGTAATACTGAATTGCTGATCACTAATTTGATATTTTTTTATCCCAGAAATAGTTTATTTAGCAATCTTGGGAATTCCTGCTCTAAAGAGAAATTATGCTTTGCACTATACATGCTATATCTTAATAACAATATGTCATAGTAAAAAAAAAAAAATTCTTGCTCCCGACTTACTAGAACACACATTTCCTCATTTCTGAAATAAAGAAAATCTTACAAGCTTACTGTCAAAATGAGATGATATTAAAAAATTATAATAAACTGATACATTAATAAAGTAGTCCAATTTTTAGAGAAATATTTTTTTTTCTAAATTGGAAAATTGAGTGGTCATAGTATGCACTTTTTCAAATTGAATTTGAAATGTGCAAAATAAAAAAGTTAGAAAATTGTGGGTATGGTCAAATATATGACTGATATATATATATAAAAGAAAACGAGTTATTTCAAGTGTCCAGAGGAAATGCAGTAATAAAGATTCCACAGATTTTCAGCTTTAGAGAAATATAAACAAGAAGTTAAAATTTGAAGCTATTTTGTACTTGGTAAACTCAACAAAATGTTCAAAGGGATTTATAGGAAATATGTGAAGAACATTAAAGTGAAAAACAAGCCAGTTTATGTCATTGAATACACTTATTTCTGCAATGTCCTTCACATTGTCTTTGGAAATAAAGCTTAAAGTTTATCTCATAGATTTTTTTGCAATAGAATTTAAAATCCCCTCTAAAATAACAGTTCATTATTCTATAACTTATAGGAAGTAATCACTTCTTGTGAAAGTTAAGTGAACATAAGATTATCTTGAAATGCTGATAAAAGGAAATACAGACTAAAATACAGCAACGTATAGTGCAAATGTTGTAGTTATAGTTAATATAAGGCTTATATATTTGACACAAAGAGAAGATTTGAGACCATCATAAGGTATCATTTCCATAGAAATTGTTGAGGCTCAGAACAGGTCACTCCAAGTTGTGCCACAATGGCTTATTGATCAATTTGAATGAAAGTTACTTGAGAAATAGCAGATGAAACAATGATATTAAAAAGAACCACTCTGACCATCTTCTTTTCCCCTGAAAGTGGGAAATGACCTGCCCATGTGGAAGTATTCTTTCTGTAAGAGGAGGATAAAAAGCATCCTTATTACCAGAGTTAGGGAATTCAAGGTTTAAAAAGCTGCATAAAGAAACTGTGTTAATTCTTCAGTAACATGTTCCCCCAAACCCTTTGTTTTGTTAAATCTCCACAAATAATTCTTTCTTTGTCAAAAATGATGTGTAAACAGCCTGCTTTGTCACTTTGGGGGGGCCTCATTTCTGTAAGACTGCTGTGCATCTGAAGCATTATTTTTTCCACTGTCAATCTGTCTTGCTGTGTCCATTGAATCATGAGACCAGCCAAAAACCTCAAGGGGAGTGGTGGGAAATTTCCTCTACCCTAATGGAATCCATTCCAAGAACTAAATACTGAAAAACTGAAGCTGACTAACAGAGACATGATACTTTTTCTGTGGAAACCATTCATATATGGATAGTCCTGGAAAGGAACTATTGAAGATACTAGTTAATGTAAATAATGCGACTTACTTAAAGACAACAGAAACTGCATCTGTCTTGATGGAAAGAGAATCAATTCAATTTATACACTGTGACACCCTTTCCCTTTTTCTATTGTAATATGACTGAATCACCATCATATTTTACTTAAAAATACATTTAAGTAATTACAACATACCCAAATCTGTAATTTTGTTTCAGTGTATCAGGAGTCCCTAGGGTGACTCCCAGTTTTGTCAATTCTAGGAGGACCCATAAGATTTAGCAGACAGTCCTACCCATGACTATGATTTCTGGCTGCAAAAGAAATCAATGAAAAATCAACAAAGGAAAAAGGCACGTGGGGCAAAATTCAGAGGAAGACGAAAGCAAGCTTCCAACAATCCTCTTCTTCTGGAGCTGCACAGACACACTTAATTCCTTCAGCAATGAGCTGTGACAATACATGTGAAATGTTTATGAGGAAAGTTTATGAGGGAGTGTCCAGGGTTTTCAGTCAACATTGTTATTAAGGGCATCCTCTGGTTAGCACTGGTCAAGACTACAGACTTTCAGGAAGACAGTAGATATCCCCAGAAACCATTTTACACACACAACAGTTTAGCCATACATGAAACTCTTACCCAGTTAGGCTGGTGGGAACACTTCCAAAACTGTTTTTCTAAACTCCACCCAAGAGTAAACCATGCAAGGGAGTCTTTCTAAGGGTAATAGTAAGCTCTGTTAACTGTTTTTTAGTACACTATGATTCAGTAATTAAATTTACTGGGAAAAAGGCTGGGAAGGTAATAATTCTAGATTTGGGAATTTTAATATTTTGTTATCACTTTTATAATAATCGGACAATATTACCAAATAACTTGTCAAAAACAGAATGAAGATGAACTTTATAGTTAGGCATAAATGGAGTTAAATGATAACATGAATACAGAGTTTCATATAAAAGAAAAGACATTTACATTTTAGTATACATAATTTTATTTGATTATGTTAAATCACTTCACCTAATATATTTTAAAGACAGGGCACCAAGAGGTTAATAATTCTCTATTCCATTTGAGCAATGTCAATATAGACAGTGACATTAAATATTTTATTCATTTTATTTTTACATAAATTATTTGAAAAAATATGAGACAAAGTATGAAATGCCTCATATGTGTCAAAGTTGGGTACATTTATTAAAAGCTATCCATAATTTAAAAATTCATTGTGCATCTAATGGAAGGTAATTGAAAATCATTATCCATCTGGATATAGCTCATGTCCAGTAACAATCAAGTTGTATGGGACCTAAATCTACTTTTCATTGTCTCTTTTAATTCTCCACGAAGGTGGTTTATTCACTGTTTCTTTAGTGTTACTAGATCATGAGTTATACTCGGTTGATGGTATTATTCGGAAACTCTGGGGGCCCCAGGGAAGAATGCTTTTCTACAAAGTGATTGAGCATCAAGACTTTGGACATGGACCATAATTCTCCCCTGCCAGGTCTTGAGTTATATAAGGAAATCCCAGTCTCAGGGGTCTCCCTTAGTGAACTTAAAAAGGCCCAGTGTCCCCAAAGCAAGGCTGATATTTGTTCCTGCCTACAAACCCTGCTCTTCATGTGTTTTCCCAACTCATCACTCATATTCAAGCTCATACTTCTCTCTATAGCTCTCTTTATTTGCAGTATTTTGGTTGCAACAGGCAGGAGTCAGGTATCAGGAAGGGAAGGCCTGCCCAGAGAATTTAACCCATAATATTGGTGGAAACAAAAGCCCCAACAGACCACTTTGATACTGTAATAATCAGTGAACTGTGGCTAATACTGCATCATAGAATTATAATACAGAGGAAATTACTTTGGAAAAATAGCATCTATTTATCATCATTTCATTCAGTAAATCCTATAAATGCAATAGACATTTATAGAGTATTTACTGACAACCAAGCATTACAGTCGGTACTGAGGCTTCAGAGGGGAAAACTCATCTTTCCTCTTTAAGTCTAATGTAGAGCAAAGACCGACCAACTGGTGAATTAATAAATTGTACAACACAATGTAAGTATAGAAAATGAGGGGATAAAAAGATATATGAGACAGACACATCATGTATTCATCAAATTCTCCTCAAATAACTTTTTCCTGAGCTTTATGAACACTATCCTTCATCACCTCTGCAGTCACCCAAGGCCATAAAACTATGACCTGGTTGTTTAAGTAGAAGTAGACCATTCTGAGGTAAAAGCTATAAAAATCTCCTATGTGACTCTCCTGTTTCTCTATTCCTCCACAGTGGCAAATAAGGAAGTCTCTTCTGAGTCCACAGGCTCAAGGTAGCCTGGGTTACCTGGATACTACAGGGAAGACAAGCATCCTTGGCCATGACTAGGACTTACAGTGAAATTTGTAAGAGTAGGCAAACCACTGATATTTTAGACATATTTCTATTTTATTTTATTTTATTCTATTTTATTTTATTTTATTGCCTTTTCTAGGGCCACTCCCGTAGCATATGGAGGTTCCCAGACTAGCAGTCCAATCGGAGCTGCAGCCTCTGGTGTATGCCACAGCTACAGCAACGTGGGATCTGAGCCTTGTCTGTGACCTACACCATAGCTCACGGCAATGCCAGATCCTTAACCCACTGAGCAAGGCAAGGGATCGAACCTGCAACCTCATGGTTCCTAGTCAGATTCGTTAACCACTGCACCACGACAAGAACTCCGAGATATATTTCTTAAATGTAGCACAGTTTAGACTATTCTACTAGTAAAATATGGAAGAAGCATAGAGAATAGAATTGACTTTGGTAGAGGTTAGAAAGGAATTTTGTAAAAGACGTGTTATAGGAAGACAGAGAAGATCATGTGCAAGGAGTTTAAGGTGTAAAACTGATTATAATATTTGGGCATCTATAAGCTATTGCAGAGATAATTACTGTAGGTTCCTGGAAAGGAATGGATTTTAATACACTAGCCACAGTGAAGAGCATTCAACGTGATTTATCAGCCAAAGTGCTGGGTTTCAAGTAAACAGAATTAGACTCTTGCTTATTTATATAAAAAGAAATAAACTGGACAAGTTCTCAGGAAGATCACAGAAACCAGAGACCCAAGGTCAGAAAAGATAGTAACTAAGAGATTATGGTGAGTAGGAATCACTCCCAACTTATTTGGCATACACAGTCTGGTCCTACCATCCCTTCTTGGCAGATTCCATTGAACTTCATTATTCCTTCCCCTGCATAGTGGGGCTCCTGCCACTAGATAATTCTGCTCTGAGATGAATTAAAAATTATTCTCTTATTTATTCATTATTTGCCCAATGTTCTAATCCCTTTCTAGTGACATGTTATTAACTGAACTAAGATAATGTATCCCCATTAGCTACAGGGGTACAGGTTTGGTATATAGCCTCCTGGTACGTGTAGGAGAGGCCAGGTTTGGATACTGGGAAGATAAAACAAAAACAACAATCCAAACATACAAAACAAACTGTATGGCCCTACCCAGTCTCATTTCTCTCCCTATTCTCTGTATGTTAAACATTGTGGCTTTCTTTGATTTCTTCAGCCAAGTCTGAGTCAAACCTACACCCACATTTTACTTACTGTTCCTTTTTCATGGAATCTCTTCCTATTTACATTTGCACTCATTTTTAATGATTTGTCACCTATATTGTCACCTCTACAAAGAGGTCTTTAACAGATATGTATAAATCTCTCCATTTATTTCATTCTCCCTAATCACTCTATATCATAAGACTGTTTTATCAACTCAGACCCTTTGTTGATGTTCTAGGTGATATTGGTCATTTTATTTGGCTTTATCTTTCCTCCAGGAGAGTCTGGGGGAGATTTTTTTTTAAATGAGCACAAGTATCTATATACCATAAGTTCTTTTTTAAAGTATTTTTTAAAATTTATGTATTGATTTATTTTTTCTTTTTAGGGCTGCACCTGTGGCACATGAAACTTCCCACACTATGGATCGAATCGGAGCTGCAGTTGCCGGCCTATGCCACAGCCACAGCATCACCAGGTCCAGGCCGCATCTGCAACATATATGGCAACTCATGGCAACACTCAATCCTTAACCCAATGAGCGGGGCCAGGGATTGAACCTGCATCCTCATGGATACTAGCTGATTTCTTAACCTGCTAAGCCACAATGTGAACTTCAACAGTATACCACAGCTTCTTTATCTGTCCATCCATTGATAGACAGTATGTTTTCACTACTGTAAATGATGCTAAATGATGATAGGGGTGCAGATATCTTTTTGAGTTAGTGCTTCTGTTTCCTTTGAATAGATCTCCAGAATTCCTGGATCATAAGGTAGTTCTTTTTTTAAGTATTTGTGGATCTTCCATACTGTTTTCCATAGTGCCTCTATCAAATTACAATCCCAATAACAGTGCACAATTTTTCTCTTTTCTCCAGATCCACAGTAGTATTTGTTCTCTCCTAACTTTTTGATGATAACTACTGTAATAGACATGAGGAGATATCTCATTGTGGTTCTGATTTGCAATGTTGAGCATCTTTTCATGTACCTATTTTCTTTGGGAAAAATGTCTATTGAGATCTTTGACTATTTTTTTTTCTATGACTTACTTTATTGTGATATTTACTTTAGCACACTGGTTTGGGATCAAACCTCCAATGTCTACAAGATATGCCTGTAATGTAATCTCTGTTTCAATACTAGTGTCTTTTTTTTTTAATTTTCCCACTGTACAGCAAGGGGATCAAGTTATCCTTACATGTATACATTACAATTACATTTTTTTCTTCCCCACCCTTTGTTCTGTTGCAACATGAGTATCTAGACAAAGTTCTCAATGCTACTCAGCAGGATCTCCTTGTAAATCTATTCTAAGTTGTGTCTGATAAGCCCAAGCTCCAGATCCCTCCCACTCCCTCCCCCTTCCATCAGGCAGCCACAAGTCTTTTCTCCAAGTCCATGATTTTCTTTTCTGAGATGTTCATTTGTGCTGGATATTAGATTCCAGTTATAAGTGATATCATATGGTATTTGTCTTTGTCTTTCTGGCTCATTTCACTCAGGATGAGATTCTCTAGTTCCATCCATGTTGCTGCAAATGGCATTATGTCATTCTTTTTTATGGCTGAGTAGTATTCCATTGTGTATATATACCACCTCTTCCGAATCCAGTCATCTGTGGATGGACATTTGGGTTGTTTCCATGTCCTGGCTATTGTGAGTAGTGCTGCAATGAACATGCGGGTGCATGTGTTTGACTATTTTTTAATTGGATTTTTTTTTTTTTTTGCTGTTGAGTTCTATGATTTCCTTATATATTTTAGATATTCACGTCCTTATTAAATACATGGCTTGAGATATATTTTCCAATTCCATGGGTTGTCTTTTCATTTTGTTGATCATTTATTTTGCTGTATAGACATGTTTTATTTTAATGTAGACCTGTATTTTATTTTTTTATTTTTTAAATTTTCTTCTTTATGCTTTACATGTCATATCCAAGAAATCATGACCAAGAGCTTTATCAAGGAGATTTATTCCATATTTTATTCTAGTGGTTTCATGGTTTCAAGTATTACATTTAAGTGCTTAATCTATTTCAAGTGAATTTTCATGAGTCATATTTTATTCTTTTACATATGAATATCCAATTTATCCATTTATTGAAGAGATATTTTTCTCCTTTGAATATTCTTGGCTCCCTTGTCAAATAATAGTTGGCCATTATGCTCGGGTTTATGTCTGAGCTCCAAATTCTGTTCTATTGGTCTATTTACCTGGTTTTATATCAGTACCATACTGTTTTGATGACTATAGCTTCATAGTATAGCTTGAAATCAAAAAGCATGATGGCTCCTGCATTGTTCTTTCTCAGGATTTCTTTGGATATCTGGAGTATTTTGTGAGTCCATATAAATTGTAGAAGTGTTTTAAAGCCCATATTATATGATCAATGAATACTCAGTGAATGAAGGATTGGTAAGTTCCAAGTTTTTTACATTAAAGGTTACTAGGAATTAGAGATAATTTTCATTTAATTTTAAGGAACAGGAACAAAATTATAGTATATTGAGGTATTTTATAATAAGATTTTAAAAGAACACGAGAACTATAATTTTGAGAAAAAGTAATGGTTCTTTTTTTTTCTCCAATAGAAAAACATTGCAGATCATCAATCAGGTATACCTGATTTTATGAAGCAGATTTAACTTGCCATCTTCCAGTGTGGATTCCATGGCTCTTTCTCGAAAGTCTCAAATTCATTAGTTTATATATGATTCCTGTAAATTTTAATTTTTCTGAGTTTCACTAAAATTTCTTATCTTGAAAAAACATACAAGACTCTTGTAAAACCGGGAAGCTTATTTTATTAAGTTAATGATTTTTTTATTGTTTATAATCTCAGAATGAGGTAAATCTTATTAAGAATTCAAATTTATTATTTAATGACATTTAGCTTGTGTTGTGATTTCCTCCCCATTTTGCACTTAGGTATAAACATTAATTTTCATTATTATATGTGAAGGATTTCTTCTAAAAGAATCATTATTTCCCCCTCATTGGAATGCATCTTACCATTTTAAAATGAATCTTAAAATTGAAATGTGAAGCATGTGTTTTCCTTCCAGTTGTATAAAAGCAATTGGTGCTTTTTCAATTAAATTTACATTTGACTTGAATACAAATTAAATCAAGATTTTATTACTTCATTCATCCATCAGCTTTATAAGCAGGTCTTATTATACATCTATGAAATGCAGAAATGTTTTATGCCCAAAATAACATGGTTAATAAATGACTACTATATGCAGTCCAATAGTGGTTTTCACTTTTAGCTACTCTACCATTAGTATTTAGTAAAGTATTTTAATCAATATTTTAAAGCATTTTAATCAATTGCTTTCGTTGTTCTAAATACATATGTAATTTTTGTGTGACATAAAGCAATATTGTTTTGTTTTGGGCAGAACAATATATACAAAAATACACTTTGGCTAAACATATATCAAGGGTCCTTATTTATAATAGGAAAAATAAAGATTCATTTGAATAATTTATGATTATGTTTATCCCCTTTTAACACCTGGCATTTTGGTCATCTGATCTATTTTGCTTTGATATTCAAGATATGGTGAAACAAAAAAATGTCCTTACCTTTTGAGCCAAACATTCAGTACTTGCATAATTCTACTAAGACTTTTATTTGCTATGTAGAAAGGTTAATGCAAATAAACAGACTGAATTAACATAATTATTACATAACATCAGGAATGATCTAATTATTCATCTTAGGGAGTTCAAATAGCTTCCTCCTGTCCACAAATAGATGCAGAGTAAGTCCTACAGTTCAGTCACAGCTATGACTTTTTGTTTCATGAATAAACTCAGAAACCTAGAAACACATCTTAAAATGCTATACCTAGAAAATAGGAGTTACACTTGAGTAATATAACAGCTCTTACAGCATGTTAGAAACCCTGGTTTAAAAGGCAGTGTACACATGAGCAAACCAAGTAGAACGCTTCTGAGAGAGGGTGGAACACTGGACCAAAAACCAAAATATACTGACTATTCTCCTTAAATAGCATCAGGGCTATAAAAACTGAAAATGAATTTGAAAAAAAAATAACTCTACCAAAAGTAGGTGTAGATATATATGTGAAGATTAAAAAGAAAAAAAATCAAATATCACTCATAGAAAAAAGGTAACACAGATTAAACACATCAAAGTAGCTGAGTTGTTACCAATGACTTATTTTGACAATTACATATAATTTGCTCCTGTTTCCTACATGCATATTGAGAACAGTTAAGTTATATTTAAAATTTTTTAGCAGAAATCGTCAAGAATAAAGCAGAAGATCAAAAGTATAAAGTTCTCAACGGTAATACAAAATGTCACTCTTTTGATATTATCTATATCTAATTTTTTTTTTTTTTTTGTCTTTTTGCTACTTCTTGGGCCGCTTCCGGGGTATATGGAGGTTCCCAGGCTAGGGGTCGAATGGAAGCTGTAGCCGCCAGTCTACACCAGAGCCACAGCAACGCTGGATCCCAGCCGCGTCTGCAACCTACACCACAGCTCATGGTAACACCGGATGGTTAACCCACTGAGCAAGGGCAGGGACCGAACCCGCAACCTCATGGTTCCTAGTCGGATTTGTTAACCACTGCGCCACGACGGGAACTCCTCTATATCTAATTTTTAAAAAGTTGTTTTTGTACGCATGAATGACAGCTAATGATCTGTGTCACAGGGGTCTCTAAAACAGATGGGATTAATTTTCTACTGAAGATAACCTTTATTTTAATTTGAATATTGGGATTCTCTTCCTGTAATATGAATTGGTGATTTTTGGTTTAAATATACATTGAGTCTAATTGAAAAAAATGATGCCATATTATTATTGGTAAAAAATAATTTGTAAAATCAGGAGATACTTTGATTTTCAAATTTTCAACAACTATGAGATGACGTTGAAAGAAAATTGCAAATGTAAATTTCTTTAAGATTAGTAATTTTGAAGTGGTACAGTGAAGTTATCTATTAATTTATCAATCTTAGGACTGTTTATTAAGGTGTTCCTCTTGCAGCACAGCAGAGACAAATCCCACTAGTATCCATGAGAATGCGGGTTCGACCCCTGGCCTCACTCAGTGGATTGGGGATCCAGCATTACGCGAGCTGTGGGGTGGGTCGCAGATGCAGCTCAGATCCCACATTGCTGTAGCTGTGGTATAGGCCAGTGGCTGCAGCTCCAATTTGATTCCTAGCCTGGGAATTTCCATATGCCATGGGTGCAGCCTTAAAAAGTGAAAAAAGAAAAGAAATATTTATTAAATCTCAAATACCATTTACTGGGGATAAATGAGTAGGGTTATTACTTATCCTCAAAAATCTCACAAGCCAGTAAGTTAGGAAAGCCAAGAAAAACTGATTCATAATGGAATTGTTATAATAGAATTATTTTCATTTAATCATATATGAAAATGCAGAAAAGTAATTGCCTTTTTGTCATCTCCTATTTTTCACTACCAGACCTTGCTTATTTTCTTTATGAAATTTATCAAAATATTTCATTGAATTTGTCTTTTTACTTGTCTTTCCTATTAGATTTTAGTCTTCAGTGCTAATCAGTGAGGCATAATAATGTTCAATTAGCATTAAAAAAGTGATATATTTTTAATGCTATATTTTTGATTTGGTCCAGAAAGCAAATCCAAGGCTCCTGGATCAGAAGCAGACTAAAAAGTAATAACTGCAGAGGTTCCCTGGGTCACATTCTTCTCCTTCAGGGCAATGTGATAGAAGCCATATGGTTATGCCAGTGCAGTCCGTACCACATCAGAGAAATCTCAAAATTATGAATTTGGGGTCTTATATAGTAATTGGCACACACCTGCCACCCTCTCCTCCTGATCTTTCTGATAAAAAAAAAAAATCTCTCCAAGACAGAAATTGAAAGTCACTGCTATAGAACCCTCTGGAATGTAGACACATAATTTGCAGAAATAAATCTCTATAAAACTCTGGACTTAATCTATTTATTCAATCTCCCTTTAGCTTTCAAGGCTTGTCATTTAGTTTAGGTCTTTAGTAAATTTTGCTCAGAAAGCCCTGACCATGCACAAACAATAAAAAATATTCATACTTCTTACTAACATTAAAGAGTTTATAGAGAATAAAGAACAGTAAAGTACAGAATTATTGAAAGGCATATGGTAACAAAACCAAACTTATCCCACTTCTCCACATGTGAATTTATTTCTTGAAATATTACCACTGAATGTCATTTATTTGGATTACTTTTCCCACTAATGTGATTCATATTTAAGGGATTCAAATATAAATGACCAAGCAGTAACTAAGTTTACTGATAATTAATTGCAATTTGTCCATCTTTATTTGTGACGCATGGAATAAGCATGTATGCCTAGAAGCAGAGATAGACAGAATAAAAGGACTTAAAAAGAATGATAATGGAAGACAAATGTACTCTTTAAATATTTTATGGGATTTCCTATGCTAAATGTCCATATTGATATATTCACGTTACAGTATGGATATTAGGAAATATTCATACATGTTTTAATATGTCTATTAAAATACAGCATCAGAAATATGAAAAAGGGAAGCATGACTTATAGTCCAGGAAGAACTACCATGTTTTGTCAATCATTTAATTCTGTAGTATTATTTCTGGATTTCGTTTGTGAAATTTTAGGTTTGGACTAGATGGTATTTATTGATTTGTTAAATTATATGGTTAGACTAGACAAAATTATGAGGTTTCACTAGATGATATTTAAAATCATTGTCAGTTCCAGTTATATATATTGTCTTGTATTATGCACAGGCACAAATGCACACTTTAAGAAACAAAGTTAGAAAAAATGCACTAAAATAATAGGAAGATCCAGTGATGCCCCACAGGTAGAAAATATTGTTAGTTTTTTCTCATGTATACATCAAAATTTGAATAAAACAGGTTATTTTACAATGACTTAGTTTTTTTTTTAATTATGACCATAAGCAAGGGCATTACTAATTAAATATTAAATTACTCTTACTTTCAAACATTCCTTGAATTATCTGCAGAGAGTGTGACTAATAAATATGCATCAGTAATATTACACTTAATCACCAACAGGGAACTCCATTTTATATAAACATGAACATGTTAAGATATTTGATATTATGATTTGAAGTTAGAGATTTATATTTAAAATTTATATATATTAGGAGTTCCTGTCGTGGCTCAGTGGTTAATGAATCCGACTAGGAACCATGAGGTTGCAGGTCCGATCCCTGGCCTTGCTCAGTGGGTTAAGGACCTGGCGTTGCTGTGGGCCATGGTGTAGGTTGCAGACGCGGTTCAGATCCTGCATTGCTGTGGCTGTGACATAGGTCAGCAGCTACAGCTCCGATTAGACCCTTAGCCTGGGAACCTCCATATGCTGCGGGAGCGGCCCTAGAAAAGGCAAAAAGACAAATAAAAAAATTAAAATATATATATATATTTTTTTTCTACTTATGGCCACACCTGCAGCTCATGAAAATTCCTGGGCTAGGGTTAAATCAGAGCTGCAGTTGCTGGCCTACACCACAGACATGGCAGCACCAGATCTGAGCTCTGTGGCAACATCAAATCCTTAACCCACTGAGCAAGGCCACGGATCGAACCCTTATCCTCATGGACACTATGTTAGGTTCTTAACCTGCTGAAACACAACGGGAACTCCAAAAACATTATATTTCAAGTGAGAATCCTATTAGAACATCTTACAGCATTAAATAATTATTAAATAATATTATTGTAGGATTCTTAAGTGAATATATGACTACTCTTCTAATTGTAAAATAAGTTTCTATATGTTTCAGGGTAAACCATTAATTACCTCTGGTAACTGATTACAAAAAAGATACATAGTCTGTCCTGTAACCTCTTAGTCCCTAGTATCTTGTTTTATGATCCTTTCAGCCTTAGTACAAACAGAATTTTAAAAAAAATTCTGATCAGCAGAATTCTAAGAGGGCCCTCAAGATTTCTACTCTTTGTGAATGGAATCGCATAATCCCTGGAGAAACAATGCGATGGATTTTCCTCACATGATTAGATTATGTTATATGGCAGAATTGACATTAAGGCAGCTTGTTTCTAAGGCTTGCCTCATCTAATCAGATGAGCTCTTTAAAAGTAGAGGATTTTCTCCAGTCAGTCACAGAGGAAGAATTTAGAGATTAAAAGCATGAGAGGACTTTGCTGAGTGAGATTTCCCATTTTTGGCTTCAAAGATATAGGAGATCAGTGGCATAGATCTGAAAGCATACTCTAATTACTGATAATGACCTCAGCTAACAGCTAACAAAGAAACATGCACCTCAGTCCTGCAACCACTAGAAAATGAAGTCTTTCAATAATCTGAATAATTTTACAATTAATTCTTCTCCAGAGCCTCCAGAAAGAAAGAGGAACATAGTCCTCTGACCTCCCCATTTTTGAGACTCTAAGCTGAGGATGGAGTTATCTCAAACTCAGAGCCATGAGCTCCCAGATGGGTGCTTTCAGCTTTTATTTTTGTGTTATGTGGCAATAGGAAAATAATAAAAAAGAGAAAAATAAACCCTGGGAGTACAAACTTTGGAAAATTTTATAAATACTTATTTACTGTCAGATGATATGCTACATCAAGTTGGCCAATCTGAAAATCAATCAACAAATCAAAACAGCGATTTGGTGGAAATTGTGAATCCACTCCAATGTTTTTTTAGAGTTACTTTTGTACCAGTTTGTTTTGTCATTTATTAACATTTTCCAGAAATTATATATATTTTTCCTAGGGTTTTTTTTTTCAATTTTTCTCTCATTTTCATATGTAACTATTTTAGGATATTTTGTTTTTATTTTTTATCAAGTATAGTTGATTTGCAGTGTTGTGTCAATTCCTGCTGTACAATATAGTGACCCAATCACGCATATATATACATTATTTTTCTCATATAATCCTCCATCATGTTCTACCCCAAGAGTGTGGAGAAAGTTCCCTGTGCTGTAGAGTACCACCCCATTTCTTATCCATTCTAAATGTAATAGTTTGCATCTACCAACACCAAATTCCCTGTTAGGATGTGTCTACTCTTTCAGTTTTATTTGGGTGTATAGAGACTTGACAAAACAATACATGGAATTAGGAACTGAGTCTTTAAGGATTGCCAACACTGGTTTTGATTCATCTGCTGTGGGTGGTACTGATATTATAACAGTGTAATATTTAACTGAAATTTATTAGGTTTCAAAAAAGAAAAAGGACTGTTAGGAACCTTTAAATTTAGCATTGAATAAAAAAATTATTAATCTTGTTTAATAAAATCACTTCCTGAATATTTTCTGGCTTTAAGCGGTGATCAAATTCTTTCATGTCAAGGGACTATTGCCATGGCTAACTTTTGTTCTCTTTTCTCATAAATATTTAAATTTACTACAAAACAAGGGAGCAAAATGAGGATGTCCACTTTTATCCCACAACAAAGAACAAGCTCTTGGTTCAACTAAAATAATCAGAATTTAACATATCATAAGAAGATAAGAGATCAGCAGATAATATTATAGGATCTTAATGGTTAAAGGAATCAAGAGATATTAACTAATAAACTTTTCCAAGTTTTCTCCTATTCTTCTCTCTATTTTATTAGTTGATTTTCATCATTTATCAGTGGAATGCTTGGGTCAACGTATGTAATATGTTTATTGAACTAAAGGTACTTAAAAAGCTTTTCTATTGCCCAGCGCCTACTAACATGAAAGAATCAAAATAGTTTTTAAAGAATCAAATATATAAATAAGGCACAGCATATCCATTAAGCAAAAATGATCTTAGTTTATCTTAAAAGAAGTTTTAATCAAGAATATTTATTTGATTTAATGTGTAATATGTTTAGAATAAAACAACAAAAATGTATAAATGCAAAATGTACAAGCAAAAAATTGTAATTTAAAATACATGTTATTTTAAAATATTTTTCTAGCTTTTTCAATATTTATTAGGAAATATAATTTTTATTTTTTGCTGTGGCATACAGCAGCTTGATGTGGGATTTCAGTTCCCAGACCTGGGACTGAACCTGGGCTAAAGCAGTGAAAGCACCTGTCCTAAACACCAGACCAACAGGGAACGCTCATCAATAGAATTTTTTTATTGTAACATCTAAAGTGTTTACTAGTCATTAAACAAATATTGAACTAAATTGAGTATTTAAGTATGCTCATACCCTACTGTCTATAAGAATTTTTTTTTAATTCAGAAAAGAAAAGTAAGTAAAACAATGTGCCAATATTTATCTCCTTAGGTAGGAAATACAATGGGTTAACAAAACAGTATTTAGTAAAATGCACTTAAACATTTTTAGCTTAGGAATTTAAATTTCATGAATGAATTAGCTTACTTATTTAAGGAGCAAAGTTGTGCATATTTTTATGTATGTCTATAATATTTAATATTCTACACCTTTCTTGAACCTAAGTTATTATTCTAAAGCAAAATTTTAAAATTTAGCACTGGGATACTGTGAAAGTGCTCTCTGCCAAACATTATTTTGACTTGGTCATATTTAGGGCATTATCATTAGTATTTTGCTGTAGTTTTATTTTAAGCTTTTAATTTAACCTTTGTTATGACCTTGGGCATGAATAAGCTCATTAAAAATTAAATTGCTTATTATAGTCTGGCATCACTTTCCACTTTGATCAGAAAGCACAGTAGGTTTCTTGAGTGGATTTACCTATAAAGTATTCTTTTTTTTTTTTTTTGCTTGAAATTTTCTTTTTTTTTTAAATATATATATATATATTTTTATTTTCCCACTGTACAGCAAGGGGGTCAGGTTATCCTTACATGTATACATTACAATTACATTTTTCCCCCACCCTTTCTTATGTTGCAACATGAGTATCTAGACAAAGTTCTCAATGCTATTCAGCAGGATCTCCTTGTAAATCTATTCTAAGTTGTGTCTGATAAGCTTGCAATGAGAAAAGAAAAGGCAAGTTTAATAAGCTGAACACTGAAACAAAAGCTACAGAAATACCACCAAAGGGATGATAAGAAACATTTTATATGGCGAAAATAACATACAGATTTGTGATGTTAAAATTTGGTCTTCTATCTTGTTAAGTAAGCCCCCCTTACAACTTGAAAATCCAGTTGTCAATTTCAGTTATACAAAATTATGTTCTGCCATTATATAAACTTTGCTGATAATGTTCAAGATCTTCCTCCTCCCCTCCCTAAACTTGAGAGGACTATAAATAGCCCTTGAATAATTCCACTGAAAAGAAAAAAATTTAAGTGGGCTAATATTATAATGCTTCTAAATTAGGTATCTCAATACCTTGAAAGCTTTCTTCTTTTTAAAATTCTGAAGCAGTTATCTCATAGTTTTGATTGTGCTATAACAACTGAGGTTGGTGTAGCTTGATTCATAGACTTTGAGTATAATTTACAATTTTCTACCTTTTCAGCATATGGGGGGAGTTAATAAAGTAAAATCAGAATGGTTTACAGCAAAGATTTGCAGTAATTGTATATGAACTAAAATATTTTGAAAACTTCTGCATGCACTGAGATAGCCTCATATTTACAATGTATAACCTCATTTGCATTTGAAATTTAAAAGCTCTGTACTTGTGGTTCCATTGTATAGATGAATATGAAAAGAGTTGGCAGTAAAACATGTTATATTTATGTCTACTTGCTGTACTTGGATGTAGTTGTATCAAAATGGAGAAAAAGAGGCGGGGCAAGATGGGAGGAGTAAGAGGTCATGGACACCTTCTCCCACAAACACATCAAAAAAACACACCTACAAGTAGAACTACTTGCACAGAACATCAACTGAATGCTGGCAGAGAAACTTAAACCTCCAAAAGGGGCAAGAAATCCCTGGCATAACTGGGTAGAACAAAAGAAAAAAGAGAGAGAAAAGGAATCAGGATGGCACTAGCATTCCCCAGAGGGAGCCATGAAGGAGAAAAGGAACCCACCTCCTGGGAAGCCACCTAACTGACAAAAGATCGGTTGAGTCGGCCGCCGAGAAAAGTACTGTACCGAGAACAGTAAAGCAGGGTGAGAGCCACATGGATCATCTGAACCATCAGCCCAGACACCACAGCTTGAGAGCTCGGGCAGGGGCTTGGAGCTGAGTCTCAGGCTCTGGAGGTCAGTCCCAGGGAGAGAACTGGGGATGGCATGAGGGGCTAAGGAGCAGTGGTGCCACTGGCTATGGAGGGGAACACCACAGTAGAGGGCACCCAGGAGAATGTCCAGATCCACAGGAGAGGCAAGGTGCCATTGTTGGGGAGGGGAGGGGATGAAGGAAGGGCAGGCCACCATAGGAAACTCCCTGAGCTGGAGCATGAGCATGTCCACAGGCTTGGAGGGCAGGGCGGCTCTGCAGAGGCTGTAGGCAGCGAGAAGCCTCTTGCTCATATAGGGAAGATTAGGCACTTCTTGTGCCAGCTACTGGTGGTCAGGCACCTACTGTGTGGGCTAAAGGCATCAGGGGGCTAAGTGTGATGAGGTGCCGCTTGATGATCTACAGGTGGCAGGGACAGACTGGAGTGGTCGTCTCAGAGGCCAGTGGGAGGCGTGGCTTGCCACACTGTGGGCCTGTGAGTGGGCTCCACCTGCAACCCCAGTCACCTCAAGGATTGGCAAAAAAGAAAAAAGGAAGGCATGGTAACCAAGCACCATACACTGTTGCTCTCACTCCCCTGGGAACACACCCACCCTGCTTCTGCCACTGCCAAATGCTCTGGGTAACAAACACCCAGACCCTTGGTCACTGTCCCTTCCCAAGACCCTACAACTAGGAGCAGCTGGTGCAGCACCTCCTGAGTGGGCTAAGTGGGAGAGGGTTCTTCTTGCGTGGTCTGCAGGTGGCAGGGACAAACTGCCACAGTTATCCCTGATTCCAGAGGTGGGCATGGCCCACTGCCATTGGAGATATCTGAACAAAAATCACTTGCAGGCCCATTCACCTAAAGGGCACCACAGAGGAGGGCAATGTGACCGAACACCACCTGTTGGTGCTCTCGCACCCCCGGGAACATGCCCGCCCTGCAGCTGCCACTGCCAAATGTTTTGGGCAGTACCCACACACCTGATCTCTGTCACTTCCCAGGATCCTGCAACTAGGAGCACCCTTTACAACACCTCATATGTGGGCTAAGTGAAACGGGTTGCTTCATGCATGTCTACAGTTGGCAGGGCAAACCACTGCAGTTATCACTGACTCAAGAGATGGTCATGGCCTGCTCCCAGTAGGGGTCCCTGAACAGGCACAACCTGTGGTTCCAATCACATCAGAGGGGGGCTCTCACTCCCCTGGGAACTCACACACCCTGCTCTTGCTATTGCCAAATGCTCTGGTCACCTTGAAGATCTGCTTAGAGCTTATTACCACTTCCCAGGGCTCTGCAACTAGAAGTAGCCTGTGCCACCTTGCTGCAGGTCCTTGCTGCTGCTGAGAGCCCAATAATCAGACACTGACTGCTGGCCCTACCCGTTGCCTCCTTCTCCCTGAAAACACACTGAGATCCTGGGAACAACAGCCTGCTCACACCGAAGAAAGAGACAGGAAATATCCAAACCCCAACACTAAAAATAAATAGTAACGCCCCACAAAGTACAAAGGGGTGCTCTTGCATAGAAGTAGCCTCATAAGACAACAGTTTGGCTTCCCCAAACTCACAGAAAAAGAAAAACACAAGCAAGACGAAGAAGCTCAGAAACGATTCCCAGTTAAAGGAACAGGAGAATTCACTTAAAGCAGTCAACAATGAAACAGACCTTTGCAGTCTGTCAGACATGGAGTTCAAAAGGGAGGTATTGAAAATACTGAAGGAATTAAGTAATGCAGATTCCTTTAGAAAGGAACTAGCAAATATAAAGAAGAGCCAAGAAAAACTAGAAAATTCATTTGCAGAGATACAAAGTGAGCTTAAGGAAATAAAGAACAGAATGAATAATGCAGAGGAACGAATTACTGAGGTGGAAGTTAATGGAAATCACCCAATCAGGACAGCAGATAGAAAACCAAATGAAAAAACATGAAAGCAATATAAGAGACCTATGGGATAATATAAAGCAGGCCAATCTACACATAGTAGGAATTCCAGAAGGAAAAGAAAAAGAACAGGGGATTGAAAATATATTTGAAGAAATTATGGCTGAAAACTTTCCAAATCTAAAGGATACTGATATCAAGATACAGAAAGCACAGAGGGCCTCAAACAAGTTGAACCCAAACAGGCATACACCTAGACATATTACAATAAAAATGGCAAAAGTTAAAGATAAAGAGAGGATTCTAATGGCAGCAAGAGAAAAGCAAAGCATTAATTATACGGGAACCCCCAGAATGCTATCAGGTGATTTCTTTACAAAAACACCACAGGCCAGAAGGGAGTGGCAAGATATATTTAAAGTGCTGAAAGGAAAAAGTTTGCAACCTAGACTACTCTATCCAGCAAGACTATCATTTAAAATAGAAGGGGAAATAAAGAATTTCTCCAACAAACAAAAGCTAAAAGAGTACAGCAATACTAAACCATTCTATAAGAAATACTGAAAGGACTTCACTAAATTAAAAAGAAAAAGGAGAGAGAAAAAAGAGAAAAAGAAGAATTAGGATGGAGGAAACCACAATTGGAAAGCAATCACTTAAATAAGCCACAGTTCTAAACATGAAGATGTTAAAAAAGAAAATACTCATCAAAATCATACAATGTGGGAAAGGAAAGTAAGAAAATATAGGTTTTTAAATTTTTTTAATGATGTGTCTGAGCCTATATGACTGTCAGGCAAAAGCAAGCAGATATAGGAAGGGTTTGAAGTGCTTAAAAAACAGGGAAACCACAAATCAAAACTGAAGATGACATTAACAAAAACTGAAAAGAAAAGTACTCAAGCATAAAATAAATGGAAACCATCCAACCCAAAAGAGAAAAGAAGCATAGAATCAACTGGAAAACATGGTTTAACATGGCAATAAATATGTATCTATCAATAATCACGTTAAATGTCAATGGACTGAATGCTCCAATCAAAAGACACAGAGTGGCTGATTGGATAAAAAAGCAAAAACCTTCAATCTTCTGCCTACAAGAAACTCACCTTAGAGCAAAGCACACATACATACTGAAAGTGAGAGGATGGGAAAAGATATTTCATGCCAATGGACAAGACAGGAAAGCAGGAGTTGCAATACTCATATCAGACAAAATAGACTTTAAAACAAAGGCCATAAAGAAAGACAAATAAGGACACTATTTAATGGTTAAAAGATCCATTCAAGAAGAAGATACTACAATCATCAACATATATACCCCTAATTAGGAGTACTCAGATACCTACAACAAATACTAACAGACATAAAAGGAGAAATCGATGGGAATACAATCATAGTAGGAGACTTTAACACCCCATTCACAACAATGGACAGATCCTCTAGACAGAAAAGCATTTGACAATGTCCATATAATACTCAATGGAGAAAAGCTGAAAGCCTTCCCATTAAAATCTGGAAAAAGACAGGGATGCCCATTCTCACCACTGTTGTTTAACATAGTATTGGAAGTCCTAGCCACAGCAGTCAGGCAGCCAAAAGAAATAAAAGGCATCCAAATAGGAAGAGAAGAGGTAAAACTATCTCTGTATGCTGATGACATGATACTACATAGAGAAAACCCTAAGGACTCCAACCCCAAAACTGCTTGAACTGATCAACAAATTCAGCAAGGTAGCAGGATATAAGAATAACATTCAGAAATCTGTTGCATTTATGTATACTAACAATGAAATATTAGAAAAAGAATACAAAAATACAATAGCTTTCAAAATTGCACCTCAAAAAATCAAATACCCGGGAATACACCTGTCCAGTGAGGGAAAGGACTTATATGCCAAGAACTATAACATATTAATAAAGAAAATTAAATACGATGCAAAGAAATGGAAAGCTCTTCCATGCTCCTGGGTTGGAAAAATTAATATTGTAAAAATGACCATACTACCCAAAGCAATCTGCAGATTCAATGCAATCCCTATCAAATTACCCATGACATTTTTCACAGAACTAGAACACACAATCCAAACATTTATATGGAACAACAAAAGACCCAGAATTGCCAAAGCAATCCTGAGGAACAAAAACCAAGCAGGAGGCATCACTTGCCCAGACTTCACACAATATTACAAAGCCATAGTCATCAAGACAGTTGTGGTACTGATACTAAAACAGACAGACAGACCAATGGAACAGAATAGAGAACCCAGCAATAAATCCAGACATCTTTGGTCAATTAATCTTTGACAAAGGAGGCAAGAACATAAAATGGGAAAAAGACAGTCTTTTCAGCAAGTATTGTTGGGAAACCTGGACAGCTGCATGCAAATCAATGAAACTAGAACACACTCTCACACCATGCATGAAAATAAACTCAAAATGGCTGAAAGATTTAAATGTAAGACAAGAAACCATCTCATTCCTGGAGGAGAACATAGGCAAAACATTCTCTGACATCAACCTTATGAGTATTTTCTCAGGTCAGTCTCCCAAAGCAACAGAAATAAAAGCGAAAATAAAGCAATGGGACCTAACCAATCTGACAAGCTTTTGCACAGCAAAGGAAACCAAAAAGAAAACAAAGTGACAACATTGGGAGAAAATGGCTTCTAAATGATGCAACTGACAAGGGCTTAATATCTAAAGTATACAAACAACTTACACAACTCCACAGCAAAAAAGCCAACCACCCAATGGAAAAATGGGCAAAAGACCTGAATAGACATTTCTCCAAGGAAGATGTACAGATGGCCAAGAAGCATATGAAAAAACGTTCAACATCCCTGAATATTAGAGAAATGTAAATCAAAAGTACCATGAGATACCACCTCACACCAATCGGAATGGCCAGCATGAATATGTCTACAAATAATAAATGCTGGAGAGGGTTGGAGAAAAGGGAACCCTCCTGCCCTGTTGGTGAGAATGTAAGCTGGTACAACCACTATGGAGAACAGTATGGAGGTACTTTAGAAATCTATCCATAGAACTACCATATGACCCAGTAATCCCACTCTTAGGCATATATCCGGTCAAAATTTTCCTTAGAAAAGACACATGCACCCACATGATCATCACAGCACGCTTCGCAATAGCCAAGACATGGAAACAACCCAAATGTCCATCAACAGATGATTGGATTAGGAAGATGTGGTGTATATATGCACAATGGAATACTACTCAGCCATAAAAAAGAATGAAATAATGCCATTTGCAGCAACATGGATGGAACTAGAGACTCTCACACTGAGTGAAGTCAGAAAGATAAAGACAAATACCATATGATATCACTTTTATCTGGAATCTAATATACAGCCCAAATGAACCTTTCCACAGAAAAGAAAATCATGGACTTGCAGAATAGACTTGTGGTTGCCAAGTGGGAGGGGGAGAGAGCATGGTGGTTTGGGAGCTTGGGGTTAATAGATGCAAACTATTGCCTTTGGAATGGATTAGCAATGAGATCCTGCTGTGCAGCACAGGGAACTATGTCTAGTCACTTATGATGGAGCATGATAATGTGAGAAAAAAGAATGTGTACATGTATGTGTAACTGGGTCACCATGGTGTACAGTAGAAAAAAATGTAATGGGAAATTACCATTTAAAGAAATAAATAAAATAAAAAATAAATGCAAAAAAAATGGAGAAAAAGAAAACCTTTTGAGTTATTTATTTTTTTTTAAATTCTGGAGTGAAATAATTTCTAATAATAATTCCAAATTTAATGTCATTTTAATGAAAATTCCAATAATGTTCAACTCAAATTGTCACCAAAATATTTGGAATTAGCAAAAGTATAACCTAATCACTACCATCAATCTTTTAAAAGTAAGTTGAAGCCAATCAACAAGGAAGAAATCCAAGATGGGTCAAGGTTTACCCTGTACTTAGGAGTTCCATTAATAATAAAATAAATGTAAGCTATTGTAAAGCAATGGTGTTTAAATCAAATTCTAGAGCAGAAATATATTTCTATTATTGAAAATTAAATTAATTTTGGCTTGTAACTCACTTTGTACTCCAAATAAAAGATAAATAAATTTTTTTAAATAAATATTTGATATCTATATATTGCATCTTTTAGGAACACCCCAGTTTTATTTCAGTTGGTATGTACTTATAGCCCCAAAGAATATTAACTCAGGCTATTTTTTGCATTAAAATTTGGGTTTATTTCTATTAATATTTTTTATTTCTAGGTAATTATATTACCTGCTGTCCAAAATTTAAAATAATATATAATATAATTTTATCATGTAAACTAAGCAATTTCAAAATACTTATTGATTTTCATGATAGACAACAAGTAGTAGGGTTGAAGATGGAAACATGGAATCTATCGACATAGACGATGTCTGTAATCATTAGTTTTTCATCTTTACATGGAGTTTCTACATTTTTATTTTGGCTTTTGAATTTTTAGGACCACACCCATGGCATATAGAGGTTCCAGGTTAGGCGTCTAACTGGAGCTGTTGCTGCCATCCTATGCCAGAGCCACAGCATCAGCAGATCTGAGCCGCAATGCTGGATTCTTAACCCACTGAGCAAGGTCAGGGATTGAACCCGCAACTTCACGGTTCCTAGTCGGATTAGTTAACCACTGAGCCACAACAGGAACTCTGAGCTTCCACCTTTAATATGCTTTTTCTCATACTGTATTGAAAATTTCTCATACTCTATTGAAAATATTCACTTTTACAGTTAATAGTATTGTATTTATAGTTTTAACTTTAAAGCTTTACCTATGTATGCCTATGTTAGTTTCACAAGATAAATTAGCAATCATTACATTTTTTGATCTATAAATATACATAGGTTTTAGTTCTTTAACATATTGGTAAATTGATTTCTAAAGTTACTTTATTAATTTATAAAGGAAAAATAATAATTAGTATCAGTTTGTCAATATTTCATTGTTACTTTTGCTTATATAATGGTAGCAAAGAAAAATATATTGTTCTTTAATATTTTTTTACATTACAAATGTTCTCTGTACCATTTGTCCACATATCTACTAGATACTAGAACATTTTATTAAACTATATAAAATGTACTTCCTAGCCTATTTTATAACATACTTTCTCTACACATATAAATTAGTCCTTAGGCTTTTATTTCTGATGTTTGGATTTTTACCAAAGTTTTAAGGAGTTAAAGCAACTGGATCATGACCCATTTTTCTCTCCTTCCCTTTGGGACATTCTAAGAAGAAAGGCAGGTGACCCAGGCTAATCTTCCCGAAAACATGGTGATAATTGGACCTCCTGGCCAATAGGCTAATTATATTGCTATGAGAAGAGTCTTTTATCTATGGAATGCCTTTAGCAGACTGCCTGCAGTTTAGGATTGCTTTTTGAAAAACAAACCTAGAATCTTTATATTTACAAGGTATTCTCCTTGGAAAATGCAGTAAAGCTATAGCTGTACAATTCATAACAAAAAAGGTTTTCCATTTTGGAGATCTCTCATGAATCTCTTTAGGATTATCTTCTATTACTCTAGGCCAGGGAGGTCATGCACAGCACAGAAAATAGAAGACCAGAGGAGTTGCTCTCAACATCTCAGTCTTCTTCCTGCTTCCACTGTGCACAATCACTTCTTACATCAAAATTGTTAGCAAACATTCCATCCTGAGTAAGGGCTAACAATAAAATCTCTTACGTATGATAAATATAAGAAATGCATGCCTGCTGTATACAACAACTTGTACTAGGTAACACATGAGGTCCTTGAAACTAAGAATTTATAACTTTGTTCTTAAACACTTTGCAGAATCAAGCAATATGGAAAAGATAAATTGACCCACAAAAGATATATAAAAAAAGCTAGTCATAGACATATGGAATTTAAACTACTGAGATTTTGATGTGGTGATATCGCCTAAATATACTGGAAATACATCATTATCAGCATCAGGGTTCTGCATTTCTCTAAAAAAAAGGGGAAAAGCAACATAGGCTTTTATACTAGGCATTGGATAGCAAGGAAACTTAGTCGAAGACTGGAAAACTGTCAATGCATGCATTCTAATGGTGGAACATTTCATAAAATTGCCTCCCCTCTGGCAAATTAGAAGGCAAGTAAATGCACTGAGTCTATGATTTTGCTTGATAGAATCAGGAAAAGAAAATATTGGTTATCACTGGCTATATTCTACAGGGTGCTACAAAGTAAGTTTAGAAAAGCAAATTCTTTGTAAATAGGATTAAAAGAAAACTCAGGGAGTCTACATTCTGGGACTTGTTGGGTGAGGAGATGCAATTGATCCTCTAACTGTGCAAAACACAACTGAGAAGAAATTCCTATAACGAAACAGAAAATCATCCTGTTGTCAGGGCAGATCAAGGTTATTACCATTATGCCCTCTGTTAAAACTTAAGTTTTGAGTTTCTCTTGTGGCTCAGCAGGTTATGAACCCTACTAGTATTCATGAGAATCCCTGGCCTCACTCAGTGGGTCAAGTATCCGGTGTTGCCATGAGCAGAGAAGCACATTTTTTGATCAAGAGGGCAGCTGTGTAAATTTTCAAATTACTTAACTCTTTTCTACTGTCACTTTGGCTGAAAAATGGTCTCTCCAAAATGTCTATGTCCTAATCCCTGGAGACTGTAAGTTCATTGGGATGGCAAAAGAAACTCTGCAGATATGACTAGCTTATGTATCCTAGAATCTCTAGTGAGTCCAAAGTAACCACCAAGGTCCTTATAAAAGAGAACATGAGGGTCAGTGTGAAAGAAGGAGATGTGAAGACAGAGGCAGAGGACAGAGGGAGAGAGAGGAGGAATTTGAAGATACTATGCTGCTGGCTTTGAAGACAGTGGAAGGGCCACTAGACAAGAAACAGGTAGCATCCATAAGTTGGATAAGGCACCAGCCTAGATCCTCCATAGGAAGCACAGTCCCATTGATACCTTGATTTGAAGACTTCTGATTTCTAGAACTGTACAATAATACATATGAAAGATAATAAATTTATAAGATATTACATTGTGGTAATTTGTTACAGCAGCAATAGGAAAATAATAAAATGACTTTCAGTTCCCATCCATTTGGGAAGTTATACTTCCCTATCACACTAACATCATTCTTGCCAATGTGACTTGCTTTAATGAATGAATCATGAGGAGACATGACATGCTACTTCCAAGGAGAAGTTTTGACAGCTATCGAGTTTCTGCCATTTTTTATTTTCTACTGCTACAACAATGGCAATGTCCCAGGTAGGGGTAGCTTCATGCTACTGGGCTCAATAGTGAAGATATATTTATGGAGTAAGACCACAATTGATCTTCTATAAACCTACAACAGGAATACAAAATGAAACATTGCTGATGTCGTGCATTTGCTACATAGCTATAGTTTAATTTGGAGAGAAAGGATATCTTGCACCCAAGTAGCTAAGTCTTTCCATGTAGGATTTGTATGTATTACTGGTCACATTTTTTTAAATCTCTTAATGCAATTGTGAAATCTTCATTATATACGTTATATACCTTTCTCATGTTTTCTCTGGATTTGCAATTATTCTTTACATTTTAATCAGTAATTTTGGGTATGTAATAAGAAGGAACATAAATATGTCTTCAAGTAATTTGAAGACTGCGTGTGTAAAATTAGATTATTAGTCCTTGGATTTCTTTAAATCTTTTTTCTGTTGGTTTGATTATTTGTTTAGTATATAATTTCTGGGTTATATAAAATTGTTGTCCCATTGCACTATGAAGGCTAATGTATTAAAGAATACTGTGGCCAGACGAAATTCTAATATATATGAATATATACATTTCTGACCTTGAAGGCATTCTGCTAAATGAAATAAATCAGTCAGAGAAAGACAAATACAGTATGATCTCACTTATAAATAGTATCTAACTTAAAAAAAAACCTACCAAACGTATAGAAAAAGAAATCATATTTGTGTTTAGAGGCAAGGGGGTGAGAGGAGGAGGAACTGAAGGAAAAAGGTCCAAAGGTGCAAATGATCAGTTAAAGGTAAGTAATTGCTAGGGATGTAAAGTACAACATGATGACTGTAGCTCACATTGCTCCATGATATATAGGAATGTTGCTAAGAGAGTGATCCCAAGGGCTCTCATCACAAGGGAAAATGTTTTTTCTTTTTATTGTGTCTTTATTAAATGGTGGATATTAACTAAATCTATTGTGGTAATTGCTTCACAATATACATAAATCAAACAATTATGCTGTATAGCTTAAACTTTACAGTGATTATAACAATTATTTCTCAATAAAAATGTAAAAAAAAATAGATAGGTGAATAATCCCAAATGAGTGTTGGCTGTGTAAAGCATAGTGAGGGTTTAATTTTGAGATTAAAAAGATGGAAGGAGATAGACAAAAATTCCTTATTAGAAGTGATGTCAAATTGAAAGTATTCTAAAGGATCTAGTCTGATTTAGAAAAAGTAAAAAGCTACTGCACACCAAAGGAAACCAACAACAAAATGAAAAGGCAGCCTGCAGAATGTGAGGAAGTATTTGCAAACCATGTATCTGATAAGGGACTAACATCCAAAATACATGAAAAAAATTGCATAATTCAATAGAGAAAAAAATCCCTGTTAAAAGTGGGCTGAGGATCTAAATAGACATTTTTCTGAAGAAGAAATAGAGATGGCCAACAGTTACATGAAAAGATGTTCCACCTAACTAATCATCAGGGAAATACAAATAAAGCCACAAAGAAGTATCACCTCACATCTATTCGAATGGTTATCATCAAAAAGACAAAGACAGCAAGTGTTGGCAAAGATGAGGAGAAAGAGGAACTCTTGTGCATTGGATGGTAGGAATATAAATTGGTATAGCACTATGGAAAACAATATGGATTTTATTTGATAAATTAAAAATACAACTATCATACGATCCAGCGATCTTATTTCTGGGTATGTATCCAAATGAAATGAAAACAGGATACTGTGCTAGCAAGTTCACAGCAGCATAATTCGCAATAGCCAACATGTGGAAACAACCCAAGTGTCCACAAAGAGACAAATGGACAAAGATATGATATATATCTGAAATCAATAAAAACAAGTATCAATAAGCCAAAAGTTTGCATGGACATCTTGGAAGCTTTTCACATTTTAACCTTACTCTCTTTCCAAGTACTTTCTGTGATATGAATTCAAGATTGGCCTTGTCACTCATTTTGACCAAGGGATTGTGTAGAGTAGTGACAGGATTTCAGGGCACATTTTACTTTTGCCCACGTATACCCTGGTGAATAGTGATGATGCCCCTGATGTAGGGTATTGATTCCATCAGCCTGCAGCCTGGTGAGAGGATCTACAATTTAGAAACAAAAGGAAGAAAGAAAGATGCTGAATTGTAATAAAATTAAGTATAAGGAATCCAATATGTTTAAATCACTAAAAGCCTCAGATCATTTAAACCTGCAGCATAACTTAGCCTATCCTGTTGTTTTTTTGAAAATAAGAATAAAATAGGTAAAACTTGCCTAGTTATAAACATGCAAGTATGAACATACAAGTACACATACACAAAGAATATATGCGTACACCTTGAATGAAAGAGAAACAATATAGATACCATAGGGATTAAATTAGAATTACAAGATATGACAACCATCATGCTGAAAAACTGGTAAAAACAAATTTAGAGATAACCAACTGAGTCATGGTTGACTTGAAAGCCATAATAATTCTCTACCAATTAAAGAATTCAGCCAGTATCTCAAAATCTCTATAAATAAAATGCTAGATCCAAGTTGTCTGAGAAGCAAGTTTTACAAAATATTTAAAATATAAATGGTTCCAATCTTACAAATACTGTTATAGAGAATAGAAAAGGGACATCTGTCACTTTGTTTTATTAGGCTAAGAAAATCTTAATACAAAAATCTGACAAGGAAGTAATAGGAGAAAAGAAAATTACTTACCATCCTAGTCATTAATACATAGTACTGTATTAGCAAAATGAATCTAGTAATGAATTTTTAAAAAAAGAAAGGTAAGCCTGACATAGTTGGGTTGATTCCTATTAACAGATAAAAGGAGAAATAATAAAATATGTAATTATCTCAATAGACAAAAAAAAAAACTTTCAGTAAAAATCCATATTCATTTGTTATTAAAGTAAGTTATTACAAATTTAAAATAGGGTAGCTTGATGAAAGGCATCACAAAATAATGAAGCAAATATAATATTTAATAGGAAGGCATTTAAAGCAGTTACTTTTAGACCAGATACACTATCACCACTTCTATTCAACATTGTAGTAAGACACCCTTGACATTAAGAAAATAAATCATATAAAACTGAAAATGAAAAAGTAACAGCATCATTATTTTTAGATCATGTGATTATATAGAAAACCCGAAAGAAACCACATGGAAATTTTGAATTAATACATAAATAAATGTGCCAAGTTTTTGGATTATCAACATACAAGTCAATTGCAGTATTATACACAAGGAATGATAATTTTAATGTAATATAAAATGCTGATCACATAATTGCATTGCAAATTACATAAGATATGCAAACTCATAAGAGATAATTTACTTATAGGGAATAAACTTTATTACAGACTTCGAAGCAGGTATAAATAAAGGAAGAATTTATTACAAGTTGGATTGTTGTCAATTCTTCCCATTATTGATCTTTAGGTAAGATGAATGTAATCATAATTAAAACCTCAACGGTGTCGTTTTAGAACTCAATAACCTGATTCTAAACTTTATATGGGCAGACAAAGGGCAAGTAATAGTCAAAATTTTCCTAAGAAAAAAGAGCAAGAGTTACCAACAGTCTTAAGACTTGAGTATTGTGGCAAGAGAAAGCAGATTAAATGTGTTTAGAAGATAGTAGGTGTGTATTTTCTCCTCGTTGGGTGGTTAAGGATTTCTTAAATCAAATAAATGGCACACACCATAATGGAAAATATTGATTACTCTGTCCGTATTAAAATTTACAACTTATTTTCATTAAAAACAAAACAAAACAAAGCATGGCCATATACAGAAAGGCTGGGATGTGGTAAAGAGATGTTCTCATTACATACCCATGGTTTGGGGATATAATTTTGTACATCATTGTTGAGCAATTCAGAAATCTTAGTGAAGTTGAACCTACGTGTACTATCAAAAATTCACAATCAGTAGAAGATAAAATCAGGTCAGTAGAATAGTATTTATAGTTTTTTCTGCACAGAATAATTGTTGGAGAAATGGAAGCTTTCAAATCCTTAGCCGATAGAGAGCTCAAAGACAGGACATTGCATGGTGATTTAGAAAGTAGAAATGAAGAAATAGTTTAATTTGAACAATGACTGGCTATTATGATGGAGGTTTCCAGATAGCCAAGGGTTGGTTAAAATTGTTATTTTGTGACTTGAGTCTCTTCTGTGATTATCAGAGGCATTTATAAGAAAAAACCTAAGTAGTTTCTCTTATGTTCATAAAATAAGCTAGATGTAGCTTTGCTACATGGCTTAAATGGTGTCATTTGCTCAGAAAATTTTCAAGTTTGGTCTCCATTATGTACTTTAACAGCAACCTATGGTAAATTCCCTACCAAAAAAAATCCCTTGCACTAGAAGCTTTTTATCTATAGCTGCATTGATCAGAATAGGAAAAAAAAAAAAGGTAGTGGCCTAAATTTCCATTAATAGAATAGTAGAATGGATGATTACTTTACAGTATAATCATAACACAGAATACTATATAGCTATACTACATATAATACTACACTATAAAATAAGTGAACTGAAACTATGCATAACATGACTGATTCTTAAAATGTACTATAAATTAAAAAAATCAAGTCATATATAATATAGGATTCCATTTATATTAAAAGTAAAATTTTAGACAAATGACAGATAGGAGATCTATCTGGTAAAACCACAGAACCAAACCAAAAATATTAAGAATTGATGGTTATGACTACTTCTAGAGAGAAGGAAAAATGATGAGTCAAGATTAAAGGGCTGTTAATTTTCAACAGGGGTTCTCTCAATGGGAGTGGAGAATAAAGATGTTTGTGTTTCCAGTATTCTTTAAATTATATATATTTTCATGTGCATGCAATCTTTAAAATGCGATGATTTTAAATCTCTTTAAATCTCTTTAAAATGTGATGATTTTACAATATTCGCCATTTTTACATTTTGAAATAAATTACTACTAGTTAGACTTTTTTTTTGCTTTTGTGGCATATGGAAGTTCCCCGGCCAGGCACGGAATCTGAGCCGCAGCTGCAATCTATGCCACAGATGCTGTTGTGAGCAATCCTTAACATACTGCACTTGGGGATGGAACCTGTACCTCTGCAGAGCCAAAGCTGGATCCTTAACCTGCTGTGCCATGGGGGAATTACCAATACTAGTTATATTTTTCTTTTAATCTTTTTTTGGGCCAGTGTTTCCATTTTTCTCCTTATCAATATAAAAACTTAATCATTATGTTCACTCTCCCAAAACTTATTGTTTATCTGGTGTTCCCAAATACTCATGTCTTATGTTTTTATTCGTGAGTCACTGCCTATTTAAAAAGTTAAAGTTTTTTTTTTTTTTTTTTTTTTCTTACAGATATGTTCTATGTACAGTAAGTTTTCTAAGGACTCAAATGACTGAAGTCTGTTTATTTAGCACTTATGCATTTAAATGACGGTCAATTTAGGGAGATTGCCTCATGTTACTCTTTCATTCAGTGCTGTACTTGAGAAACAGGATGTTGATCTTATATTCTTTCCTTTTATGTGATCTATGCTTGTTTTCTTTCTGAGAGATTGTCATTAGTATTCTTAAATTTCCCTAGCAAGTTATTTCTTATTTTTCCTTTTGTTGGAGCTTTATGAACTAGCTATTTCAGGGTAAAGACATTGAACTATGCTTTTCTCTACCTCTGGAATCATATACTTGATATTATTTCTGTAAATACATATTCTCCTTTCCTTCCCACTATTCATTTCTTCAAAGGCACCTCTCAGAGAGAAATCAATCCTTCTAATTCTATCCTTTATATTGATTGTTTTTCTCATATTTTATTTCTAACTAGGCTTTCTTAAAGATTTCTGGGAGAATTTCTCACCTCAATTTTCCAACTCACTAATTTTCACTTTCCCGGTAGCTCATGCGAATTTTAATTAAAAATGAGCTTTGAATAGTTGATGTAAGGTCTGACATAATGTAATTTGTATTGTTCAGATTATATGAAAAATAATCATTTGTCAAAAAGAAAAGAAAAATAATGTGATTTAATTTATTTTTTGTCAAATCAAAAATTATCCTATCTCAATTTCTTAGGCTACTTAGATATAATAGACCTCCATAATTACCATAAATCTTTGCACATCCTCAATTATTACAGAGATTTCAGAATTTTCTCACATATTCCATTATTTTCTTCAAAAGCTTGTGTGTGTATGAGAAAGAGAGCACTTACATAACAATTTTAGTAGATCTAGTTTAAACAAATTTAATTTTTTAGACAGTTTATCAGATTTTTTTTCTAACAAAAGTCATTCAAAAGCATTACGTTTGAAGCATTTATTTTCACTGAGATCTCAACTAAAAATACAGTTGAGTACAAATATTTCAGCCATTTAATATAGTTTATTATATTCTGTAATTTTTACATTTTCAAATTTTATACATTTTTGCATTGCTAATTTTATACAGCTATTTTGAAACATAATTGTGCAATGCTTCTTTAAACTTTAGACAGGATTGAGAAGAGGTAAGAAAATTCATGAGCAGGAAAAGAGATAAGAGTCTCACATATTTCTGCCCTATGGCTTTTGAATAAAGCTATTTATAAGTACATATCTGTATTGTGAACCTGATGCTGATTAGATCAGTAGCCTTAGCCATGACATCTGGACTTTCTTCTTGTCACCTGAATTATGGATATAATGACACTTACCTACTTCATAGGGGTGGTGAGTAAAGAAATTATATTATTTATAAAATGAAGGAGGAAAATACATATTAATAAAATCAAAACTATTTTGCCTATTGTATTTTTTCCTTCAGATGTTCAAATGATTTAAAGAACATCAAAATCTACAAAAGAAGGTGGAAATAGTTTGTGTATAAGGATTTACTGTTATGTGCTCTGTGTATATACTTCAGCTATAAATATTTTTTCAAAAGATAATTTCCTATAGTTAACACAGCAGTCATCTTAATTATTTAAAATTTTGTACTCAATTATTCATGTATTAATTTAAACTTTGTAATTCATATATTAATTACTGACCTTTGGGTGTCATAAGGCAAACAAAACATCATTTATATGATTGAGAATTTTTAATTTTGTAATGAATTATTATATAATGTGATGTATTTCAGATATTATTTTTCCTATTCAAAGATATTCTGTTTTGTCATCAAAATTACTTAATTCTGAATATTTAGTTACTCAGATAATTATTTATTGGTTAAAAGTGCAATGTTTGGATTGGCTATCTTAACTCTAGAGAAAATAATTAAATATAAAATTGACTTAACTTAGTGTAACATCAGACTATTATCCAAACAGTATATCACCTTGAATCAGTTCTTATACTTAATTCAATTTTGTAATCCATCACTGTACACTGTACACTGCATATAATAGAAACTCAATTTGTACAATCTGAATAAACAAATTTATGGAAGCTGATAAAAAATGTCAGGACTTTTTTTTTCTACAAAGAGTTCAAAAAAAGGATCCTGTCTGATTGATGCAAATAGTTAATTGAAGTAGCCATTTCCATTTATGATACCAATCTGAAGATTTCATGCTAGATCTATTGCATTTTTTTTCTGTTACATTATTTACTGTGTTTCTGAATCACAGGTCATGTTATAAACTACTTCAGTTTGATGTAGATTTCAATGAAATACCTCAGTATCATGAATTTGGATTCCTCCATTCTTTACTAAAATCTTTCAAGGACATTTTTTAAACCTGACACAGATCCCTAGTGGAATTCTCACGACTCTACTATGCATAATGACAATAAAAATCAAGATTTAAAAGGTACAGCACATGTTTACCACTGTGCTTACAACACTGCATAAAGAACATCTTGACATTGAATGCATTTGAATTTGTTACCAGTAAATTGTGCATGGGATGAACAAAGCACATCATGTGTAACTGTTTCTACTGCAAATCACTTTGCACTGTCTCCATCCAAGAAACCCGTGGTCATGAGGGCATTTTTACAATTCATATGCTTAAGAGTTTTGGTTTAGTATTCATTTTAAAGATGAGATTCTACTTAGATGTGGGCCAGTTTTATACTTGGTCAAACAAAGCCCAAATTTTGTATCAGGGCAAAAGAAGAGATCAGATGGGATTTGAACTAAGAAATGCAGGAGGCCCTAGTTTGCGATCTTTCCTTTTATCCACATACATCTCACCATTTTATTAATTTAAATTCTCCATTCTGGTTGAAGCAAAGGTGAAAGTACAAGTTTAGCTAACAGGGAACTGTATTTAGTTTGGTACAGATTCACTTACATGGTATGTTAAATATGAAAAAAAAAATACAATGATAATAATCACTTTGTTCTTTCAAATTTTCTATGCAACTCAGGGACATGCTTCAAAGAGAAGGATTCTCAAGGCAATTTCTATTGAAAACCTGCAACAATAATCTCTCTCCAGTAGTTTCAGGTTTAAAAAATGAGTTTCAACTAAAAATATGCCCCACACAGGCATTTTCCCTTAGTTTGAAAAATGTACTTAATTATCTTCAGGATATTTCCTTTCAAATTTGCCCCCTGAGGTTCACCCACTTATTCTAAAGTTGCCACAGAAAGGTCAGGTCTCCCTAGTGTTTGCAGATACTTGGTTCCACTTAAAGAGTTTAGAAATCAAAGACAAAGAAGATGGAAATATTATTTCTTTCTTATAAGATGACTCTTTTTATCCTTTACAAAATAAATTTATCTCAAAGTACAGATGATTTCCACTTATTGAATGCTCAACATTGGAATAAACATTTCCAAGTTACAGAAGTGAAAATATGTGTTACTATTAAACAGTTAATAAGAGGAATCTCACTGTGAGAAATCAGTTTAGGACAAATCCCCTCAAAATCATTAATTTGGAAAAAATGCACAACATTAACTAAGAAAACCAATTTTTACCTATGTCATAACAATCACAATTCCACATTAAATTATGGGAGAAAAAGTTTTGCAAATTATGAAATTACCAGATTTTTTTTTACATGAAAAACAAAAAGCTATTAAAATCAGCAAATTATAAATAGAAGGTGTCAAAATCTAGGAAACTTTCCTCAAAACTTTTGCCTCAGTCAGCTTTTTGGTTTTAGTGTCAGACTTTAGAAGTGGAGTGTGGCCATGTAGGAAGAAAATGAATATAGAAATATATGAAGTAGCTTATAGAACGAGACACCTGGGAAAGGAGAGTCTAAATCTCATTGGAGTCAGAGGCATTAAGCAACCAGAGGCTTGGCTACCCCAGACCAGTATGATTAAAATGCTTTCACTGTTGCTGGCACTATTGGACCTCAGTCATCATTACTCCTGTCCTCAATTCCAACAGAGTTGACAGAAGAAATTTACTTTGTACCCCACCTTCTGGTTTCATCATTGTGTGTGAGAGCATTTTATTAGCTCTGCCTCCACCACTTGCCAGGGAAAAGGGAGGAAGAACCTGTGCAATCCCACCACCAACCAGATTTTATAGTGTGGCTTTTCCTAAACAAAAATAGCCCTCACAGGCTGGCCAAGGATGTCCATTCCAGAACAATCTTTTTTTCCTTTTTAGGGTTGCACCTGAGTCAATACGGAAATTCCAAGGCTAGGGGTCAAATCAGAGGTGCAGTTACTGGCCTGTACCATAGCCACAGCAACAAGGGATCCAAGCTGCATCTGTGACCTACACCACAGCTCACAGCAACTCTGGATCCTTAACCCACTGAGTGAGGCCAGGGATCAAACCCACATCCTCATGGATACTAGTCGGGTTTGTAATGCTCTGGGACACAATGGGAACTCCCAATCATTCTTTTCTTTTCTTTTTTTCTCCATACCATATAGACCAGTGGAATCAGCAATGCTAAATTTTCGGTGTAGATGATCAAAGAAAATGACTGTGGAACCACTCCTTCATACCTTCATCCAACTTGTAATTAAGTTATTTAATGTTCATAAATAGATAAAAAAAGGTGGGAAGGGAATTGTTCAACCTGCAAATCTTAACCACAGTAGTGGCTGCATTACTGTTCTATCCAAACAGAACATTTGGATCATGTTCACTGTCTAAGCAGGACTGTGACTATATGTGAGAAAGAGGAAGTGTCCCAGGTGGTCTTTTGCAACAATGTTTTTCTTATGTCAGGGTATCTACTAGTTACCTATTTAGCTCCTTGTCTTTTTAATATAGGTAATATTTTAGTGAAGAATGACCCTTTCAGAGTTTCAAATTCTCGCTTAGTTCTCTACATTTTACTTCTGAAGTTCCTTAAGTCTCCTCAATTTTCCAATACATATATTATATATGTAAAGAATAGAAATAAAATAGGTAGATAGGTGGGTAGAAAGATAAACATACAGGCAGGTACATAGAAGACTTAAACCATCTTACACTGCAAAACTATTTGATAGTTACTGGAATGATGCTATTTTTTCTAGCCTTTCCTAATATAAACTAAAGAAAGTTATCTCCCCAAGTTCTCCATAAATTAGAATATTCTCTCCCACTTTGTAATGCTTCATGAACATGACTGAAAGTTAATGTATATTTTTCAACTTCCAAAAAATCATAAAGATGACAGATTCATACATTTCAGCTTCTTGAACTTATTTTTAAAGTTTGTCTCATAACTGTTACTTGTATCAAAGAGAATCTTGAGAATGACATCAACTCTTCAAAGAACTGACCTCATCATTCAGCAGTATCCAAATAACCTTTGGCAGAAAGGAGTACACTTTACAATACTTGTTTTTGATTTTTGACCACATAGGCTAAAATTTTTACAAGAACAATGTCTGATACCACTGCATAAATAAGCAACCGCTGCTCAAGGACTAGAAAGTTCTTGCAACTTCAAATAAAATCTACTGACTTAGCTAACCTTTCCAGGACAAAAACTTTTCTAATGACCTCTGCAGAAAAATTTAAGCAAAATCTTTAGGAAAAGTATCTGTGTCTAGGAAAAACTTTTCTCCTCATACCTTAGAGAAATATCTCATCTAGATTCAGCAACAGAATAGAAATCCTTTTATATGACAATAATAAATTCAGATGCCTTGAAGATTAGACCAAAATTTCTCCAGTTAAACGTCCGTTCTCTCATGGCCAATGACATCTTGAGTCAACTGTCAGAGAGCAATCCTGTTTAACCCTTAATCCCCACTGGTCATTTTTTAGGTTTGAAAAATAATTTTATGACCAGGCTGTACTTTCAGTAAAACCATTTCATGTATAGAATTCTGTTTTAAGGATTGATAAAGTTAGAATCATTTATTTTACAAATATTTCATCCTATGTATGGTTTCCTCTAAAGAAGTGAAGTGAAAACTCACTGCTTGCTCTTTCTTTCTTCATTTTTTTTTTTTCTTTTTTGGTCACAGCTGCAGTATATGGACATTGCTAGGCTAGGGGTCGAGTTGGAGCTGCAGCTGTGCCCTACACCACAGCTCATGGCAACTCTGAATTCTTAACCCACTGAGCAAGGCCAGGGATTAAACCTGCATCCTCACCAACACTATGTCAGGTTCTTAACCCGCCAAGTCACAGTGAGAACTCCAGCCTACGGCCTCCTTTCTATGTACTAAGGAGGGTAATATACATGCACACTTCCTTCCCAAAGACACACACCACAACAAATACAAAGATGTCTTCTCAGACTCATTTTCAGCTTTGTATTCACAGGCACCACTCTGCTACACCCTCAAGAACAATGCCAGAGTGGTACTTACAAATCATGCCAAATCACATTATTCTTCTGATTAATATCATCCGATGGCATTCTCCTTTCACAGAGAGTAAAAGCCAAAGTCCTCACAGTGGCCTCTACATGAGCTGCACCCTCCCACCCCCCGCTTATTACCTTGGGACCTTATCTCTATCATTTTCCTCTCACTCACATCACTGCAGCCATATGAACTTTTCTTCTCTTCCTCAAACATTCAGGCATGACACAGCCTTAGCATCTGTATCCTCTTCCTCCAAATCACTCAGGGCTTCATTGTCATGGTCATGCCCACACCTTTATCCAAGTATAGGATCATGTACTGTCTATTGCTCTTACCTTCTCTTCGAAGTGCAACCTCTCCCCCACTCCCAGTGCTCCAAAGACTCCTTTCTTGGCTGTATTACTGTCCATTGAAATGTATCAAGTTCTAACATACTGTAGTATTTGGCAAATTTTAATTAAATAAATCAAAATTTAATTCAATTTGCTAAATTAAAAAAAAAAAACTACTCACAATTCTAGCATCCAATGTCCATGTAATTGCCAAGATCAAGAGCCAGTATCACATTTCACGTTACTTTAGCCATTCCAACCACAGGAGAAATCCTGCACATGTAAAACAGGGAGCATGTAGAAGAATGATTACAGCAGCACTTGACAAAACACAACATAGAAACACCTCAAACAACTGAGTATATGAATAACCTGGGATATAATGAATGATTCCATGGCAAAGGGAATGACCTAGCATGGCTTATGGAAGCAAGGATGGCTCTCAATAATGTAAATTATATTCATCTAGAGAAATAGAAACTTGATTGCTCAATTTACAGAATTTTCCTCAACTGCCACATTCAATAGGGTGGAATATTTCAACAATTTTTGAATACACTTAATGTCACAAATAGAAACACAAATATGAGTTTAAAATGTTCAATAATTCTAAAATATACTTTTTAAGATATATCTATTTCATTTATTCAGAGAAAAAGATGATCTTATATGTTCTTCAGCTTCTCTGTCCTTCCCTACTCCAAATCAGAGAATACAAGGGTAGATGAACAAGCTGTAGAAGCCCATGGCTTTGGACAGCATAAGCTTTTGTTTTGAGGACAAAGGACAAGAAATTTTGAGAAGCATTTTCCTGGGCCTGAAGGTCTACAAATTGTACTAAAGCATCAAGGAGTAATGAATTACTACTGAAAGAGATAACCATGCGAATTTTAAAATGTGCATGTGTGTGTGTATTTGCAAGCTTGGTAGTTTGTTATGTGGAATTTCTTTGATCTTTGTTCCAAGGCAATACTGCCTGAGCATAAGCCATCACAAATCTGGATAGTTACACTTGGTAAAGATAATTATATCAGAAAAATGGCAGGATGAATAAAGGATTTTTCCTGAGGTTTTTTCCCCCATTGCTTTGGATGAAAAGGTGGATGTATGCCAAAGAACAAATGAACAATTATATAGAGTTAGGATCTATTTTTTTGTCCTAGTCCAATGTGACCAAAGAACACATTTAATAGGCTAGTTCAATTTCTGGTTTTTGTTTGGTTGCATGCTGATCCCAGAGAGACTATCCAAGTGACTAAGTGATAGAGAGCAAGCTAAATGCTGCTGGCTTCTTTGGAAAGAGCAAATTGTACAGTGAAATTGATGGGATAGAGGAAGTCAGTGATAATAAATTATTCGAGATAACAATAGTCTTAGGGCATGCCTAAATTATCTATTTAAATAGTACCCCATAGCTGAGCTGCATATCAGAATGCAGTTAAATTTGTGCTTGGGGTTGAGATTATCCCGTTGTTAAAGGTTAAATAACCCTGATACTACTTTCCTTAACATCATATATTTTCCACTTTTAATCTATCATTAAGCGGGCCAACCATATTGAGATCATACATTCAATGAAGTAATTAAACTAATATATCTTTTAGTACCCTGCATTGTTAGTCAATACAAAACTACTTTACATGAAGTCATTGGTGGATTATATCTTCAGGCAAATTACAGAGGTATCTATAACAAATCAGATTTCTGAGAGCAATACTTTAATTTGTCCTAAAATTCCACTTTGAAATTTCCAATTAACTCTTCTGTTTGACCTCTACCTCAAGGGGTCCAAGTAGAAAAGCCTTCAAGGCAATGGTTAATTGGATACATGCTTTCAAAGTTAGAAGTTTGAAAAGTATTTTTATAACTAATTCTTTGGAAGTAGACACCTATATTTAACTGAGGTGTTTTACTCTAATTTCTGTGTTTCATAGTATAAACAGCTGATCTTCTCTATGATTTTCTCTTTGAAAAAATTGATTTCTAGAAATCATATCCTTTCATATAAGAGAAATTATTAATGTTTGTCTCCTGGTTTACAAAATTAATTCATACTAAAAAGGCAGGCAAGGCTAGAAAGTCATCTTTGTTGCTAATTTCTTTCAGGGTTTTATTTTTCTGCTATTTTTAGAAAAATGTTAAATAAAACTGCTGTTCCTGCAATGATTAATTGGTATATATGGGTTTAATTGTGACAAACAATCTGGTTAAATATTTTACCAAAATGGTGTCATAATAAACATGTGCTTTGATACAGCTCCTACATCAACTATCAAATTAAGTCAAGATAATTAAAAATGTGATATCCAGATTTAGAAATGACATCTTTGTAGAACAGGAAAAGAAGGAATCAAGGTGGTGACTGAGACAAGTCATTGAGCCTATCAGGTCATAAATCAGGAAAGGATGCCAGTGGTTTGACTCAAGGAGTTTAAGAGGCCTAGAAGGGTCCATGTTAGATATTTTACCAGAGACAGTTTCAAGGTGTGAAGCTGGGAGGTGGTTGCATCAGCTCTGGATCAGGAGCCTGTGGTTACTGAACTCTGATCCTAAAGGAGGAAGGATAACTCAAAGATAAACAATAATTTTCAGCTATCACAGAGATTCTATCTATAACATAGGGCTGTCATGTGAGGCCAGACAAGTGAAATATACCAAGAAGATAGTTGCAAAGCAACTCCACAATCCCTAAGTAAGAAGAGCTGAGCACAGAAGGACAGAGTGAGAAAAATAAAAATGAAACAAAAAATTAATGGAAATGGGTATACTCATTGGAAATGGGTATACAAAAACAAATAGAAAGCAAAAAAAAAAAAGAAATCTGATTGTATAAAAGATAAGCAATAAAATTATGACAAAGCACTAACATTTTACTCGTGAACTGTAAAGAAAATTCTAGTATTTTAAATTTATCTTCAAAGAAATAAATGAAATCACATTCATAAAAAAATAAGAAATTATGAAATAAAAACTCATCAAATGAAGCTAGTTAATTAGAATATGAGAGTGAAGCAATTAAATATCTTCCATATGAAAAATGCAACCTTTAAAATTTAAAGATGCATAGAATAAATAGATTTTAGACTATACAAAAATAGTAAATTTTAGTAGTTCCTGCTATGGCACAGGGGGTTAATGATTCAGCTTGCTTCGGTGGTGGTGATGCTTATTTGATCCCTGGCCCAGTGCAGTGGTTTAAGGATACAGTGTTGCCACAGCTATAGTCGCAGCTGTGGCTCAGGTTCAATCCCTGGCCTGGAAATTCCATATGCTGTGAGTGCAGCTGAAAAATAAAAAAAATAAAAGTAAGTTATGATAGAAAATTGAGACAAATCACATAGAATTAAGCATCAAATATTAAAAATGTAAAACTAACAGGTAAGCAGAAGAAGGATCAATTCAGATGTTAATATTGTGTCTGTAAGTTTAAGATAGAGAATGGAGGGAACAGCAAAGAATTGATATTCAGAGTTAAAATTTGATATTTTCAACATGAGTATATTTCTTAGAAAGGCATAAAGTTGAAATAGCACTCAGGATTTTCAGAGGGGAAGTAATTACACACAGACAGTCACAAGCTGAAAAACTGAACACTAGAAATGACAAATATCAGAAAAAAATTAACTAGTGTAGTAATAGGCTTACAGTCATGTTTTTACTGTAGCAATTAATGCTGGAATACAATGGAGCTACATGTGAAAGTAATGGGGAAAACTGATTTCATTGTAGAGGTAAATAATCTGGATATATTCAGAAGATACAGTAGTTTCCACTTCCTTCCACAGCGAAGTAACTGGGACAGAATTTGTACCCTTCACCTCCATCATAAATGACTAAAAATCCAGATTTTCTGTATGAATCAATTGCTCTCAAGAAATTAGACATCAGGCAATGAAGTACAGTAATTCCTCGGAGATGGGAAACAATCTAACAGGGTAAGTCACAGAGCTGCTCTGGTGTACTGCCCAAAGATATTTGAGGTCATGGGGTAGACCGATGGACTCAGTGACATAAAATTAAGTATGTAGGCAAGTCTAGGTATCTACATTGTGTGGGCTCAAGTGCCAGAAAAATAAAGATGGGCAAAGAAAGAACTCCAGAAATCTGCAGAGGGTCCCCTTCAAGTGTGCAAACAGCCTAAGTGGGTGAGGAAACGAACAGTGGTTAGCAAGTGAACCATTTGTAAAGATTAGGGGGAATGGTTCCTAAAACTCAAATAAGGCTTGGGCCTGCACATCTTTTTTTTTTTTTGCCAACTGAGGAGCAAATACCCAAGTTAATGGGACACTGAATACAGTACTAAGAAGATCTTGACTCAGAAGTGGGGAAAACACTACTGCATTGATCTGCCCTAAGAATGCGCATAGGCAAGACCCAAAAAAATAAAATTGTTTCCAAGTAAATTAGCAAATAAAGCTTTATAATCTTCATAGGATACAAAATATCCAAGGCACGCAAGATAAAATTTGTAGTATCTGGAACCTAATCAAAAGCTATGAATCAAGTGACAAAAACAGGAAATTACAGATCAAGCAAGGAGAAAAATCAGTCAAAATCCACTCATAAATGAAACAAATGAGAGAATTACTAGATAATGACTTTAAAAATTGGATTATAACTCTATCACATATTCCATCAAGAAACTAGATTAAAGACTGAATATGTTAAGTAGAGATATGAAAGAAATAGCAAACGAACCAGATTGAATTTCTAAGCATGAAAACTACTATGTCTGAGATGAAAAATACACTAAAGATGATAAATGTTAGATGAGATACTACAGAAGCAAAGATTAGTAAATGTGAAGTCCTGGCAAAGAAATATAGCCAAAAGTGAATCAGAGAGAAAAAAGATTTAATGAAAAATAAAAATGAACAGGGCATCAGTGAAGTGTGGAACAACTTCAAGCAACCATGTGTATGGCTATTTGAGGTTGCGTAGAGTTGGGGGGGTGGCAAAAATTATTTAAAACTATAATGGCACAAAATTTTCAAAATAAGTAGGAAGACAGTAGTGCCACATATCCCAAGTGCTAGGAAAAAATGGAAAAGTCATCTTAGTAATTGTTTACTAGGAGAAAATATCTTTGAGAAATTGAAGGTGAAATAGAGATTTTATTCAGACATACAGAAGTGAAAATATATCAGAGGCAGTATAATAAGCAGGAGGAAAATGATACTGCCTGGAAATCTGGATCTATACAAAAACCAAAAAGCAGCAAAAATAACAAATCCATGAGTAAACATATTTATCGTTTTTATATAATTAGATGTTCATTTCAGTGTTTATACATATTGCATGGTTCACAATTTATGTTGAAGTAAACTGTATGACAGTACATAAAGGCCAGGAAGGGATAAATAAAAGTATATTACCCTAAGGATATTACACATTAAGTGGAATACTATGATTTGAAAAAATTGTGTAAAAAAAAGTAATTATAAACTGAGGAGTTAAGATATGTACTGTAAATATTATATTGACTACTATAGTAATACCAAAAAGAGATTTATGTGTAATAAAGCAACATAGGAAATAAATCAAAATGATAAAAATACTAATTAATTCAAAATAAGGCATAAAAAAGAGAAAATGAAACCAATAATAGGACAAAGAGAAAACAAAAAACAACATGGTATATTTAAATACAGTCATATCAATAATCACATCACAGGTAAATGCTCTACCCATCTCAATAGAGACTCTCATATTGAAATTAAAAATTTATCTCCAAGTACATGTTGCCTATGAGAAACCTACTTTAACTATAAAAACACACTAGGTTAAAATTTTATCTATATATATAAAGAGATACACCATGCTAATACTAATGAAAATAAAGTGCAGGTTGACTTTATAAGTCAGAGTAGATTTTTGAACAAATAGTGATAATACACATAAAGAGGAAAATAAAAGTGTGGTCAACTCATCAGGAGAACATAATAATCCTAAACATTCATGTACAAGTAAGAAAAATTCAAATATATGCAGCAAACATGGACACAACTAAAAGGAGAAATAGATAACTCCCACCACCAGTCTCAAAATAATTAATAGGACACTTAGATCAGTAAAGATATTAAAATATTTGAAAAATACCATCAACCCAATACTTTCTAATCAACATTTTATACAACACTCCACTGAACAGACACAAAATACATATTCTTCTCTCATGCATACAGAACATTTGGCAAGATCAGCTGTATTCTGAGCCATAAAAGGACTATTTTTAAAAGGATATATTTATTTATTTATTTATTATAATTTATTTTTTTCCCACTGTACAGCAAGGGGATCAAGTTATCCTTACATGTATACATTTTTTCCCCTCCACCTTTTGTTCTGTTGCAATATGAGTATCTAGACATAGTTCTCAATGCTACTCAGCAGGATCTCCTTGTAAATCTATCCCAAGTTGTGTCTGAAAAGCCCAAGCTCCAGATCCCTCCCATTCCCTCCCTCTCCCATCAGGCAGCCACAAGTCTTTTCTCCAACTCCATGATTTTCTTTTCTGAGGAGATGTTCATTTGTGCTGGATATTAGATTCCAGCTATAAGTGATATCATATGGTATTTGACTTTCTCTTTCTGACTCATTTCACTCAGGATGAGAGTCTCTAGTTCCATCCATGTTGCTGCAAATGGCATTATGTTGTTCTTTTTTATGGCTGAGTAGTATTCCATTGTGTATATATACCACCTCTTCCGAATCCAATCATCTGTCGATGGACATTTGGGTTGTTTCCATGTCCTGGCTATTGTGAATAGTGCTGCAATGAACATGCGGGTGCACGTGTCTCTTTTCAGTAGAGTTTTGTCCGGATAGATGCCCAAGAGTGGGATTGCGGGGTCATATGGAAGTTCTATGTATAGATTTCTAAGGTATCTCCAAACTGTTCTCCATAGTGGCTGTACCAGTTTACATTCCCACCAGCAGTGCAGGAGGGTTCCCTTTTCTCCACACCCCCTCCAGCACTTGTTATTTGTGGACTTATTCATGCTGGCCATCTGACTGGTGTGAGGTGGTATCTCATGGTAGTTTTGATTTGCATTTCTCTTATAATCAGTGATGTTGAGCATTTTTTCATGTGCTTGCTGGCCATCTGTATATCTTCCTTGGAGAAGAGTCTATTTAGGTCTTTTGCCCATTTTTCCATTGATTGATTGGCTTTTTTGCTGTTGGGTTGTGTAAGCTGCTTATATATTCTAGAGATTAAGCCCTTGTCGGTTGCATCATTTGAAACTATTTTCTCCCATTCTGAAAGTTGTCTTTTTGTTTTCGTTTTGGTTTCCTTTGCTGTGCAAAAGCTTTTCAGTTTGATGAGGTCCCGTGGGTTTATTTTTGCTCTAATTTCTATTGCTTTGGGAGACTGACCTGAGAAAATATTCATGATGTTGATGTCAGAGAGTGTTTTGCCTATGTTTTCTTCTAGGAGTTTGATGGTGTCCTGTCGTATATTTAAGTCTTTCAGCCATTTGGAGTTTATGTTTGTGCATGGTGTGAGGGTGTGTTCTAGTTTCATTGCTTTGCATGCAGCTGTCCAGGTTTCCCAGCAATGCTTGCTGAAAAGACTTTCTTTTTCTCATTTTATGTTCTTGCCTCCCTTGTCAAAGATTAATTGACCATAGGTGTCAGGGTTTATTTCTGGTTTCTCTATTCTGTTCCATTGGTCCGTCTGTCTGTTTTGATACCAGTACCACACTGTTTTGATGACTGTGGCTTTGTAGTATTTCTTGAAGTCTGGGAGAGTTATGCCTCCTGCTTGGTTTTTGTTTCTCAGGATTGCTTTGGCGATTCTGGGTCTTTTGTGGTTCCATATCAATGTTTGGATTGTTTGTTCTAGTTCTGTGAAAAATGTCATGGGTAATTTGATAGGAATTGCATTGAATCTGCTTTGGGTATTATGGCCATTTTTACAATATTGATTTTTCCAATCCAGGAACATGGAATATCTTTCCATTTCTTTACATCTTCTTTGATTTCTTTGATTAAAGTTTTATAGTTCTTGGCATATAGGTCCTTTACCTCTTTGATCAGGTGTATTCCGAGGTATTTGATTTTTTGAGGTGCAATTTTGAAAGCTATTGTATTTTTTTATTCCTTTTCTAATATTTAATTGCTGGTATACAGAAATGCGACTGACTTCTGACTGTTAATCTTATAGCCTGCTACTTTGCTGAATTTATTAATCAGTTCAAGCAGTTTTTGGGTTGAGTCCTTAGGGTTTTCTAGGTATAGTATCATGTCATCTGCGTACAGTGACAGTTTTATCTCTTCCCTTCCTATATGGATGCCTTTCTTTTGTTTGTGTAATTGCTGTGGCTAGGACTTCCAAAACTATGTTGAAGAGCAGTGGTGAGAGTGGGCATCCCTGTCTTGTTCCAGATTTGAGTGAGAAGGCTTTCAGTTTTTCCCCATTGAGTATTATATTTGCTGTGGGTTTATCATAAATGGCTTTGATTATATTCAGGAATGTTCCCTCTATACCCACTTTGGTGAGGGTCTTGATCATGAATGGGATGAACCCTACCTGGTCATTTTGTATGATCTCTTTGATATGTTGTTGGATTCAGTTGGCTAAGATTTTGTTGAGAATTTCTGCATCTATATTCATCAATGACATTGGCCAATAGTTTTCTTTTTTGGTGGTATCTCTGTCTGGTTTTGGAATGAGGGTGATGGTGGCCTCATAGAATGTCTTTGGGAGTATTCCTTCTTCTTCAACCTTTTGAAAGAGTTTAAGGAGGATGGGCACCAGTTCCTCTTTGTATGTTTGGTAGAATTCACCTGTGAAGCCATCTGGTCCTGGACTTTTATTTGTAGGGAGTGATTTTATGACCTCTTCAATTTCATTTCTAGTGATCGGTCTGTTCAGTTGGTCTGTTTCTTCTTGATTCAGTTTTGACAAGCTGTAAGATTCTAGAAAATTGTCAATTTCTTCCAGATTGTCAAACCTGTTGCCATATAGTTGTTCATAGTATTCTCGTATGGTTTTTTGTATTTCTGCAGTACTGTTGTGATTTCTCCTTTTTGATTTATAATTTTGGTTATTTGACTTCTTTCTCTCCTCTTTTTAGTGAGTCTGGCCAGGGGTTTGTCAATTTTGTTCACCTTTTCAAAGAACCAGCTCTTGGTTTTATTAATTTTCTCTATTGTTTCTTGAATCTCTCTTTTATTGATTTCTTCTTTGATCTTTATTATTTCGTTCCTTCTGCTGACTTTAGGACTTTTTTGTTCTTCTTCTTCTAATTCGTTTAGGTGGAGGGTTAAGTTGTCAATTTGGGATCTTTCTTCTTTTTTGAGAAAGGCCTGTATTGCTATGAATTTCCCTCTGAGCACTGCTTTCACAGCATCCCATAGATTTTGAGAGGTTGTGTCCTCATTATCATTTGTTTCAAGGTATTTTTTAATTTCCTTCTTGATTTCCTCATTGACCCATTGGTTTTTTAGTAGCATGTTGTTTAGTCTCCATGTAGTAGGTTTTTTCTCATTTCTTTTCCCATGGTTGATTTCTAATTTCATGGCGTTGTGGTCAGAGAAGATACTTGATATAATTTCTATGTTCCTAAATTTGTTGAGGTTAGCTTTGTGTCCCAATATGTGGTTGAGTCTTGAGAATGTTCCATGTGCATTTGAGAAGAATGTGTATTCTTATTTTTTTGGATGTAGTGTCCTGAAGATATCGATTAAGTCTAACTTTTCTATTGTTTCCTTTAGGATCTCTGTTGCTTTATTGGTTTTCTGTCTAGAGGATCTGTCCATTGGTGTGAGTGGGGTATTAAAGTCTCCTACTATGATTGTATTCCCATCAATTTCTGCTTTTGTGTCTGTTAATATTTTGTATGTATCTGGGTGCTCCTGTATTTGGGGCATATATGTTGATGATAGTAACATCCTCTCCTTGGATGGATCCCTTAATCATTAAATAGTGTCCTTCTTTGTCTTTCTTTATGTCTTTTGTTTTAAAGTCTATTTTGTCTGATATGAGTATTGCAACTCCTGCTTTCTTGTCATGCCTGTTGGCATGAAATATTTTTTCCCACCCCTTAATTTTCAGTCTATATGTATCCTTTGTCCTGAGGTGAGTTTCTTGTAGGAAGCATATTGAAAGTTTTTGCCTTTTTATCCATTCAGCCACTCTGTGTCTTTTGATTGGGGCATTCAGTCCATTGACATTTAAGGTGATAATTGATAGATGATTATTTATTGCCATTTTTAACCTCGTGTTCCAGTTGATTCTATGGTTCTCCATTCTTCCTTTCTTTTTTTGGTTGGATGGTCTCTGGTTATTATCTGTTTGAGTGTTTTTTTTTTCATTTTTTGCGAATGCAACGTTTGATTTTGGTTGTAGTTGCCCTGTTTTTTGAGTATGCTAACCCCTTCCTATAATTGTATGTTTTAGCCTGATGGTTCTGTAAGTTCAAACAGTTCATGACTATATTAAAATTAAGAAGAGAAACAAACAAACAAACAAACAAACAAAAAGGGTCTATTTATTTTCTAACATCCCTTGCCCACATTTTATGATTTTTATGACTCTTTTTTTTCTTTTTAATTTTATTGTGTTTGAAACATGTTCATAATTAAATCTGTATGCTGGCTTATTTGAGTGACTGCTCTCTGATTGTGGTTTCCTCAATCCTAGTTCTTCCTCTTCTTCTTTTTATTTTTCCTTTTTCCTCCCTTTCTTTCCTTCCTTTCTTCTTGGTTTATAGAAGCCCTTTCAGTATTTCTTTTAGCCTGGGTTTTGTATTGCTGTATTCTTTTAGCTTTTGTTTGTTGGAGAAAATTTTTATTTCTTCTTCTATTTTAAATGATATTCTTGCTGAATAGAGTATTCTAGGTTGCATTTTTTTCCTTCAAATATCTCTTGCCATTCCCTCCTGGCCTGTAGAGTTTCTAGAGAAATCAGCTGATAATCTTATGGGGGTTCCCTTGTAGGTAACATTCTGCTTTTCTCTTGCTGCCTTTAGGATCCTCTCCTTATCACTAACTTTTGCCATTTTTCTTATAATTTGTCTTGGTGTGGGTCTATTGGGTTCAAGTTGTTTGGGGCCCTCTGTGCTTCCTGTATCCTGAACTCAGCATCCTTTAGATTTGGGAAGTTTCCAGTGATAATTTCTTCAAATATATTTTCCATTCCGTTATCTTTTTCTACTCCTTCTGGAATTCCTATTATGTGTAGATTGGCCTGCTTTATATTATCTCATAGGTCTCTTATATTGCTTTCATGTTTGTTGATGTGGTTTTCTGTCTGCTGACCTGATTGGATGATGTCCATTATTTTATTTTCTACATCACTGATTCATTCTTCTGCATTATTCATTCTGGTTTTACTGCCCTTAGTTCAGCTTGTATCTCTGCAAATGAATGTTCTAGTTTTTCTTGGCTCCTCCTTATATTTTCTAGTTCCTTTCTGAGGGTATCTGCATTACTGTTCATATCTTCTCTTAATTCCTTCAGTATTTTCACTATTTCTCTTTTGAACTCCAGGTCTGTCAGACTGCAGAGATCTGTTTCATTGTTGACTGCTTTAGGTGAGTTCTCCTGTTGGTTTGACTGGGGGTGGTTTCTCAGCTTCTTCATCTTGCTTGTTGTTTTCTTTCTCCTAAGGGAGTTGTACTCTCTGTGGCTGGACACGGTTTGTCTTGTCACTGCGTGGAATGTTTCCTGAAGGCTGGCATTGTTGGTCAGTCTTTTTTGAGGCAGTGTGGTTTTTCTGGAGTGTTGGCAGAGCTAACAGGGCCTCTCTAAAGCAAAGGAGGACTTCCCAAGGGCAGACAGGACTGGCACATCCACACCACGATGGAAGCAGATTTCACTCAGCTGGGCAGAGCTTGCCCTGGTGTTTTGGGGCTGTGGGGCTCTTCTAGGGGGCTGGCGGTGCTGGGCAGCTGTTCCGCAGGAGTCCAGCGCCCCCCCCAGGTTTGGAGAAGCTAGCTGGGTCCATGAGAACTGAAGAGGCTCTTCCCCAGGGCAGCCTGAGTCATAAGGACTGTCTGAGAATGTAGGCAGGTGTTTACACGGCCTGGCCAAGCTTGTTCTAGCTTTCACGAACTGGCCAAGCTTGTTCTAGCTTTTCTGGGGTGCAGGGCTTCCTGCAGGGTGCTGGTGGTCCTGGGGAGCTGTTCCGAGGGAGTGCGGCACCCCCAAAGGGATGGAGAAGCTAGCTGGGCCACTGCAAACCTAAGAGGCTCTTCCCCAGAGCAGCCCGACTCAGAAGGACTGTCCGAGAATTTGGCAGATCTTTTCACCACCTGGCCAAGCTTGTTCTGGCTTTTCTGGGCTGCAGGTCTTTTCCCAGGGGCTGGTGGTGTTTGGTGCTGCTCTGCGGGGGTGTAGCCCCTCCAAAGGGCAAGCAGGCCAGGGCAGGGATAGCCCCTGTGGTGGTAGGCTTCTGGCAATTGTTGAGGCCAGCCCTCCTGGATGGCAGGCAGCCCCAGGTCCAGCTTGTACATAATGGGGGGTGGGCGACGGAATGCACTGGGAAGCACAACTTTCTGATAGCTAGTGGGCTGGTAAGCTCGTTGTGGCATGGGGAGAATTCTATGGAGGCCCACCCCTTTTTCTCTCCCCTCCCCAACACAGACCTGGCTCTTCTCCCAGGTTCCCTCTGATGTGACTTTCCACTTCCCTGCCCTTAGCATATTGTTCCCTCCTGCTGTGAGGCTCTGCTTTCTAGTCTCCCAGGCAGTCTCTGCCCTGTCAAACTTGACAGACTGGTTTATAGACCTCCCAAGCAGTCTCTGCTCCACCTCGCCCCCCCCCCATCCTTTTCCTGGGGACTAACCTCCAAAAAGGAGCCCCCAGCCCTTTCCCAGGGACTAACCTCCAAAAAGGAACCAAGGTCTCAATGCCCAGCCCCCACCTAGGCATCTCAATTTTTGGTGACTGTGCCCGTAGTTCAGATGATCTGTTCGGTTCTTGCTCTGCTTTTCAGAACTTTGACTTACTGCTACACTCTTCTCTGCACCTGGAGATTCCTCAGGTTCGGTTGATCTTTCCATCGATCTAGGTGACTTTCCAGGGTGCGGGATCCCTTTCTCCTCAGCAGTTCCCTTTCAGGAGTGTCCGTCCAGCTCGGATTCCCCTTCTCTCACTCTCTTTTCTCTTGTTTTATCCAGTAATGTTACGAAATTCTTGCTGTTATTGGAGCTTAGGTTCTTCTGCCAGCAATTGGTTGCTGTTCTGTGTGAGTCGTTTATCCCATAGATGTGGTTTTTTTGTTGTGTTTGTGGGAGAGGGCGAGCATGCCCCCCTACTCTTCCACCATCTTGCCTCCTCTCTGGATATATATTTTTTAAAAAAAGTTCTCTGATGACAATTGGGTTAAGTTATTAATCAATAAAATAAAATATCTAGAAAATCAGGAAGTATCTAGAAACTTAACACACTCAACTTGAGGTTGAAAGAGAGTCAACTTGAGGTCATTTACCATAAATTTAAAGAAAGGATATTTAGCATGATTTTCCATTTTTCTTTAGCCACATTGAGTTAGAGAATTGGATTTTAACTATGGTTGTTTTTTACCCAAGATACTCACAGGAAGTGAGGGAGGAATCAGATTGTCAAGGGGATACACAGATATTTGTCATAAAGGAGAAATTTAGAAATTAAAGAATGTAAAAAAGAAAAGAAAGACAGTACATAAAGGAAATGAGGTGGAGGGAATGTCACTGAGAATACTGGCTCTAGAGATGGGGGTGAGATGAGAAAGATGGGATGGTGGTAGGTGTGTGATTCTTGAAATTTACATCATGGAGAGTCTGCAATTATTGCTATTGTCAATTGTTCAAAGTAGAATTTTCAGATTGATAAATATATTCAGAAGGAGGAAAGATGGAAATCTAAAGAATAGTATTTACAAGTCATATACCATGAAAAAAAAAAGTCAACATTGGAAGAATGCATTTACAACACATGTAACTGATTGGTAAGCAGAAACTTGAATATTAGAATTCGAAAAGGTAATAAGAAAAGCAAACAAACCCATAGAAATATTGACAAATAACATGAAGTTACTCAAAGTAATAAACCTGAATGGTCATAGCACATAAATGATGCTTAACCTCATTACCAATTAGAGAAATGCACATTTGAGAAGATGAACTCCCTCTTATACATAATAATTTAAAAAGGTGATCCATTCCAGGAAGTGGAGACACAAGAAATTATACAGTGGTTAAAAAATGAATAGGTCAACCATTCATTTTGGACAGCAATTTGGCAATGTTTAGGGAAGCTGAAGATGTTCATAGGGTATAATCCAGCAATTTCAGTTCTGGATAAATGCTCAGACATATACATAAGGAGACAGACAATAATATGCTCTGTAATTCTGGTTACAATGTAATAGAAACCATAATGCCTACTGATAAAGGAATAATTAAATGAATTGAGGTATTCTTATTCCATGGATGGACTGGGATAAAAATAAAGCATTCTAGTTGAAGTCAACCCACAAAGGTCAACACCAGTAACTCTTAAAATAAGATGCAAAGAATATAGGTTCATTACAATGTAGTTTACATAAAATTTCCAAGCCATATATTCAGTATTAGTGTTTATGGATGCATACATACTGGGGCTTAGGAATTATGTACACTGATACAAAATGGAGAGTTCTTCTGAAAATGGATACAATGGAATTGCAGAATACATGGGGAGAAGGAATTGATTTTATCTATACTGTCTTGTTTCTTTTTAAAAAATCTTAAATATTGAATATGATCACATTTATTTATTTATTTATTTATTTATTTATTTACTTATTTATTGTCTTTTTAGGGCCGTGCCTGCAGCATATGGAGGTTCCCAGGCTCGGGGTCTAATCTGAGCTGTAGCTACTGGCCTATGCCAGAGCCACAACAACTTGGGATCCTGGCTGAATCTGTGATCTACACCACAGCTCAAGGCCAGGGATTGAACCCACAACCTCATGGTTCCTAGTTGGATTCGTTAACCACTGATCCATGATGGGAAAACCCTGATCACATTTCTTATAACTGGTTAGGTGACTGTTATCCCCACACTTTTTAAAATGTGTTATGAAAAGAGAGTATAGAAAAAATTGGTATCATCTGAATGTAAATGAAAAAGAGATAATACCTGAAGAGTACTTTGTTATTTGGAGGAGCCATTTGAACTAATGAAATTTATATTAACTCATTAAGGAAGTATTTATTTTGGTTGGAGATGACATACTCTCACAAATGTCATACAAAATTGGGCTTTTCAAGGGGTATAAGCATAATCCAATATATTATCTAGTCATAATTTTTTCTCTATAATATTTGTTGAAATTCAACAAATTAAATATAATATCATAAATATTTATGATCCATTCTCTTAAATCTGAATATTTCATATAGATAATTTTGCAACAAATGTTTCTGTATTTCCTGAAATTCATTCATATAACTAAAACATTCCTATTTAATATTCTTCAAATTCATCAAAAATATTCATTTATCTTAAAACCCATATTTATGAAATATACAATGGGGGTATTGAAAAATATGTAAATATTTAAGGGAGTAATTGTTTATTGTATTTGCAGAGATTTTATAGTTGTATCAAACTATTTACAACTATCTATAAAATCATTTCAATAAATGAGAAGAAAAATTTATCTTGTCTGCTGAAATCTGGATACTTTTTTTAAGATTTTAATTTTTTTATTATAGTTGATTTACAATGTTCTGTCAATTTCTGCTATACAGCAAAGTGGCCCAAACATATATATATATATATATATATATATATATCACTCTTTTTCTCAAATTATCCTTCATCATGTTCTATCACAAGGGACTTGATATGGTTCCCTGTGCTATACAGCAGATACATTTTAAATAGTAGATGAAATCTTAATATTTAAAGAACAATTTTAATCATAAGATAAACTTAAAAGTTTTTAATTGGCTAAAATGTTCTCATTATTTTTCCAATTTTTTTCTCAAGATTATCTTCACTTTTGGTTAATGTTTGAGAGATTCAAAAGAGCTTTTTAAAAAATTTTGATAGAAATACACCTCACTTCAGCGATATATACTTTTTGTTTCTAAAAGCTTTCACACATACACAGAGCTGTCTCATTATGGAAATGTTAACCATTGTTATCATCAATAGTGAAATATCTTTTACACATTACTCATTAGTAAAAATTTTAAACTCTAACTTTCTTTTGTTAAGTAATCAGAGTGACATTCATGGATAATGAAATATTTGAAGTGATATCTTCCATATTTGAAAAATAAGTTTCTGTGTTAATAATATAAACCTAGTGATGCCAGACTGCTTTAATCATGAAGGATTTTCAGCAACAAGACTATTCATTCTCAGCTTGTGATTTGCCTCTGTCTCATTCTATAATCATGAGCATATAAAGATTTTTAAGGAGGAAAGAGGAGGTTATGAAGAATGATTGTACATATAATCCTTAAAATAGAACTAGCACACTAAGAAATAAATTCAATATTTTGTGGAAGTCCTCTGAAGCCTAATTTGTTTCATAAATATCTTTGAATTCAGTGACATTATTCTAATCAAACAGAAAATAATTTGAAATATCTAATATAGTTAGGAAGAGTTATCTGTGTGTTTTGATATTGTGTCTTGAAGGAAAACAGAAAGAAAATGGTAGAAAAAAGGAGACACCCCCAAATTACCAGCAGCAAAAGTGATAACCTTTGCTTGCCTCAATGACATTGGGAAGGTTTTCCTGGACTTGTCCTTGGTCACACCACTTACGTATTTCAGTTTGTTGGCTAAAAAGACAAAGTCACTGCAAGTAATACTGGCTTTTCAAGAGTTAAGTAGAATTATCTTAATTCTGCCACCAGGGATGATAAAACCAGGCTGGAATTTCAGAAAGATTACAGCTTCTGTTTTTTGGGCACTCAGTGAAATGACTTAGTGGCTGTTCAGAGGAACCAAAGTCATGGTAGCTCTTTCCAGGTTGGCACTTGTGCTTGTGCAAGGGATGTTTGAACCGAGCAATCCTCTCCAGGGTTTGAGTGACCAACACTATCTGGATAGAGCTACAGCATTGGCCAGAAATTTGATTCTGTCCAGACTAAAGAATGCAATGGTTTTGTGGTCCTTTGAATGTCAGTTAACTAATCTCTGTGTCTATTTCTTATTTCTAAATGAGGGTTATTTCCATTTTGAGAATGTGGTAGAAAGGGATTAAAAGTAAAGAACTTGTGTTTGTTACAAGGCAAACTGTTCTATATGACATAGTGCAGTGATGAATATGAGGTGATAAATCATAAGGAGTAGTATGTAGAAGCCAAAGTCTCAGAGAAGTGAAGAGTGAAAGGGAAACAGAGAGAGATGTAGAGCTCTGGTGGAAAGAGCCTTTGGCCTGGAGGGGCTGTCAGCCCATTAATGCACTTTTGGAAAAACTGTCGTCTTTCTAATAGTCAAGGCTGTATCTTTTTGCCACTTACTAGCTTTGAAACTTTTGGCTCACTTGATCTGTGTGATTTTGGCAATTTATGCTCCTTCTGAATGATTTTTTCCTTAATATAGTAGGATTATAATTCTAGTATTATAGATGTGTTATGATGATTGATAAAGCTAATATCTTAAGTGCTTCAAATAACTCCTAGTCTGTAGTAAGTACTTAATAAATGCTATTTGTTATTATAATTATCCTTGTCTTTGCTTCTAACCTATCTTTTTTGCCTTTGTTGGTACATATATCTATATCTATATATATACACATAGATATGTAGAATTATACATATATAAAACATTCATAGAAGCTATGCATATTTTCAATAACAATATTATAGACATTTATGTACTTACCCCAAATGTATAAAGTATATTATTTATGTCTTTGTAAAGCTCGTGTTATCTTCTATGACTGCTTTCTCAACCTTGTCTCAATCTTTTCTATGAATTTATATTATTTATTCCTGTTTTTCTTTATTTTTCATTTGTGTCTTATGACAAAGTGGATTAACATACACAAGCAATATATTTTCCCTTGTGTAGTGTAAAACTGTTGAGAAGGCGGCTCCTGCTCACAAACTGTAGCTCTCTTGTATGTGGTAGGGCAAGGTGGCTTTTTTTTTTCACTTTTTAACATTTTATTGAATTATAGTTTTTTTACAATGGTGTGTTAATTTCTGCTGTGATTCTGTTATACATACATGCACCTTCTTAAATGTAACATGATTGGAAGTGATATATGTAATTTTTGTGTTCTGTTTAAGAAATGGGTGTGTCTTTCCATGTTGTCTTTCCCCATCCACCAGAGGCATGTACAGAAATATGCGACTGCGGGGAAAGATGGAGTCACATAATGGGAGGCATCAGCAGGCAAAATAAAACTACTCATCCAGACTTCAGACAGTCACATGAGAAAGAAATGTGTTCTGAAACTTTGGGTTTGGGGTGTTAGGGCAGATGAAAACAAGCTAACTAATAAAAGTCTATATTAGTAATCAATATGTTTATTTTTAAAATTCTGCCTGTTTTTTAACTTCACAAAAATTTTGCAATATGAATCATTCTGTAGCTTTTTAGTCTTCAGTGTTATATTTTTGCTATTTGATATCTGCATGCAAACATCTATAATTTTTTCACTTTTATTGCCATATGCTATCCAATTGTATAAATATGACACATTAAAATTATTCATTGTATGTATTTTTTGGTTCAGTTGGCAAAAGTTGTCATCTTTATGATAGTTAATGGTATATCACTTCCATACTGTTCAATCAAGTTCTAAGTTTGTTCCCAAAGTCCTCTTACATAATTTGCTATGTTTACTCTTGTATATTTCTTATTTTTATTTCTGTTGTAAAGAATGTTGATGTGGGCAAGGTATGGAATCATACTTTGGAAATGTTTGAAAATTTTTTAAAAAATGATTTTTGACATGTATTTACTTTTTGTTAATCAACCATGCTAAATGCATTTATTTATCAAATATTTTATCTGTAAATTCCTTGCATGTGCTATATACACAAGAATTCCATTTACAAGTAATTATAACTTTGTTTTGGCCTTTTAAATCTTTTTTTTTTTTTTCCAGTTGCTTGGTTTTCTGCCTTTTGGTTAAAACGAGATACTTAGATAATTAATTATGAATTTATCATATGTTCTGACATAAGTTTCTTAAATTTTCCCTCTATGTTCTGCTTCAGATATTTCTCACAAGTTTTAAGCCCACCATACTGCAGCCATTTAAGTGGGGTTTTTTTGTTTGTTTTGGGGGGTGTCTTTTTTCTTTTTAGGGCTGCACTCAGGGCATATGGAAATTTCCAGGCTAGGGGTTGCATTGGAGCTGTAGCTGTCAGCCTATACCACAGTCACAGCAACATGGTAGCCAAGTCACGTCTGTGACCTACACCACAGCTCATGGCAATGCCAGATCCTTAACCCACTGTGCGATGCCAGAGATTGAACATTTGTCCTCATAGGTCTTAGCTGGTTTTGTTAGCGCTGAGCCACGAGGGGAACTCCATTTAAGTGTTATTAATTTAATTTTTTCTATTGAGGCATATGGTCAGAAAGCAAAGTGCACACTGTTAAGGTGCAGAGTTTGTGGAATATTTAGAACTGTATACAGGCAGGTGACTACTACACAGATAAAGATAGTACATCTCAAGTACCCATAGGCTACCTCTGGCCTTGTCACATCAGGTTTCCACTGCCTGATGGACACCACTATTTATTTTGGAATTTAATATCCAAGGAATTGCATGGCTTCTTGGGGCTAGGTTTCTTTAACTACATATTTTATCAAGTTGTCCTAGGTAAGGACCATCATTAGGTATTGTTCTTTCAAAAAGTATATCTGATATTCCAGTAAGCCTTCTGTAGGATTTGATTGGTAGCACATTCCTCATCATTTAATTCTAACTCTTTCTAATTTGAACTGTAATTTTATTTTTATCTACAAACTAGAAGTGTATTTTGTAATTCAAATGAATGTTATTTCTCTAGATATGTGTTTGCTTCAGATGATTTTCTATATGATACCAACAACTTTAAATTTATGTATCTTCCTGGATTTTCAGAAATCATTTATACTATGATGGTATTCAACATAATGCTTACACTTTTGCTTTAGTCTATATTTTTTGATATTAATTATGTGTCAGCATTAATTGAATAGATTTGTACCTATATAATATTATTTAGAATTTATTTTAAATGTCTTATTTCAGGCAAGCCTCTTGAATTCAGTGTCTTAATTTGTTCTACTATCTCACTTGTGCTTTCTGTTTTTTCTTCTTTTTCAGTCTGTCTAATCTGAGGTTATTGTTTCTCAATTCATTTACACCCTATGTTGTAAGCCATTGTTAATTTTTATTGGATGTTTCAAGGGGAAAATCTGTTTTGGTTTATCAGAAAATGTCTTTATTCTGTGTTTGTTCTGTCCTTGTTCTGTTCTTGTTCTTGAGAAATGGTTTCACTGATTACAACATTCTAGGTTGAAATGTGTTTTCTTTCAGCACATTAAAGTTATAACAATTTCCTTCACTTCCCTTCTTGTCCTTGAAAATTCAGCTCTTAGATTAATTGAATTTCCTTTGTAGGCAATCTCATTTCACCTCCAACTGCTTTTAGGACTTCCTTTCCATCTTTGGTTTAGCAGCTTTACCATGCTTTGCTTGTGTGACTAATTTAGTGCCTTCTCTTCCCCCCTCTTTTTTATCATCAACTTGATTAAGTGATATTCCTGGATCTATTTCCTCTAATGTCTTATTTTTAAATTCAAGTTATTTATGTGTTCGACCAGATCACTTTTGTCATCCAGCTTTCTCAAGTATCCTTTTATTTGATATTCATATTTAATATATTTTATGATCTGACAATATCCATATCTGAATATTAGCATATTTTAGTGTCTGATAATTTTCATATGTGAAGTCATTGCTTGTCTGTAATAGTAAACTTTTCTCTGGAATTTCTACTGGTTCTCACTCATGGTGTCTTAATTTCTTGTGTAATTTTTTATCTTTGTACTATGAACTGGTGTTACTTAGAATTTTTTTGCAATAACATTGAAATCTTATTGAAGTTGAGTTATAGAAAAGTTTATTTTCTTTTGCTTTTGTTGCTTGCCTGGAAGTAATATTATTCCAATACAATTTGAAATTTTGATTTTTGTTATATAGTTGCGTGAAATAAGGCATTACATCCTGTGAGGTATCCCTCGTGAAGATGAATTCTCAAAGAAGACATTTTTACCCCTTCGTACACTATGGATATCAAGGCAGGAATGTTTCCAGCTGGTATCTGAGAAATACCATCTGATATTTTAAAATATACAAAGGCTTTATCAGACAAGAAAAAAGATTCATTGTAATTTATTATAAACAAAAGGTAAAATATAAGTAATTTCCCGGTGATTTTTGTGTTCCCTTAATGAACACAAAAATATTCACCTTTTTAGTAGCAATAAAATGGAAATCAATTAGTATTTAACAGTTTTGCACTATAAGACCAGTCCTAAGACACTTTGGGTAAGTATTTTTGTTTGTTCTTTTTCTTTTTGACTGAAGATTTACTTCTTTTAGTGTTTTGTAACTGTCAATTGTAGACTCCAATTAGTTACTAGACACCAGCTGCAAGAGATAAATGTTTCCTATGTAACTAAGATCAGATAAATGTTGGTAATTGTGTGTTAAAGAAAATAGCCAATCAGTAGGAATATTAGTCTTCACTAAACCCACATTTGGAACTTCACTTGCTCTGAATTTATAAAGAAATTTACAATATTTTCTTTTTAAATGATTTTTCCTTTGGAGCAATTTGGTTAACATTGAGTTTAATTTTTTCATTTTCTTTTTTTATATATGATTTTTATTTTTTTTCCATTATAGATGGTTTACAGTGATCTGTCAGTTTTCTACTGTACCCACCAATCCCACTCTTGGGCATATATCTGGACAAAACTTTCCTTGAAAAAGACACATGCACCAACATGTTCATTGCAGCACTATTTACAATAGCCAAGATTTTTTTCAATTTCTATTGAACTTTTCATTAGGATTGGAAGTCACCCTGAGTGACTTGGAAATTAGGACTGTGGCCATTCAGAAAAGACTGTTCCCAGGAAACCTGGCAGCAATCTGACTGGTCAGCTGGACAGCACGACTGAACATCAATGAGGCCACTTCCAGCAGCCTGACCCTTCCCCCTTTGTTTTCTCTGCTGTGTTACCTGCCTGTGCTACTCTCTGCTGTCCTGGGACATTCAGGCTTTCACATTCTTCTAAACAACTCATCTCTCATTAGTTAACCAACCAAGCTAGGAGTCTGCAGAGAAGGGTATGTGTAAACTGCCTACTCATGGAGACTTTCCAAAAGGGACAGGGAAATAAATCATTTTGAGGAAATTTCTTCTAAGGCCCTCAACTCCCGTATTTACTATTTTCTGAAGTCCATTTGCTTTAGAAGGTACACATGGGCAAAGGATCAGAGCTATTCTCCTTTCTCATTCCTATTTTGCAAACATCCTTTACTCATTGTTTAGAGCATATAGGCATCTTGAATCTTATGATAACTTTCCTAGAGATACAGATGTGAAACAAAGTGATAGAACTATTTGTATCGCAGAAGCCTTTTTTGTTTATTGTTAAGGCTCAAATAATTATTCCCTTTACTGTCTCACTGTGAGTTGCATTTCTAAAAAGCAAACGTTTTGCTATTTTCTAATTCTTTATAAAATGTAAAATAATTTATGCACCCATTTTGTTGTGGAGAAGTAAAATAGAGTAATCATTAATATACTTCAGGCTTAAAAATACGTGACAGTAATCCAAAATTTCTCAAAAGATGTATACTACCAATATATTATTTTTTTTTCTTCAATTTTTTTTTTTTGGTCTTTTAAGAGCCATGCCTGCAGCACATGGAGGTTCCCATGTTAGGGGTAGAATCAGAGCTGTAGCCACTGGCCTACACCACAGCCATAGCAATGCAGGATCTGAGCTGCATCTGTGGCCTAAACCACAGCTCATGGCAACACCGGATCCTTAACCCACTGCTCAAGGCCAGGGATCAAACCTTCATCCTCCTGGATACTAGTCAGATTACTTTCCATTGAGCCATTGCAGGATCTCCAATACATTCTTAAGTAACTTATAGCACAGAAATAAGAGTTAATGTCTTGAATGTAAAAAAAGCGTGAAAATACAGAGAAAGAGAACAAAATCTAGCAGAAAATAGGGAAAAGATGTATGAACATACCCAAAATAGAAAAATAAATGAAAATGGAAATTATACCAGTAAAAATGACAACTGCATTCATAATGAGAGAAAGGCAAATAGAAGCCTCATTAAGTACCAATTCTAACCTAGTACTCTGTCAACAGGCCAAAAGTCCATCATTGCACTCTGCTGGTGAGGGTATGAATAAGCAGGTACTCTGCAGTATTAAAGGGCACAAGGGTGCCCTTTGAAATTCCCTTTAAAATATTACAACTTCTAGGTAGGAAAATTTGAAGATAGCTAGTAAATTGTCATATGGATTTACATAGTAAGCCAGTAGAATGCTACGAAGTTCTAAAGAGTAATGCAAAATACCTCTGGAATGATAAACAGAATATAACTAAAAAAAAAAATGCAAAAATGGAGAAAAGTGCACACAGACGCTCCCATTCTTAAGGTAAAGGAAGAAGCTAGTTGGAGGTACATAAACACAGGAGAGATATTTGTTTTAGACTTGTTTTGTAAACCATAATAATCGTTTGCAAAATTATAGTACAACATTGACTTTTTCAAATAAAAGTGATGCTTACAAATGAAAAGCAAATGCAACTGAAGAATCCAACTATGATGGCATAATCATACAGAATAGAAATATTTCAGATAACTTAACCCCGTAAAATGACATGATATCCACAGGGATAAAACTGAAAGGAAAACATGTTAAAATGCTAAGTTGTAAAAATTAAATTTTAACTCAATTTTTCAACATAATGTTGCTTGGAAGCCCCCTAGACAAATTTCACCAGGAGCACACCTGAATGCAAGTCAGGCTTCTTAAATTGCTGCAGGACTGGAGAAAAGCCTAGAGGAAGCATGGAGTATTTCAGCAAGAGAGCATTGGGAGATGTTTATTATATGATTTGGGCTTTTCTTGAAAATTCTGGAGGGGGTTCAAGAGAAAGGATTTGATATTTGTCTGACTAGGAAAATTCAGTGATTCGTTGTCTTAATATCTTACTAACAAACTGGAGAAAAATCACTGGGCTAGGTTATCACTGTTTTTTGTTTTTTTTGTTTGTTTGTTTGTTCTTATGTCTGCACTTGTGGCATATGGAGGTTCTTGGGCCAGGAGTTGAAACTGAGCCACAGCTGTGACCTATGCCACAGCTGCAGCAATGCCAGATCTTTTAACACACTGCACAGGGCTGGGGATCTAACTGCCACCTCTGCAGCGACCCAAGCTGCTGCAGTCAGATTCTTAACCCACTGTGCCCAGGTGGGAACTACTAGGTTATTGCTGTTAATGAAACATCCTAACTCATGTGAGTTGGAGGAAAGGAACAGTAGGTTATTAAGGTGATTATGTAAGAACTCTGCTCATATGCAATTACACAATATTTTTTTTTTCTTTTGCAGGTTTTTCTTCCATGGTCAAGTAGTGACCCTATCTGATTACTGTTAATGTTCTATGGGATTTATTTTCATTCATGATGAAACATCATGGCCCAGTTGTTAGTTGCCAGCTGCCATCTGTTAGCTCTCAGATATTTTTTTTCCTCTCCCATTCTTCCTACTTTAACCATGGATGTTGGAAACTAGGGCAGATGATATTAATCTGCAGGATTCTGATCTGCAATATTTCTCAAATTTTGTAGTTCACAGATTATCAGGGAATATTTAATGTAGTTGGATTGGATTTTTACTTTGTTGTTTCCTTTGTGGCAGGATTTAGTTGAATGGCCTGATGCCCTCATTAAAGTGTTGGGAGTGAATTTTTCCATGGGTGACTTTCATTTTTGCCTCCCTTACAAGAAGAGGCACTGACGGCTTTTGCACTTTCATACTCTCTTTTCAAGAATATTTGTATATAAAGACACCTACAGAATGGGAGAAAATACTTGCAAACTATACATCTGATAAGGGGTTTATATCTAAAATGTGTAAGGAATGAAAAACACTCAATATCAAAAAACAAACAAACAAAAACAACAACAACAACAAAAACAAGTAACCTGAATGAAAAAGGGGAAAAGGACCTGGATAGACATTTTTCCAAAGAGAACATGCAAATGATCAATGGTTACATGAAATGGTGCTCAACTTCATTAATCATCAAGTAAATACAAATAGAAGCCACAATTTCATAGCATCTCACTCTTGGCAGGATGGATGTTATCAAAAAGAAGAGAGATAAGTACTGACAAGGTGGAAGAGTCCTTGTAAATGTGGGAATGTACACTGGTGCAGCCACTATGGAAAACAGTATAGAATTTCTTCAGAAAATAAAAAAATTATATATAACTGCCATATGATCCAGCAATCTCCCTTCTGGGTATACCCTCAAAGGAAATGGAATCAGGATCTCAAAGAGCTATTTGCAAGCTCATGTTCATTGCAGCATTATCAACAACTGCTAAAATATGGAAACAATCCCAGTGACTGTGGATGGATAAATAGATACAGAAGATGTGATAGATAGATACAATGGAATGTATTCATTTATAAAGAAGGAGGAAATCCTGCCTTTTTCGATAATGGAAATGGATCTTGAGGGCATTATGCTGAGAGAAATCAGCCAGCAAAGAAAGAGAAATACTGTATAGTAAGACGTATATGTTTAATCTAAAAAAAGGTCATGAAAACAGAGAGCGGAACAGTGATTACTAGGAGTTGATGAAACAGAGGAAATGGGGAGATGTTGGTCAAAGGGAACAAAGTTGCAGTTGAATAAGATGAATTGATCTAGAGATCTAATGTAGCTTTCAGGTGAACCCATCACACATAAAAGTGGTAAAAATATGAAGAGATAATATGTTAATTATAGATGCATATTGAATCATCCTGCTGCACCTTAAATATAATTTTTATTTAAAATATATAAATAAGTGAAAAATATTTATATAGCAAACTTCCATGAAAGATAAAGTGTCTCCCTCCATAGATGAGTGCTACCCACTCTATTAAAGATAATGTTTCCTTGCAGGGTGGAATTTGTGAAGGTTTGCTTGCAGCCTCTTAAAGTTTTTGGGTTTCCTCAACAGAGTGATTCTCAGCTATGATGCAAATCTATGATGGGTGGACCATGTGTATAGGTCATGCATGTGGACCCATCTCAATAATTTGAGAGCACAGGATGTGAGGTGAACAGAAAACTTTCATCATGTGCTGTGCCCTGAGTAATAAAGTCCTCTGCCTCTGATTCAGGAACCTCATGTCTTCTGCCAATACCCACAACACTGTGGCTAGCTAAATTGTTAGCTTAAATATAGGTGGGGGAAAATCTAAGATTCTTCACACTTCTTGACAAACAACATTTAAGGCTTTTGAGAAAAGTGTATGAACCATTACAAGTAATTACCTCAATAAAATTATTATTGCTATTTGTAGTTAGCTATAAACTAAGGGCCTTAAACAAAAGTCATGAAAATGAACACATAAGAATCCCATCATAACTCCCTCTTACTGAGACACTCCATCATTCCTTTGGCAAATTCATATTTTCTACAGCTAGTTAATAAATTTGTCTTTGTTTGACTGCAAGCATTGTTCCTGGTGCTCTTTGACTACTGGGCTTCAACAAAGCTAGTTTCTACTAATATTCTTCTGAAATCCTTGTTGTCGCAGACCAGAGCCTTTGACTCAGTAATAAATAGTGCATGCAAAGAAAAATAACAACAAAATAAATTGTGCATACATCCAAGATCTCTTGCATCTCCACTAGTTCAAAGGGAAGGCCACCATTCCCGCAACCGTAAGGTAAGTTGTCTGGGTTCTGATTATTTCATTGAGACTCGCAGAGTTGGTCTTATTTTGTTTGTCCTTGCAATAAATAAAACCAATATTCCTTAAGAATGCAATCTCTATTTGAAGGAGATATTTACTGAAATGTAGACCTTAAATCTGAGTCACATTCAGATCTCTGTGCCATTGGTAAGAATTTCCCAAATGCCAAGACAGAGGGCAAAATTTTATTGAAAATTCAGATTGTTATTGGAAACCAAGCTTCACTTCTCTCTTAATTCTACTAATCTATTCATGTTTTAGTGGAGCCAGAGTACACAAACATTTTACCAAAATCGGCTAGTTGGCAAGGCCATGGAAGTCATTTAGAAGTTAGTGAAATTTTAAGGAGAAAACTAAAAACTCTTCTATCTGACATGGATATTTGTCAGTGTTGTAAAGAAAAGGATTAGTCAAAAATTAGTTGTCACCTTCTTGCCAAAAGTAAAGAGAAAACATTGTTTATAATTCTTTATGTATATTTCATCTTGAAATTTTTACTTCTGAAAAAAGAGTTTGTGGATTTTGTTGTTGTTGTCATTGTTGTTCAATTATGACTGTGGTTACTAGGTTTCAAAATAGGAAGATGAGGAGGGCATTTAGATTTGGCAGGATTGAGAGACCTTAACATTTGATTATTAATTTAGAAGTTCACAAATTATATTAAATAATATTTCATAGAATATTCAACATAAGAGATGTACATGTAGGCAAATTAAAGTAAATTAACAATATTTATTCAAAGACAACTATTTTTCTTCCCTGGTTTTACTACATAAAAATAATGTAATCATGCTATTTTATTATTGTAAGAATAGGGTTAAATTACTTACAAGCACCTTCTAAATTATACATATTTTATTAGTCAAATATTTTGTAATTATTTTCTTATTGTTAAGATTTTTAAATGATATAAATTTTGTTGGCTATATGTAATTGGAATAAAGAGTTTAAGCTTGTGAAATTTTCTTAATTACACAAATAATGTAAAAAATGGAAGTGTTAGTGAAAGTTAAATATTCAGGTAATTTTGTTGACTTTCAAATGTTTGATAAATATTAAATTGAGTTAATTAAAATATATAATCTTAGGGTGCCTTTCCATTTCTAAATAAGAATCAGAAGTCATGGCCACTGGACCTGGTTGTAATTCATTCTTATTTAAAAGGAAGTGTATTTCTTTTATACTCTAAAAACTCTTTATTGTGTTTTCTCAAATTCAAATTCCAGTTTCAGAAAAATAAACTTCTTTTTATACATTTTATAACTGAATGAACTTTTGGTTTCCTAGAATGCCTGGAAAGTATTGTAAAGAATATTTGCTACCTCACCTAATAGAAGAAAGGAAAGGATGCTAAAAATAATTAATTTATTTGATGGAATCCAAATTGTATTTGATGGAAAATTATTGTGAAGGCTCTTTTTTTCTTTACCAAACTTAAAATAATTGACAAATCAAAAGATCTATGAATTATTTCATTTCATTAAAATATATCATTACTATTTTTCTTTCCATTATATAAAGAAAATCGGGTCATTGCCAGGTTGAGGAGTTCATAAGGTACTGAGAAAGTTGATAAAATAAGCTGATGAAATTCTTATATGATAGTTCATTATTTTCTGATATTATCAAGAAAGTCATTTTTCAAATTAAGTTCGTGTGTTAATATTACTTGCTACTTGTTTAATTATGTAGTCTATGAAAAAGAAAGAAAAAAAGAGAAATAAATAATTTAAAAAGAGAGACTCAGGCAGGAGAGATTTAAATCCAAGAAAGAATTCAAGATGGATTTGAAATGTGCATTATGGTCAAAATGTAATAAGACTAAAATAAGCTTGAACTGTAGTCAAAAGCAATTAAAAGTTTATGTATAAAATATTGACTTCTGTTTTACCTTGTTATATTTGCATCATTTTGAAGACTATTATTTGCACACAAATGTAGGAAATATATTTTTATAGTCCAATATTCAAATAATTACAATTTCAAAGATCTTTTTACATTGATTTGCCTTCTAATTACATTGTGATGACTGTATAAGCAATTACTTTGCTCATTGGTGAATAGACAATTTCAAAAGTAAGTTTTGGAGAAATTTTACAATAACAGAAAAACTATAAACTCCTTATAAGTTTATTCAGCAAGGTTAATGAAAATCCATGCTAATTTTTAAAATTAGTTATGATTAAAGTTTTTATTTGGTAGTCCTCTAATTATAATAAATGTCTAAAGTATGCTTATTTTCTTTTCCCCCTCATTTTCTATGTCAGAGTAATGTTACAATAACTTATCTAATTCTCCAATTTTGAGGCTTACATTTTTAGTGGAACATTATTTACACTTTCTTAACTTGAAAAGACACTAGAGGTTGCTTAAGTTCAACAATTAAAACCCCAATCCTTATATTAACTTTTGTTCTAGCGCCAAAATAATTAATTCTTGCCTTGACTTGTCTGTGTCTACTATTCTTCAAAGTCAAACACTCTAAAGACAGCAAAAGTCTGTCATTCATTAACACCTTTGAAAACCAGTGGCACTGCATGTGCATGTATTCACATCACTGTACCTGCTAGCCTGATTGAACTTCTAAGTTTGCTCGGTATTATTAGGAAATTAGTAATTTACCATTTCATTTTTAAATCAGTGAGCTTGGCAAGAGCAGAAGCCAGAGTCTGTTGAACAAATTAATCCTTCCTCTTTCTCCTGTATGATCTTACATGTCATGGGACTTCTAATGTGGAAAAGTCATTTGCTCAGTGTGTTCAATACACCTGCCCTATCAACTTTATGTGGTGGTTGCAGAGATTTACAATATTCAAGGTATTCAAAATCTGAGAAAGGTTAACAGAGCTGTGTTTATTCTACCCTAATAATAACTTAATTCACTAATCAGTATTCAGTGTTTTGCACATTAAAAATATGCATTCCATGACAAAAAGGAGAAAAATATCCTTTTATCTATAATCAATAAGTAACAAGCCATACATATATATATATACTAATACACACATATGTATACGCATGTACACAAACATGAAGATGCATATAAATATATACAATCCATATAAATAGATTGAAAGATTGATGTATATATATGTGTATGCATAAAAAATGAATAATTTAAAAATAAATGGATGATAAAAAAGAACAAAATTCTGCCATTTGCAACACCATGGATGCACCCAAAGAGTATCATGTTTTCTGATATATATCAGACACAGAAAAACAAATACTCTATGTTATCACCTATATGTGGAATCTAAAAAATAAAACAGATTAATATATTTAACCAAACATAAACAGACTCACAGATACAGAGAATAAACTAATGGTTACCAGTGGGGAGAGGGTAGGGGAGGGGAAAGATAGGTGATGGGGATTAAGAGATACAAACTACGATGTATGAAATTGATAAGCAGTATGGATATGTTGTACATCTCTGGGAAATACAGCCATTATCTTGTAATAATTTTAAATGTTGAATCACTATGTTGTATACCTGAACCTAATATAATATTTTAATTCAACTACACTTTATAAAGAAATAAAGAAAAAATATAAATAAATGGCTAAGTTTATTGACTATCCATATGGGAAAAAAAATGCATCTGGATCTCTATCTCATTTCATAAACAGAAGCTAATGTCAAACAGACCTAAGCATTATTAAAGGAAACCCAAAACCACTACTTATTTTAAAATTGATGATTTGGACTTTATTAAAATAGAGAAATTTGTGCCTCAAAAGCTATGCTCTAGAGAGCAAATAAAAAAAAAAAAACCTGTAAAAAAGAATATACCTTGCAAAATCTGTGAAAGATTTCACATCCACACCTTTGAATAAATAAATAGATAAATGAAAATTCAATAGGCAAAGGGCTCAGAGCTTTGAAAAGTTACTTCATTAAAGATGATGTAAAAGTTATGAAGAAACATGAAAATTTGCTTAGCCACTTACATTATCAGATATTACAAAATAAAACACAATTGGACACCACTATACAACCACTAGAAAGGCTAAAATTAAGAGATAAAAGCATAGGGTGCTATTAACAGTGACTGAAACACTCTCATGCATTACCAATGAGAGCATAATTTCACAGAAATGTTTCAGGACTGTCTGACACTATCCACTGATGCTGAAAATGTGTGCCTTATGGCCCAACAATTCCACACTAGGTGTATATACTCAACAGAAATATACACATAGCTTTGCCAAAAGACAGGTCTAAGGAGATTCAGAGAAGTACAATTTAGAAAAGCCATACGCTGGAAACAACCTAAATGTCCATCTACAAAAGAATGGATAAACTAATGTCCATATAGTCATACAGTGTAATACTATCCAGCAATGCAAATTAAAAAGCTACTGGTAAATATAACAGATTAGAACATTCTCAACAAATGTTGAGTGAAATTAATGGGACACAAAGAAACATGTATTCTATGATTCCACTTTATAAAGTTCAAAATAGGAAGGGAAAAACCCTAATATATTATGAAACTCCAAATACAAAAAATTAAAATAAAGCAAAATAATTGTAGGAAACTAGTTATTTATTAGGTTAATTATGAAGTACATATGCATAGAAATTTTTCATTCCTCATGTTTGTAGAGAACCTGCCTTTAGAAAGATTTACTGCCAGAGTGAAATCTTCTATTCTAATTCAGGATAATTTCATTTAAAGTAAAAGACAGAATATTAACTGCGAATGATTCTTCATTGCCTATGTAGTGCCAGGCTCTATGCTTAAGAGCTTTACATAATGAGGAATCCCAGGGGTTAGAAAAGAAAGAGTAGACAGATGTGAACACATACACTTCTGTCAGTAAAATAGCATATCCAGAAGTAATGCTTAGACAACACATTGGCAAAACACATCTGCAATTTATGCAACAGGATACAGATTTACAACCATAATTTAAAGTGAATTCCTAAATACTAATAAAGAAAAAACATTATCTCCAAATAAAATTTAAATAGGAACAAAATAGGAATACAAATGGACATTAAGATCATGAAAGCTAATGAATCTTAGCCATGTCAAAATAATAGATGGAAAGCCATGTATCATTTCCATGAAATAAAACTGGCCACATTTTTTAAGTTTGATAATATCTAGGGTTAGTGATAACTTAGTAAATAACAACTTTCTTACACGGATGGTAAAAAGATGGATTCTTGTTCTAGTTGTTACATCATGTACAACAAATACATTTTCCAAACATTAAATTTCTAGCTAAGTTGGACCCTTCTTAGGCTAACCATTCAAAGCCCAAATACCATAGTGGTAGTTTAAATGATTTTTTAAAAAGCCCAAAACCCATCCAAGTTATTTTTTAATCACTGTGGGTCCGAAACAGAACATAAAGACCCAGCAGTAATCAGGATCAGTGCCACAGCCTGCTGAGGCCTGGCTCCAACAGTGGGCAGAGGCAGCTGGGAGGCAACTCTGGAGCAGGAACAGGAAACTGAATCCAAAAAGCCCCATGTTTGCTCTTTTGGGTAGTAGATATATAGCTGACAGTTATATCTTTCCTTTCCTTTTTTTTCCCCTTTAAAAGAAACAATGATATTCTAGTCACAAAAATTGATTGGCAACAAGGACTGAAAGTACTAGTTTGTAATCTTTTGTAACCAATATATGAATTTCCACATGGTGTATACTGCATGTAGATTCACCGAAAGTACAAATCTCTAAACTCAGTTAAGAAACAAAGCAATCTGTGGTTGCCTTTTAAGAATTCTTTTCATTTGGTGGATGTCTAATATGATACAATCACAGATTCCATTCCTAAACAAAATATTAGTACAAATAGAGATAGAGATACACAAAATATATGTGTATCTCAATCCTGTAATGTTGAATACACTTCTAGTAATATCATTCCAATTCCAGTCATATGGTAAACCATAAAATCTGAAAAAAAAAAAAAGTGCAAGAAAATTTCTCAAATACCTCAAATTCTGAGCTCATGAGAAAGTAATGGAACTAACTACTTTCTGGGGGAGGTGGTGAAAATACTCCAAGGAATCCAGAATCAAGCTAGATCAGTAAGTAAACATAATCTCTCAAATTGGTTGAATTGTATTTGGATTGTTAAATAAGGGATACTCTAGTAAAAGTTCTTAAAAAAATTAGATGGAATCATTAAAATGTAAGTTGTATTTAAGAAGCCTAGCAGTTGTACTCCCAAAAACTACCCTATATGGTTGCCATTTCTCACAATCCTATATATGACAAAATCAGCAAATTTTCTATTTTTTAAAAAGGCTAAAACAAATTATTACATCACCATACCATGCATTTTATTATCTATTTTTATTAAAAACATGAATTGCTGTACAAGTGAGGTGATGTGAATACCAGTGCAGACAAGTTATATCACCCTGTCATTATAAATAATTACAAAATCCAAGTACCTTAAGCCACTCTTGTAAAAGAGCTACACATCCATCTCTGGTTAGCAGAAGAGTTCTGCTCATTTAGGGATATGGTAGGCTGAAAGAACAGCCAAAATTTCAATTGTTGTTGGCAGCTCTGCCAGAGGGAAGAGGGAGCTTAAAAGGGTCTCAGACCAGCAGTTAAATGCCCCAGCCCTGAAGTGACAATTTTCAATTATGATTGCAACCCTTTGACCAGATTGAGTCATGTATTCCTCCCTAGCCTCAGGGGAGCCAGAAGTGTAATCTCATCATGTATTTAGAAGAGAAAAAAAAAAAAAAGAAAAATATTTGTCACAAGCACTAATGAGTACCAAAACACATTTGATCCATTTTGTTTTTATGACATCAACTTAAACATGTCCCTCCCTCATTCAGGAGGGACACAAAATATGGTAAACGCTGGTGCTTTTCATATTGATTTAACTTAAATGAGTATTTCATTGACCCATGCCTTCTCTAAAATTCATTCTGCTTTGCAAATGGTATACCGTGCAATAAGTTTTTCTTTCTGGATCCTATAGTTCAAAACTAAGAGAGATAATTGTATTGTGAAATTAATGAGATTGTTTCAGCATTTGGATAGCTCTTCTGTAAAATTACAAGATATGGTGCTTTATTGGCTCTTCCTTTGAGGTATTGAATTAGATATTCATGCTCTTATTAAAAAATGGTATCTGCTAGACTACAAATATAATGAGCCTGATAATTTAAAACTTTCCAATATCTGTATTTTTGTAGTCATGGAATGTGAAAGAAAATTTTATTCATGACATTTGTTAAAGACTGGTAATGCAGACTTTATTCAGAAGGGCTATTTTGATTGACACAGGGACCACTGCATTGGACTTTTGCTCTTGGGAACAGAGACTGGGCTCAGATTTGAAAACTACAAGGAAAATGTATACTTATAGCCAAGCATGGGGGCAGGGGAAAATGGTTGGTGGATGGAAAAGTACCAAGGAAGAAAGATTCCTGCTATGGTGACCTAACAGTATGCATGTTGAAGGCAAGTAGGGGCACTTGCATATCAACGGGGAGACGGTGTGGGTGAAGAAGCTGATCCACACCAAAAGTGATCAGATATGGAGGGCAGAAGATTCTGGCTAAATAGACTAAGCATTCTTGTTAAAACTAGACAGTACAAACACAAGCCTCACTGAGAAGAGAATTCAGTGGAATCTCATTAGGGTTTGGCCAAGGATGGAATCTTTGTCAGTAGCAGGAATTGTACTCCAAGTGTTATGTTCTTGAAAATTTCTTGGCCTCAATTTAGGTATCTTGATACAGATTCCCTATAAAGAATGATTATTTTTACAAGTTAATTATGTACATTTTGTGATAGAAGTCTATAGAAGAAGATGGTAGAATGTGAAAAGTTGGAATTACTTTTAAGTATTTTTACTTTTATCTTTCAATAATGTTACTTCTTAGTCTGTGTATCTCTTTCATACAAGAATGTATCTTGTTATGTTTATAACATATCTAATTTAATAATTTTATAAATAATGTCCCTTAATAACATGTAGCTTATACTAAATCATATAGAGCTGATCTCTTTGTTACATGGTAATAGCAACACATTCAGTAATTACTTTTTGTATGAATAATAATGTGTCTAAACAAATTTATCACTGACAACAGCCCACATTTAGTTCTCATACAGTTTTAAGGATATATAGCTCATGATACAGGTCAGTTTAGGCAAGAGATTTTACAACTGATATTTGGATTAGAATAAATTCCAAAGATATTAAAATATGTAACTATGGAATATCATTAAATGTTTAAAAATTATACATTCAGGTAGTATAAATATTGCCTTTAAATTAAATCTACTTTATCTAATACATTTCCTTCACCCCTTTTACTTTAGTACCATCAGTGAAAAACTTACTCTTTTCTGCAAAGGAGTAGAGTCATTACACCAAAATCAGAGTTATGTCCATTTTTTTTTAATCTCAGCTGCCTCCTATTTATAGTGGTGGTCACACCTAATTTACCTTATTCCCTTGAATTGTCAGGACCTGAATTCAACAATATATCAGAGAGCATGTATAACCTATAAATCACTATTTATGTGAACTGTAATTTTAAAAAGAGACTGAACTGCAAGTTTATGCTCTGATCATAGGATACTTGAGGTATATTACTTTATAGATCAGAACTCAACAACAGACACTCAAAAATACTTTTCTTCTCATGTGAATACAAAATTAACTCCTGGAAGCAGATTTATAACCTTAATTTTACAGTCAATTTTACCATTTTTTTTAGTTTGTGAATAAACTCCTGCAAATGGTTTTGTACAACATTAGAACAGTGTTATTTTCTGAGCACATTCTGAAAGCATGTGAACCTGTGAACAGTAAACATAAGAACCTTAGTGTAAGTAATAATTTTTCTAGAAAAAAGGTTTTCAGAAATAAACTTGAGATGCAAAACATTTTGCCTAAGTGTTCCATTTTCTTTTGTTCAATCGCCAGTAAAGTTTAACCTTTGAAGAGGGAAATTTACTGCAAAAGAAGGACCAAATGTGAGTTTTCAGCAGACATTGACAGAAAACCTCTGGTAAACCAGTCTTCAGACTAAATATAAGTCTTACTAAAGGAATTTGAAGATCGTAGGGCAATGGAATAATCCTGTTGACAACAAATCTTGAGCCAAACTCAACTGTTGACTACATTAACACAAACTGCCATATTATGAGCATTGCAGCAAGAAAAGCATGTCCATGTCCAAGAAGAAAAATAGTGCATTTTAGTTTCTACCATCTTACAGAACACAGCTGGTTTTCAGAAAAAAGTATGTAGTAGAAGACAAACCAAGCAAATTCAACACAATTCCAAAAAAGATCACAACCATCAGAACCTCAGGCTGAGGTACAACATAGATATTGGCACTACATGATAGTAAATTTAAAACATTATAGGAGTTCCCATTGTGGCACAGCGGGATCAAATCTAACTAATATTTATGATGATGTGGGTCCAATGCCTGGCCTCACTCAGTGGGTTAAGGATCCAGCATTGCTGTGAGCTGTGGTGTAGGTTGCAGGTGCAGCTTGGATCCAACATTGCTGTGGCTGCGGTATGGGCCAGTGGCTACAGCTCTGATTAGACCCCTAGCCTGGGAACTTCTATATGCTGCAGGAACAGCCCTAAAAAGCAGAAAAGAAAAAATATATATATATAATTAATGTGTAAAAATCCAAATGGAAAAAGGTGAATAACATGCAAAATCAGTTGATTAATTTCAACAGAGAGATGGAAACTATAAAGGTGAAATGGGATGCTAGAAAAGAAAACAGTAAAAAAAATAAAGAATGCATAGTAAAAGACATAAAGGCAGACTCTTTGGAAGACATGGCATAAAGGAAGAAAGAATCAGTGAACTTGAAGTCGAGGGCAGAATTTATATCAATTGACACTAAAAAGAAAAAATAGTGGAAAAATCAGAGTGACCAAGCCTATGGTACAGTATCCTATGATCTAACATAAACACAGGAGTTCAAGAAGAAAAAGGCAGAACAAAGTAAAGCAAATTCAATAAAACAAACAAACAAACAAACCTTGACAGAATAGTTAGAAAATAGCTAACACGGTTGAAGATGTCGATCTGAACATTTAAATAGCAACGTTAAATGATCTAAACACATTTTAATTAAAACCTGAGATTGTCGAATTGGATAAAAAAAAGCAAGATACAAGGATGTGATGTCTATTAGAAACTCATTTTAAATATACAGATAGACATTGATTAAAAGTGAAAGGATGGAAAAACATATGTGATGTGAACACTAACCCAATGAAATCTCGGCTATTTAATATCAGATAAACTAGATTTCAAAACAGGGATATTAACACTGATAAGAAAGGATATTGCAAAATGAAAAACTGTCCAATTCCCCAATAGAGACATAAACATCCTAAGTATATATGCAGCTAATAGTAAATATTCAAAATACATGAGGGCAAAGACTGATAATGCTGAAAAAACAGACAACTCCACCCTTATAATGAGAGAATTCACACTCCTCTCAATAATTGATAGACAAAACAGGCAGAAACTTAGTATGAATGTTGTAAAACCTTAACAATACCAACAAAAAAGTTCTCCTAATTGACATTTATAGAATAGTCAATAACAGCAAAATATACACGTTTTTCAAATACATGGAACATTCATCAAGTGTGGCTATGTTCGAGGCTATAAATCATATTATATATATATATATATATTTCCACTAGAAATCATAAATAGTGGAAATATATTTGGAAACTCTCAAATAATTTGGAATTAGATAACACATTCTAAACTCATGGGTTTAAGATGCAGTCAAAGAAAAATTAAAATGTTTTTCACTAAATTAAAATGAAAATAGAACACATCAAATTTGCGAGATACAGTTAAAGTAGTGCTTAGAGGTAAGTTTTCAGCAACGCTAAAATTTTAAAAATGAGAAAGGTCTTAAATCAGTAATATAAGCTTCCATATTAAGAAACTATAAAAAAAACAAATAAAAAACAGATTAAGTAGACATAAACAGTAATTATTTTAAAACACCAGAAGAAAGAAAAATTAAAAAACAATAGAAAATAATTTAAACTATGTTGATTCTTCAAAAAAATTAATAAATTCAATCAACCTCTAGTTAGATTTACCAAGAAAAATGAAGGCACAAATTACCAACATTGTGAGTGAAAAAAAAAGACATAAAAATAGATCCTGAAGATATGAATTGAATAATAAAAGAATCTATGAACAATTCTAATTCCATACAGTCAACGATTTAGATGATTCTCTTAAGAATAAAATTTGTAGTATCTTAAGTTATCCTGTTACCATCCTCTGTTCCCAGTTCAGTGATAGACTTGAAAATAATTTGCATTCCAGATACCTGTGCCTAAGGGAGCCCCACTATTTGCAATAGAAAAAAAATGAAATAATTCGAATGTCCATTGACTGATGAATGGATAAACAAAGGTGGTCAATCCATGCAATGGAACATGATTCAGGCAAAAATAAAAGGAAAGAAATACTGATAGAAAGTACTGATATACTATAATAAAGATGGACATTTCATACATGATGCTAAGTGATAGGAGCCAGAAACAAAAGTCCCCATATTCTATGATTCCATTTATATGAAATGTCCAAAAGAAGCAAAACAGGCAGAAAATAGAGTACTAGTTGCCAGGGCTAAAGGAAGAATTGGAATTGACACTAACAAGTAGTAATTTCTTTTAGGGGTTAACAAAATGTTTAAGAATTAGTGATGATGGTTGCACTGTATTTGAATGTATGCTTAAATATTGTGCAATGTTAAGTATACATTAAATTTGTATACTTTGAAATGGTTAAAATGGTGAATTTTATGATATGTGAAATTTATCTCCATAAAAAACCTACCACAGACACAGTGTAGTATATTTGTCTCAGACATTAGAATTAGTAAAGGAGCTGTAGTTCTACACATACTATTTCTGTGCCTTACATATTCTATGCCACCTTCTTGTAATTTGCTTCCATAAATTTAATTATTGAATTACTAATTACTTTTCAGTATTTGGTTTAAAAAACATTACTTGAGATAAAATTATTATTAGTTATTTTATTCTAGCCTATGACTCAAATTTGTACAAATTTAATAAAATCACATTATTTATAATTAAGCTTTTACATGTCTTCCTTCTTTAGCTTAACTATTTAAGGACCAATACAGCATTAATCAACATTAGTTATTCAATAATTCTGTAGTGCATAAAATATCATTATTTATCAATAAATAAATGTTAAATACTTTTATTAGTAGAATTTGTTTTTCATCATTTAAGACATTACTGAAAAGTATTATCCCAATAATTTTATATATAAATAAATTTTTTCATTTAGGATTTATAAATCCTTTAAAGACTAGAACTTTCTTATTGAAAAGCCTTCATTTATATCTGTCATAACTGTATTATTTTTCTTTTCATATCTATAAAAGATTTATGATTAAAATGTTGAATGAAAGAAATTATTGTTTAATCTTAACTGTGAGTACAAATAACTCTTTTTCAGTCTAACCCTTTTCAAAAATCAATGAAAACAAAAATGAAAAAAAATAAAGAAAAAATCCAAATGCAAGATCTATGGAATCATTCTCTTTATCAAGAATTGGCAGAGAGGAAAAGATTGAAATAACAAATTACATAGCACCCAGAAAATTTGTAAATAGAAGTGTTTGTGGAGGAGACATAGTCAAAGTGACTGTTGAAGTGGCTCATGTATTTTCAATGTACACGTAGTTTAAAATACATTGATTTTTTTTCTTAAAACGTTCTTAATGAGTCATTGATTCAGATAGTTGCAGAGTGGACTTGTTTATACATTCAGACAGTTCAGGTTTATGGATAGATTCAAAGGCACTATTTTTGATTGCTGATTTCATCACACAAATCGAATTCTCTGTTTTAAATTAAACAAAGTGGTTTTTTTTTATAGTTTATGTTGAAAGAATTGTCTCTATTTTTATATTTCACTTCCAAGTTCTTATGAAAGCAACTTGCAGATGTTGCTTGAAAACTATCAAGTAAAATTAAAGCTAAATTTTCAACCTGAAAGCCATTCTTTTTTTCAGGGCCACACTGTGGCATATGAAGTTTCCCAGGCTAGGGGATCAAATTGGAGTTGTAGCTACCGGCTTTCACCACAGCCAAAGCCACAGCAATGCCAGACCCAAGCTGCATCTGTGACCTACACCACAGCTCAGGGCAATGCCAGATCCTTAACCCACTGAGCCAAGGCCAGGAATCAAACCTGTGTACTCACAGATACTAGTCAGATTCGTTTCAGCTGAGCCATGACGGGAAATCCCTGAAAGCCATTCTTAAACATTTACCCTTTCAACTATGTGAAATTTATTTCTCTCCTTCAATGAGGACATTTTCTAATCATTTCCTCTTCATATTACTTATAGTAGAAGCAAAATTAATAAATTCACTTTTCGAGTAATTAGGTTCGAAAACTTCAATACAAGTTAGTTGTTTGGAACTAGAACAATTCTTTCAATTGATTAAAAAAAGTTGTTTAGAGTTATAATCAGATCCTTTTGTAAGTTTCTCTTAATTTTATTTAATCTATAATTTTGTTTAATCTATGTCTATGTTGTATGATACTATATTCTTTTTCTTTTTAGGGTCACCCCTGCAGCATATGGAAGTTCCTAGGCTAGGGGTCCAATCAGAACTACTGCTGCTGGCCTATGCCATTGACACAGCAATGCAGTATCTGAGCCACATCTTTGACCTACACTGAAGCTCACAGCAACACTGGATTCTTAATCCACTGAGCGAGGCCAGGGATTGAACCCACATCCTCATGTATCCTAGTCAGGTTTGTTACCACTGAGCCATGATGGGAAATCCGGATACCAGATTCTTAAAATGTTTTTTTTTTTTTTTCTCTTTTTTTTAACAACATGGATAACAGAATGAAAGAATATATATAACAAAATTAAATAAAAATTAAAATTACTTATGTTAGTTTTGTATATTATTGTGAGAAGAGACTTGAAGAGAATATTTATGTAGGATGGAAGAGAACTCCAGGAAATTTTATAGTTTATAGTAAGAATAAAAGCAGTAACAATGGTAATAACATCAGTTCTTGTTCTTAATTTCTCTGTATATCTATGTATATATACATTTTTATCACAAGGATACATTTGGGATTTTTTATTATTTTGTTTTACTTATTATTTTCCATACAGATTGACAGGCTATAAAAATATATTCTTTTTATACCTAGACAAGTTTTTGATGTCAGTAAGATGGAAAATAGATTACATGTTATAAAAGTATATTTTATATAAATGAAGTTTTGCTTAAGAAATCAGGATTTTTATTCACTTCTTTGTGTTATAAGGAGTCATTACATTCTGACCCCTTTTCCATTCTCTGTGCTTCCTAGTCAATTTTTTAATTCATATTGACATATTGGATTATTTCTTGTTGCCAGCAAACTGAGTTTGATGAGTTGCTGCATCCATCACTGTTCTGTGTTGCCAGCAACACAGAAAAGCAATCTAATAAGTAACTACAGACAGCCCACGTCATCTCTGGGAAGGCTCACAACCAGATGATGAGAACTATATCACCAGGAATAACGGTCCAGAACATACTACAGGACGGCAACCTCACACTGCCGTCACCACAGTGCAATTCACCCCAGCTTGTGTCTCTACTTCTGCTGATTTGGGCATGGAATTCTGCTGCTAAAATGACTGCCACTGCTGCCTCTGAAAACAAAATGTACTATCTTCATAGCTAGATGCCAGCCTTTCCACATCCCTAGTTTATATCCTGAGGACATCTCATGGGTGAAGCACAAAGTCCCTTCTCCAAAACCTAGAAACAAGGGAGGCTAGAGACTAATGCTATAGGGAATTTTCCCAAAAGTAAGATGAACTTATAGGATACAAAGTCACTAAAAAGAATTATAAATGTCCTCTAGAGGTAGCAAATTTACTTAAATACATATTCACATTTTTTTTCTGTTACATAGACATTTTCTATTCATTTAATTGCTCTTACAAAAATAGTTTTACACACACATAATTATATTCATGTATACATTATATATATTAAATAGATAATTGAAAGCATTGTATTAAATATTAATAAGGCTTAAAATAACTAACGTATACCTAAAACTTTGCTATCATTGCTATCATTTAAGAGAAGATACTATTTTATAATTAGAGAGTTAAAAGAGATAGAAGATGTTGCTGTTGATAATCTCCCCTGAAGGTGAGGGATGATGGTAGTTAAGTAAATCTACTAGTTCAAATTTAACCTTCCATGGTTTTAGTGAGCTAAACAGTGTACCTCAAAGTTATATGTCCAAGTTCTAACCCCATACCTGTGTATGTAAACTTGTTTGGGAAGAGATTCTTTATAAGACTAGTTTCAACTAAGAATCTTAAGATGAGACCATCCTGCATTTAGGGCGAATCTTAAATCTATTGGATGGTGACCTTGTACAAGAAAGGAGACAGAGGTTTGAAAGATAAGGGAAAAACGCCATGTGCAGATGGTGGTCAAGACTGAAGTCGAGCTACCATAAGCCAAGAAATGCTACAAGCTGCCAGACACTGACATAACCAAGAACTCTCTGTTACAATCGTCAGAGGGAGTGTGGCCTGCTAAGACCTTGATTTCAAACTTCTGATATCTGGAACCATGACAGAATGAAGTTTTGTTATTTCAAGCCACCAAGTTTGTGTTTGTTTGTTTTGACAGACCTAGGAAATTAATGCAGGATGTTAAAACAGGATGTCATTTGCCCAAGAGTTTTCTTACTGGCCTTTAGATGGACAAGGAAGAAAATTTGTTCTTATTTTTACATAGACAGATAATTGGTAAGTCAGTTTCCTCAATGTACGCCTGTAATTTGAATTGCTTTGGCAAGTTTATGATTTTGAAGTTCTATTTTACATAAATCTTTAAAAGTCGTATGTAGCTTTAGCATAAGCTTTAAGTATGTTTTGTAATAAATTGATCATTTAAAAACCTATAAGTTTACTGACATTTTAGAATTTAAATATTCCTGGATAATCCCAAAAGATATAAGGACAATAAGGATGGAAAAATTAGAAATGTTAAAAAATGAACACTTGAAATACATTTAGTTCTATGCAGTCGTGTGATAAATTTTTATAAACTTATAAAGCTTTCCATTTAACTTTGCAAATTAAGTATTAAATATAAATAGTTTAAATTCAGTTGGCAAATACACATACAGCAAACAACAGCCACGAAAATAAGGATGAGAAAAAGTAAAAGAAAATGAAAAGGAAACAACAATCATGATGGCATGGAAACTATTTTAACATGTTGACTTTGAGATACAGTGACATTAACGTTACATTCAGTCTCTGAGTTGGGTAGTATTTGGCATGCTGGTTTAGAGGAAGAGATCAACGATTGAAAAGCATTTAGGACACACATCCATTCAGTTGTATAAAACGCTATCCTGAGTAGGGATATAAAAAGCTGGAGGGATTAGAACAAAAATATAATGTAAGGAAAGTAACAGATGGACACGAAAATTACACAATGCAATAAGAAAGTGATAAAAGGCTAATACGTTCCCAGCTTGGTGGAATGGAAGAATGACAAGGTGATTGGCAGAAATAGTAATATAAAGAAACTGAGAAAGACTGTTTGAACTCTTACTGAATGTCTCTTCTTGACAGAACCTACTAATGAATAGCAAAGAATTTAATGGTTTAAATGTCTTTTCCCCTGACCTTTATGATAGCATTCCTAAAAGGAGTCAGTAATGCCTGTTCTCAGTTCTCATTCAAATCGATGATATAGGTGTCTGGATGAGAAGGTCTGTGAAGTATATTCATAGATGGTGTTCCCTCCCAAGAACACTTATGCCCTTCTGCCTCAGGAGGTGTAGAGAATCTCTTGCAGAGGAAAAGGTGTTGCCCCTTCTTACGTGGGCTTTGATTTCAAAAGCCTATAATGGGTGAAGACTAGAAGATTTCAAGGTATATATTATGTGACAGAATTATTTTCTCCTTGCCTCCCACATTATATTTTTCACTGCCAAGATAAAATCCTAAAGCTGTGGTTTGAGAGGAGTAGTGTCTGGTGAGAAAGTGCTTCAGGACTGTGGCATGCAGTGGAACAGCAGAATTTTTATGGCTGGGAGAGAGAATATTGTTTTCAGAATATTACAAGAAAGGGAGAGCCAAGTAGGTTTGTTCTCCAGCTCTTGTCTCGGTCCTGGGAGGCAGGCAGGAATAATGGGCCTTTTTGAACTGTCAAGGGACAGAAAGGAGATTAATGCACCTAATATTCTCATATTCTCCCATATGAGCTCTCAGAGTTGATGAATTCTTGCTAATTCAGGACTCAGTTTTGATTTTATTTTCTCTCAAAAATACTTTTTTTAACAATAGGGTATACTTACTTCTTGGAATAATTACGATGTCATGTACATTATATTATAGCTCTTATATATTATTTACCTTATTAAAATGTAAAGTTCTGAGTAGAGTTTCAATTCCTTTATTTCAGCTAAATAGTCCTAATGCATGAAATTTTTCAGACATTCAATACGTATTACGGTATTCTAATGGCTAATGTTCATTTCTGATGTAAACCAGTTATGAATTCTTCCTTTGGGCTTCAGTCCACCCAAAGAAATTCCAAAGTATTCCTATAATACTTTGGAATTTCTTTATATTTTCAACTGCTGTATCCATTCAGTTTCCATTGCTAGGTTTTTATTAACACAAATAAGATATATAATAATAGTTTTCTAGTTGTTTTTCTTCTTTTCTGCCTCAATATTTGCTTACGTTATACCTGTAAATTTCTTAAAAATTTACTAGTCTTAAATTTCTCCTTAACTACCTAATTATTGTCTCAATCGTAGCCTGGTATTAAAGACTTAACATCTGCACCAACAAACCTGCTTTACCTCATTGCTCTCTTGTTGCCTTCACAATCCATTGTTGAGAGAGAAGTTTCTTTTTAGAAACTACACTAAACCGTCCATATCCACAGAGATATGGATGTTTTAAGACCCACAGTGGATGCCTGAAACCACAGATATTAATTACCAAATCTTACACACATTGTGTTTTTTTCCTATACTCATATACCTATGAAAAAGCTTAATTTTTCAATTAGGTAAGTAAAAGATTAACGGCAATAACTAATAATAAAATAGAACAATGATAACCAATAGACTGTAATAAAAGTTATGTCAATGTGGTTGTCTCTCTCACAAAATATCTGATTGTACAAGTTTAATGCCTTTTCAGTCTTAACTAAGCACTCATCACACTTCACTGTAACTTTTGAAGTCTGGAGGTATGACAACAAAACTAGCAAGGATTCCTTTTTCTTCACAATTTCATGGGCACAAGATCTGTTTTTGCCATAGATCTTAGCAACCTCACTATATATATATATTTTCTTTCCTTATTAAGTAGAGAACCTTTACCTTTTCACTTTATAGTTTGGCATATCCGAATTGCAGGCATCAATTTTCAGGAGCTTGGGTACCACTATTAAATAAAATAAGGGTCAGTTGAACACAGGCACTGAGACACTGTGACAGGTGATGTGATAGCCAAGGCAGCTGCTAAGTGACTAACGGGTGGGATACACTGGATAAAGGGATGATTCCCCTCCTAAGTGGAACCAAGAGAAATGGCAGGAAACTTCATCACACTCCTCAGAATGGCATGCTATTTAAAACTTACAAATTGTTTATTTCTGGAGTTTTCCACTTCGTATTTTCAGACCATGGCTGACTCCAGGTAAGGAAATCACTGAAAGTGAAACCATGGACAGGTGCGGATTACCACACACAGTCACATGTTCTTTCTCGCCATCTAAATATTTCCTCTCTATTCAGTTCACATCTGTTAAGATTAGTGCACTTTATATGTCCTAATCATGTCCTAAATGCTCACAACCAGGATTTATCAATCTGGGGAGAACTGTCAATTTAGGGCTAGATAATTCAGTTGGGGAAGGTGTTGTCTCGTGCCTTGTAGAATGTTTTATAGCAAACTTGGCCTCTAGCCATGAGACGCTAGGACCTTCTCCACACCAAAGTTGTGAAGACAAAACAATAGTCTCCAGATTTGCTAAATGTTCTCTGGGGGATAAAATTGTGCCTGGTGGGAATCACTGCTGAAAATAACAATACCCTTTGGCAATAATAAAAAAAAATCATATATATATGTTCTGATTATGCAAAGTATTACTTGTATAGATAGTCTCACGTATAACAATATCACATATTATTAGGTCCTTTCAGATTAGATTTTCAAGGACATAAAATTCAGTAGATGCTAGTGTTATGTTCTGTCATTCAATGGTAGATCACTTAATCCCAATATTCTTTATGAGATATCCTGATATTAAACTTTAATTATAATTTTGCTCTTGGTGGTTATTATTTCCTCCTTTAAATAGATTATAAGAATTTGAATGCACTATTCCTTACATAAAAACTATTGGAAATCTCAGCAGAAATGTTATCTACCCCTTTGCTAAATATTAAAGAAGGGAATGGTTTTCTATCATTCCCTAGTACAGTCCTTCGTATATACTAACTGCTCAGTCACCATTTAATGAAATATTTAAAGAGTACTAATGAGAAGCCTTAAGGACAATAGGAATTCAACAATATTTCCTTTGTCAGCAACTGCTTTGTCACTTTTTCTTGGAGGACATTTTCATCTGCTTCCTTGGTCTTAGTGTGTTCTTGATCATCCTATGGATTAAAGGAAGTGTTCAGAACCCTCTGTTAAAATGTCTCATCTACTCCTGCTTACACTGAGTTTCCATGTTTCACAAAAATCTATTTTATCTTAAATTCCTCAGAATGTTAATTTCCCTAGAATTGGTAAGCTTAGAAATTTGAAAGGAGTAAGTGACCAGATACTCTGATGAGGTTATTGCTGAGTTAATTGTTTAATGGTTTTAGGAGTATGTGTGATATGAAAGAGAACCAACTTCCAACCAAAGTAAGAAATCATTTTTCCTAAATTTCTTCAGGTTAGCTTTAGAAAAAAAAATATCTAACAAGGAAAATCAGAGTACATAAAGAAAAATTGTTTCTCAACTGAATGATTTAGAGGTAGGATTGTTGAAAAAGAGCAGATAAAAAGAATGAGGTACCTGATTGTGAGAGAGAAATCAATTAGTGACAAAGATGATTTTGAATTTTAAGACAGTGACCATGAGAATGATGATACTAGATAGAATGTGTTTGTAAAAATTAATTTACTTTGTCCTGAGCATCTTTTCAGACAAAACCATGACTCAAAAAGATACGTTTCCCAATATTCATTGTAGCACTATATACAACAGCTAAGACATGAAAACAACCTAAATGTCCATCGACAGAGCAGTGGATAAAGAAGATGTGGTACATAGACACAATGGAATATTACCCAGCCATTAAAAGGAAATAAATAATGATATTTGCAGCAACATGGACCTAGAAATTATCATGCTAAGTTAAGTCAGACAGTAAGACACCAATATCATATGCGATCACTTACATGTGGAATCTAAATAAAGGACACAATGAACTTCTTTGCAGAAAAGATACTGACTCACAGACTTTGCAAAACTTATAGTTTCCAAAGGAGACAGGTTGGGGATGAGGGGATGTGCTTGGGGGTTTGGGATGGAAATGCTATAAAATTGGGTTGTGATGATCGTTGTACAACTATAAATGTAATAAAATTCATTGAGTTAAAACACCAATTTACTTTGAAATGAACACAGGCAAATTAATTTTTAAACAGCATTAAGATAACTTTATATCTATTAGATGGATACATGTGAGTAATAGACATTGAAAAGAGATTCTGCAACTCCAAGATTCTTTCAAAACCTCCAGTACATAGTATATATGTAATAAAATATGTGAGCATGGAGAAATAAAATGAAAAAAAAATCTTCCATTGGTTAAAGAGTTTCATTTCTGCACATAAGAATAAGGAATTAAATGAACTAAATTATGGTTATGGGATTTCATTACCAACAATTGAAAATTAAAAGTTAAAAAGTCCCTTTCTGTCAAAAATGTCTCTGAGCTATTCAATTTCTGACAGAGAAGGACTTTAATTACTCTGTTGTGTCACTTATAGGGACCAGAGTATATTCCAAGTTGATTGATTGCAGCTGGATTTGAGAGCAATTCTCATTTTCCCTGTTTCAGACTCCATGCTAAATCTGGGAAACAGACACAATAGTTTGTAACAGAATATTCATCAACATAGGCTGACTTAGAGTTTGATGAGGGATCAAGGGATTTATTCAACTTTTGTCTTACTGAAGAAAATGTTCTTGAATATGTCATCTGTAGAAAATTAACCTATGGTGATTGTACTGAAATATTTTGAAGATTCTGTGGCCATTTTTTAACATCCCAAGATAGAAATGAATAATTATCTGAATAAGTGAAATGATGTGGTTGTAGGAATTTAGTTAACTGAAGATAAGGCAAGAGTCATGAAAAGATCTGGAGTAGGTCAGACATTGGAAAAAGTCATGACATAACTAAGTGAATTTAAGTTCTCACATAATATGTTTGTCGATATTACATACTACGTTCTAAATATTGAATCTTTTTTTTATTTCCTGGAAGTCGGTTAGTACAATTTAAAAATGCACATAAACTTGGTCACTTGGGTAATATTTCTTAAGCTGTCAGAAGTATTTAGCACTAAATACACCATAGCATTGCCATATTTTTGGGGGAAAATTCAAATACAAGAAGAAACTGACTCATATTTTTGAAATCCCAATGGCATGACATGGTTAAACACTCATTTTTCAGTGATAATGATGAAAAATGCACGCCCCAAACTTTCTGATCATTGAGGTCATTTCCCCAAAGCACTATCTCTTTAACACATTTCAAATTTGAGTAAACTCTCAAGAATAATTCCATCACTCTTTCACTAATGAATTGAGCAAGATGCGCTGATTGGCTTTTAACGATTCTAATTTCTATAATTCTATGACTTCAACATACTGTATCAAAACCCTCAAAGTTAATGCAGTGGTGAATCAATACAAATGGACAATAATTAAAATGGAGCATTTTCTTTATTATGTAGAAGATTTTTAAGGTGATTGTACTAAGAATATTTAAGGTTATTCAGTGTAAAATGCCTCCTCCCCTTATGCCCAAGGTTTTAGCAGCACAATTTTGTTTCCCTATTCCTACATATGATATTTTAAATTGTTTTTTTGGATGATGCCCAGAAATTGTGAGCACTTTAAAGAGATTACTCAAGAGCTTTATAAAAAGGTTATATCTACAGATCTTGAAGATAAAGGTTTGTAACTTTAAGGTCAAAATTATATGCATTTTAAAGTATACAGCCCCCATTTGTAAAGCTGGGCTCATGATGAGAACAAAACAAGTTTGTTCTATCTGAATATGTCAAGAATGAATATTGCCTTGATCTAAATATTTGGAAATTCAAATAGATGACTTTAATTTATAATGCATATCTTGTAAGCCTGCTCTAGTTTGCTTAGATGGTTACTCTTAAATTAAAACAAACAAGCAGTAGCAAAAAATAAACAAATGGCCTGATAGAATGCATAGCGAAACTTTGATGAATACTTTTTCTCCAAAAACTTTTGTGCTGATACAGCCTTGTAACAACAACCCAAATAGTTTAATGAAGTTTCAGTGTATTTGCTAAAAATTGTTTCAGAAGTTTAGCCAAGCAAATGTTATAAAAAGTAATTTCTGAGTTTATAGAATATATTTATATTTAAGAACTATGAGAATAAGAATGAAAAGAGTGACTGGAAATGTGCATCTGTTTAATACATATTTATGAAATATGTATAAAATAAATGAAAGAATTTAAGAAGGATTAAGTATATAAATCTGAAAAAAGAATATAAAATTTATACATGCATATATCATAGTGAATTTCTTTGATATAATGCATTGCTATATACAAATGTATTTACTATATATTATATCTATAGACAAGAATATATACTATAAGAATTCCTCATTTCTATAACATCTTAAAAAATAGTCTTTCATGACACATTTGCAAGATTATATAGCAAATATATTTGGAGACAGGCTCAAGGTAAAACAGTGGTTTAAAATTCCATCTTAACCATCTACTACCTATATTTTCCTGGTTAAATCATTCAGACTATCTTAAGATTCAGTTTCCTTATTTATAAAAGAGGGATAATGGTATTTTCTGCTATCCTGTATTTTTGTGCAGATTCACTCACATGTTGAGTATATGAAAAAAATCATACTGCATTGACTAACAAAGTGGATGTCCTCACATTTTTATCATCGTTCTTACCATTGTATTATTTACTTCTAAACTCTGCTGTTGTTTTTTTTTTCTTTTTTTCTGAAGATGATAGAAGTATGAAGGGAATCAGAAGATGATCATGGGTCAAGGTGGAAATTATGCTCCATTGGAGGCAAGTCAACTCCAAGCCACACCCAGACAGGGAGGCAACAGGGGCCAGGGGTACCCAGGAGGAGCTCTGACACTGTTCCATCCCCCTTCACCTGATAGTCATAATAATACCACTAACATGGCATTATATAACCTTATATCAATCTACTTTCTCACTATTGCATTGAAATAGTTTTAAATCCAGGAGTATTTAAATTAAATTAATGGTATTAATCATAAATAAAGGCTTCAAATGTTTTGAAAATTATTGTTTATTACTTTAGTTTTAATCCGGTAAGAGTTAAATATATCTTGCAATTATTTTGAAGCACTTTCCATTGATAAAAGACTTTTTAAATTTCTTTGGAAGAATACATATTCATGAATTATTTTAGAAATACTTACACTTATTTTTTTGCTTTTCTCCAAAGCATAAATATGTACTCTTAATATATGTTCCTTCTAAATTTTTAAATTTTCTTTTGCTACATTGCTAATTAGAGAATTACAGGTCTCAAAAATTTACATGAAGAACATTTAAGCTGCTACTCCAATAATTTTTTAATTTTCCAAACCTTGGTGGAAAAACCTAAAACAAGGGTGCTTATGACTTTGGTTGAATTCCTTAATGGAGAGGAATCCATTGCAAACTAAGTTTAATGAACTGAATTCCAAAACCCACTATTGGTTTTTCTGCATGATCTTCACTTTATTATTACTCTGAAAGTCAGTAATATATAAACCATCTTTTAACCTATTTTTTAATAATTCTTAGTTGGTAAAAAAAGGCTATAATCTGTTAAACTTCTTTTAAAATTTTGCTTTCAAAGACTTGCTAACATAATAGTATGAGTTAGTAACATGCATCTAGAACTGGACCAAGTAATGAATATGTATTAGAGGAAATGGGGATCCCACTAACCATAATCATTTAAATACTTATTAATATTTACTTTGAAAGAGGCCAACAATGCAGAAGGGAAGGGCAGAGTAGGACCACTCAGGTCAGACCTCTCTTAATATGTCGTCCCTAGATATTCCTCTCTTGCCCTAAACTTGCATATCCCACTCAACCACAATAAAACTTAACCCTTTGCTGGACATATTTTCTCACAGACTGTTCCAAATGTGTTAGGTGGCTAGGCAAAGCATGTCACATTTGGATTCATTGTGCAGAGGAATTTAAGCAATAGAGTACATGAAAAAAGCTTCGATCATTGCCTGGCACAAATAAAGCAGACCTGATAGGTGTTCTGATAAATTCCATTTCCTATATATTTTCCGTAATATTTAGAAGCCCAGTGAAACAGTACCATTTGCAGATTGGCATCCCAGGAACCTGTCCCACAAGCTAGGTGACACACATGCTCCTCCTTCTCTCCCTGGATCTTATCACCAAGAAGCAAAAGACACAATGGTTTCTATACACAGGTGACAGTAATTATGGTTATAAACTATAAGTGATGGTGAAAATTCTATAAGTAATGTTACCTAATTTTACAGAGGAGGTAAGTGTTTCCCCCATTTTCAATTGACACATGTTAAAGTTGTCCAAGTTGTCCAAATTCACATATCTATTTATTAGTATAGCAATGGGATTGAAACCCAAATATGTCTGAATCTACAGCCCATGCTCTTTTTTTAAATGATTTTTATTTTTTCAAGTATAGTTGGTTTACAGTATTCTGACAATTTTCTACTGTACAGCAAAGTGACCCCAGTCACACATACATATATACATTCTTTTTCTCACATTGTCCTCTATCATGCTCCATCACAAATGACTAGATACAGTTCCCAGTGCTATACAGCAGGATCTCATTGCTATCCATTTCAAAGGCAATAGTTAGCATATATTAACCCCAGATTCTCACCAGCCTATGCTCTTAAAAAGGATATTCTAGTGATTCCAAAAAGCTTTAAGAAATAACAGATATCGGAGTTCCCAAACTGGTGCAGCGGAAATGAATCCAACTAGGAACCATGAGGTTGCAGGTTCTGTCCCTGGCCTCGCTCAGTGGGTTAAGGGTCTGGTGTTGCCGTGAGCTGTGGTGTAGGTCACAGATGCGGCTCGGATCTGGCATTACTGTGTGGCTGTAGCTCTGATTACACCCCTAGCCTAGGAACCTACATATGCTGTGGGTGCAGCCCTAAAAAAAAAAAAAAAAAACCAAAAAAAAAAAACCAAAAAAAAAAACAAAAAAAGAAAGAAAGAAAGAAAGAGAAAAGAAAAGAAATAGAAGATGTCATCATCTAAACCATGCTAGAAAGAAAGGCCTCACGTAAACTATTCTAGATAAATACCATTTCTCAATATATAGAACTGGTTTATAGCTAAAATTCCTGTATAGCAAGCTATCTTATTCACTTAATCATGCACTTTTCCCCCATCAACTTGTGTTGAAAAGTTCACCAGAAATTACCTTGCTTAATGCTTGGTGTTCTGTGGGTGTACTCTTTTCACATGGTTGAAGTATTTGCTGAAACCTCTTTTAAAATTTAGACTTAAACATTTCAACTGTGATCTATTACCTAGACTTAAGCAGTGAAACTTGAGATAATGTGCATTCTGTATTATATGCTGAGGAAGATCTTGAACCTGATTACAAGTGTTCTTATCAGATTATGACGTGTCATTTATTAGAAAACATTAAATTCTTATATGCTTGGGACTGTGCTAAACTCTGAACATATGTTGGCAAAAAAAATACTCTTATTCTCCACAGAGAGCTTATATAGGAGACAGGAGGCCATAATATATGAGTAACACATAAATATGAATCATAGTTATGATACATAATATAAAAACATAAAATATATACATATCGGTAATTTAGAATCACAAAGCAGAGGAACGAACTCATAAAAGGGAACAGGTGATGGAAACCTGAGAAAGTTACATTTAAGCCACCACTGAAACATAAGAAGCTATTATATCAACAACAATAGGAAGAGCATTCCAGGTTGAAGTAAGAGGCTTTGGAATATTCCAAGGTGAAAAAAACCTCCCAGCAAGAGAAAGAAGCTTAGTGTGACTAGAGTAGGGTGAGGGAAAAGACATATATCAAGGTTACACAAGGGCCAGATCTGTGCAGCCTTATACTTGGATAAAGGATATAAGCTTGTTCATGTAACACATTGTTAGAACATGCACTGAGAGCCAGACAACCTTAGAAATGAGAGGGCCCTTCTTTTGTGAGCTTGATGTAAGGGGAAAGTTAAACACCACTTAAGTCATCCTAGAGTTAATATAAAATAGTCACTTCAGAATTTCTCTGGAAGACTGCTGATTGGTGCCAGTGAGCCAGGAGAGAGACTTGCTAATTGGGGGAGATGCCCTCAGCAGAGGTGACACTTCAGAGCTATGTGATGAGCAGCCAACAGAAGAAGAGGGTGTTTGAGTCACAACCTCTAGCATGTGTGGCCCGCAGTGAATAATCTTTGGGGAAAAACAACTTATTTGAATGTATGAGGAGAATACATCAGTGCCAAGAACAGATGTGGGTAATAAATTATAAAACTATTACCCTCGTCCAGATGAAAAGCCAATGACTACTATAACCAAGAGGCTAACAATGCAGTGAAGAGAATGGATCATTTTGAGGTCTCCTGAGGGGATAAAAAAAGTCTGCCTTCCTAACTCATGTGGGATGAAGAGAGGATAAGCATGGTTACTCCTTAGTTTCCTGATGAAGTCACACAGGGAAGAGAGCTACTGTTTACTGGCACAGAGTAAGACCTGAACAGAGAGCTGAGGAGAGAGATCCAATGTTGTGAGATGTCAACAGTTCAGTGTCAGACGTCGAAGCAGACTTGCCAACTGGACTATGATTATACAAATGAAGAGTTCAGTAATGCATCCTATCTGGCAAATGTGAGCATTTAGACATTATAATGTGGAGGCTGTGTGGTTTTCTATCTAGGCAAGCAGTGTTCATCGGGTATTGAAACCCATAAAATTATCAGGACTCATTATAATAGCCTTCCCTGGCATCCCAGAGTATCTACATTACTACTATTTAAGGCGTGCCTTCCTGAACAGAGTATTATTCAACAATTTCTGAAATATTGGTTGTGGGAAATATTTGTGAAAATAGGAAAGTTGAAACATCTATTTTTTTCCATTTTACATAATGATTTTCATTTTTTTCCATTATAGCTGGTTTACAGTGTTCTGTTGATTTTCTACTGTACTGCATGGTTACCCAGTTACATATACATGTATATATTCTTTTTTCTCACATTATCATGCACCATCATAAGTGACCAGCATAGTTCCCAGTGCTACACAGCAGGATCTCATTGCTAATTCATTCCAAAGGCAATAGTCTGTATCTATTAACCCCAAGCACCCCATCCATCCCACTCCCTGCCCCTCCCCCTTGGAAACCACAAGTCTATTCTCCAAGTCCATGATTTTCTTTTCTGTGTGAAGGAGAAAAGGACCCAACATCCTGGGAAGCCACCTAATTGACAGAAAGATTGGCCGAGTCGGAGGGACCTCAAAATTTCCAAGAAAAGCACAGCAGCTAGACTGAGAACAGCAAAATCAGAAACATCTAACTTTTGAAAGCCCATGAAACAATGTACAGTTGTCTCCTGCATGTGACCAAGATTTGACAGTTGCCAAGTGAGCTTATATCTACTTCATGTTAGTAGAAAACCTTTATTTTGACTGGACATATTTCTATTACCAGAGATACTACTTGCCCTATTTTGTCTATAAGAAGCATAGGTTATGGTAATTGTGTAAAACAACAAGGAATCAGAATTGATTTTAGCGTAATTTTTTTTGCAACATTGACAAATATAGTAAGTGGCCTTGAGGTAAATCTCTAGGCCCAAGATGAGGTTGCTTCTGCCTGAGGTGTCACATGAACAAAGAGAAATTTAGATAATTTCTGTGTTCCTGTAAATGCTCCCCTTAATAAGACATGCAGTGTATCCAGTCAGCCAGTCCCCAAATGCCAAATCAGCCCTGGGCCTTCTCACCCCTGACAAAGCTGACTCTGTGGCCCCAGCCTGTCAGATGTTTGCTATATGTGTCTTCCTTGTCCTTTAGTCTCTATCCTATAAAAGCTTCCTACCTTCTGTGCCATTTTGCAGTTTTCTGAAACGAGACTGTGTACTTCATAAAGTGTTAAATAAAGTTTCATTTTATTACATAAACGTTCCTCTTAAATCATTTTTTAATAGTCTTTAGCAATTAAGAACGGAATTCAAAGCCAATTGCCAATGGCTTTTGGGACAAGAGACATAGGCAAGGTGCCTGCTAAGCCCTTTGAGTTCATTGTGTCTCTTGTTATTACAAAGGCCTGCAGGTAAGTCATCCTCAAGTTTGAGCTCTGCACCCTTGTGTGCAGCTCTCCCATCCAAACTTTATACAATTATTCATTGATATTTTCCAGGTGCCTGTCTGTGTTTGCGGCGGAGGCGGGTTCCAGATCCCTACTGTGGGTACAGAAGTTCAAAGGTGCTCAAGTCCCACAGTTGGCCACCTGGATCCATGGATATAACTCACACAGAGTTACTCCTGTATATTCAATGAAAGAAATCTGCATTTAATTGGACCCTGCCATTTAATCCATGTCATTCAAGGGTCAGCTCTATTTAATGTGTATATACACATACACGTACATATTTTCCAGGAAAGTTATGGGGTTTATTAAATTTCTGTGGGATCCTGGAAATTTTCTTGGATATTTATATTGAGAATCTGCAATAGGTGACAGCCATTAGAGGACACAAAAAACCTCCTAGGAATTCCAATGTCCACCACCCTTGGCAGTTGTGAGGGGACTCACAAAGACTTTAGGTAAGTCCACAGCATAAAGCACAGGGAGACTTGGGGAAGTGAATCATGACAAGAAACTCACACTTTTGAATATCAAAATCAAAAGCTATGTAGGCACTTGGCATACTATCAAAAGCCATCAGAGCATCCATCACTATAAGGAAATCCTCTCATGAAAGGAATAATAAACCCATTGCCACAGGGAATCTCAGAAGCCAAAGCTTCAAAATTGGGGAGTGTGGATCAAGCACTTAAAAGCTGCCCAAGCTCTCATCACCTAACTCTAAGAACCCCTTGCTTAGACGAGCTGGTCGTAGAATAGGTTAGATTGACACTAGTTCCCCACCAACCTCAAGATAATTTCCATGCAAAGGGATACCCTGAAAAATACCATCAAATCCTCAACCCAGCAGCACATCCCTCTTAGGTATTAATTTAGTTCTGAGAAACCTAAGATCTAGCTAAAGAAATGAGATGTTCAAGTTTCAAAGAATTGAGCATGGCATCTTCCAGAATAATCCATTATTTTATATCTAAGAACTGTGGTCCAGGAAGCTGTAGATAGCTATAAAAATGGCCTCATCTTACTCAGGTAACCTAGAATTACGACAGCCATTATGTTAACTAGTCCAATGAGACAAGACGCAGAAGCATCTAAAAGCCTTCAAAATCTCAAAATAGCTTCATGGAGATTCATGCAAAGGTAATAAAAAATTAAAGACACAGGATAAACCTAGAATGAGACTGTAATGCTGACGTGACTCTTACTTCCTTCCTTGATCCTCCTTTACCAGGTACTTATCTGCTAATGCTCTAAGTTTCATTTTACTCTAAACAGACTACGAGACCGTCAACAAGAGTCCACCAAATTAATGACTTTACAGATGTCCCCTATATATACTCAAAAGAAGGGCACCCATAGGGGCTTCTCCAGGGTTGATGGGACTCCAAGGAATTTTGTGGTAAAGTGGTACCAGTTATTCCCTTCATGGGCCAAGGGAAAACTAAAACTAAAATTAATGAGAAGCCTTGCCAAATTCTGGTAGCTCCTGGAGCTACACTCTCTGCTTTAAGCCCCACTTAGTCCGGACCTTGCAGATGTGGGTCCAGAAAAACTGCAGAAGGCAATGAAGAGAGAATTCTTACCAGAGTCAGTTCTCTTGAATCCCCATCTGGACTGCTCCATTACGAGGGTAAAATGAAGTTTTACATTGCCCCATTCTTCCCCAATTCAGACCCAGGAGTTATGGATCTTTCCTCTCCCAAAAGAGGCAACTATTGCCTTCTTGTTTGTCTTTTGTGTCCTGAGAATTTTGCCTGCCCAACGTGAGAGTGGAGCCCTCAAAACTGATGAGGTTATGGCTGGACAGAAGAAGGGTCACGCTTCATTTGCATACAGCTCAGGTCCTGTGACTGTTGCAGGTTCTCAAAGGAAATGAGTCTTTCATTTGGCTTATCTTCGGGAGAGGTCCTGTGTCTTGAGAGGGTGGTAGTTTTTATAGCTTCTCTGAAGACTCCTCTGTATCCAAGGGTGAGGTACAGCCAGGAATGCTTATCATTTGTTCCAGCTGAAACCTGACAAGTTATTTAACAGGATTTTTTTTTTTTTAAGTAGCCCTGTGGTCAGTAGTTGGTCACATGAGAAGCTGATATTCAGAGCCTGTTAGGAACTTTTTAAGGTCTTCTCCCTAAATCTAAAGAAAACTATGTACCCAGAGGGAAGGAAAAACACTCCAAAGACAAACAACTGTAAATCCAGAACACAAAAACCTTTGGATTTCATCTGCATTGAAGATCTTCTCCCTGATATTAAGAATCAATTGAAGATAATTGGATGATTGTGTCAGTGCCATGATGTCATTCAGCTTGCAATCCAATTCTCTGAGAAACTGGAAACACCTGTTTTGTAAATTGAGGCCAACTCTTAGAAGGAAAAAGTGGGGGAAAGGCTATTGGAAATGAGGCAGAAAAAGATTTGCTTTATCAGCTAAATCACTTTCTTTCATAGTGTTTTAGAAGGGGTGAGGATAAATATTTGAAGAAAGTAGCCAAAAGACATCTCAAATGGCAAAGTGAATTAAATATTCATTTTGAAAAACACTTAAGGGTAGAAATCGACATATTTACCCTAATTTGGAAAGACTGAACCTTGAATAATTGGCTTAACTACTGGTACCCACCACCCTCCATGCCAAATTCCATCTGATGTCCTGGCATTCTGGAATCCATGTTCCTGACAATTTTCCTTCCCAATAATTCCAGGAGGTGGGAGGAGGGGTGATTTGTGCTGCACTGTCCAGGGTCTCTGGACTCTGTCCTTTTCTCTCTTCTTTTTTATTACTTGGCCAGCCCCCAGATGGCAGCAATAAATAGGTGCATAATTACACCTTGGCGTTGGCCTTGCTTTTTTCTGTTTGTTCCATAATAATTTCTGGTTTTTACATATTAATATTATGACATAGCATAGTTATTTAGATTAAGTCTTGAGTAAAAATACACTCCTTTTATTTTCTTAAAAATTTCTATGGACAGATATATTGATTGAATAATTCCTGCTATATTTATTCCTCCAGGTACTCTGAGGATCATTAGTAAACGGACACAATTTGGTAGGGCATAATCTCAACCACATTCATACAGTTTCTTCCCTCATCACCAAGTAACTGCTTTGCTGTGATTAGTCACTGGAGAACATAGTAAGAAGTCGATAAGATTTTTTACTCTAAAATGCCTTCATTCACAGTAGGGAGTGAGAGTTTTATCCATTTCCAGTTCCTCTCAAATACGAGTCTTGGAGGTTTTCCCTTTCTAATCACCACTGACCTGCAGGTATCAAAAACCAAAAACACACAAAGCACAAAAAATACAACACTCTGGCCAACCCCTTCCTTCCACCCCCAGGAATCTACTCTCAGCGAATATCAAAAGTGAGCTGTAAGGGCTCTTAATAGAGGTTCATTACATCTTGGTAACAAATACAGTTGAAGCAGCTCCTTTGAGAAATTCTTAAAGTCTGTGCAATGGTATTGACCAGCAGCATAATGATGGTGATCTTTGGGTCTATAGCGATGACTTATTTAATTCCTAAAAGGTTCTACCAGGGCTCCTCCTTCCCTACTTCCCATCCTCTCTAGCCTTCCTCCTCCTTCAAGTTCAAGTATTATCCCTACCCTATGTCCTGCTCCCCTCTCTAACCTCAGTGGTTGTGGCACAAATAATAATTTGATTTATATTCTTTTTATGTCAATATAGTTATGCAATAATCTACAATTTAGGGCTTCCATTTCATTTTATAAATTCAATTTGGAAGACATCAAAAACAAAAAAGGAACACCACCTATTTGTTTTTATTTTTATTTGTTGGCCCCACCTATAGCATACAGAAGTTTCTGGGCCAGGGATCGAACCTGGGCCACAGCTGTAACCAGAGTCACAGCAGTAACAAAGCCAGATCCTTAACCTGCTGAAATGCCAGGAAAATCCTGACACCAGCTATTCTTTTTCTTTCTGCTCCTTCCAAAAGAAACCTGATTCCCCTCAATACAGTGAGATGTATCGAATTGGCTAGGAAAAAGAGTAATAGAGATGATCACACAAATGTAACCATTTAGAGTTTTTGCTGCATAAAATATTATTCACTCTTCACCAATAACACTAGTTTCCAGTCTGAGGACACATGTAACAAGTACTACTTGGACCCAAGACCCAGTATTAGGAACTTAATGCTACCTTTGTATTTTTAATGCACTGAAGCAACACCATTAGGCTACCAGAAACACCAGGCTAAAATGAATGGCCTATCTGGAACAGTAGGAAGGCAGATAGGACATTCTAAAGAGGAAGGTTTAATAAATGCTATAAAATAAGAAACTTGGAGGGGGTCACTGGCTTCATTGATCTGAGGCTCACTTTAGAATATGAAGTGACTTTGTGTTGCTTTGCTCTAGCTTCTAGCCTCCATATCCAGAGGAAGTAAAAAATTCTACTCAATATTCAAACCATAACATCTTTGTGTAATTATATTAATGACAATTGAAAAATGGGCAGAAAAGCTAAATAGACATTTCTCCAAAGAAGACTTACAGATGGCTAACAAGCACGTGAAAAACTGCTTAATACCACTGATTATTAGAGAAATGCAAATCAAACCTGCAAATGAGGTATCACCTCACACCAGTCAGAATGGCTGTCATTAATAAGACTACAAGTGAAAATGCTGGAGAAATTGTGGAGAAAAGGGAACCCTCCTGCACTGTTGGGAATGTAAATTGGTATAACTACTATGGAAAATGGTATGGAGGTTCCTCAGAAGACTAAATATAAAACTACCATATGATCCAGCAATCCCACTCCTGTGCATATAGCCAGACAAAACTTTCATTTAAAAAGATACCTGCACCCCTATGTTCAAAGCAGCACTATTCACAATAGCCAAGACTTGGAAACAACCTAAATGTCCATGAACAGATGAATGGACTAAGAAGATGTGGTACATATATATACATGATGGGATACTACTCAGCCATAAATAAGAACAAACTAATGCCATTTGCAGAAACATGGATGCAACTAGAGATTCTCATACTAAGTGAAATAAGTCAGAAAGAGAAAGGCAAATACAATATTGTATAACTTATATGTGTAATCTAAATTATGGCACAAATGAACCTATCTACAAAATGGAAACAGACTCACCGACATGGAAGCAGACTTATAGTTGCCAAGGACGAGTAGGGGAAAGGAAATGGGATGGACTGGGAGTCTGGGGTTAATAGATACAAACTATTACATTTAAAATGAATAAGCAATGAGGTCCTACTCTATAGCATAGGGAATTATATGCAATCTCTTGGGACAGAACATAATGGAAGACAATATAAAAAAAAGAATATATATATTTATGTATATACACATGTATATGTATAGCTGCATCTCTGCTGTACAGCAGAAATTGGCAGAACATTTTAAATCAACTATACATTATTTTACAAATTTAAAATAAATAATAAAAAATAAGTGAAACCACACAGATTTTTCTTTCTTAGTAACTTATTTCACTAAGCATAATACCCTCCAGGTCCGTCCAAGTTGTTACAAATAGCAAAATTTTATTCTTTTCCACGACTGAATATAGCCTTGGGTAAACAGCTGCCTTGAGTAGAAGTCAGTTCACATAAAGGGATGCATCTATGGCAGTCAGCAGCAAATACTGCAAATAGAAGTAGTAGTAATGGATGAATCAGCAGGGTTCAGAAAAAGGTATAAAGACAGTATATCACATCATCCACTATATTGTTGATAAAAAAACCCCCAAAATATCTGTTCTAATACAATCAAAGTCTACTTTTTTTGTTGTTGTTGTTTTTGCTTTGTTCAGTAAAAGGGCCTAAGGGAATGTTCCAGGCAATGTTTCTACTTGGGTCTCCTCTGAGAGAGTTCCTTTCATTATTGGACACAGGGTGAATCTCTGAATGTGTCCTGAGTCTCCATTTTGGGGGCAAATCCTTTGTTTACGTTCTCAGCCTTTTCTCTACCTTCTGAAAATGACGTTCATTTCCATTATCTTTTGTGGTGGTGGAGGATATGCCCTCCTGTGGAGCTTCTTAGCTTTCAAAACCCAGCTCCTTCTTGGACAAGGCAGAAGGGCAGGTAACGAGGATTGTTTGTAGCCTTGACTAGTCAAGAGTTTTTGAGTTCAGTACCATGGCTTCTTTGTCCACATATTTTCTTCAGAAACAGAGTAGCCATCAGATTTATTCCATTTTAGTTACTTCTACATGCTAGTAATTATTGCAAGGTTCATTCCCAGACATTTCTCTCAAGCCAGCTTTATTTTACTTCCTGATTTATTTTACTTCTTCTAGTTCTCACTCAAGGTAATGATGACTATTCTGAGTCTATATGGAGGAAGAAGGAGAAAGACCTTATTCTGAGCCTGACCTTTTGCCTGAGGTGCTTGATTTTACTGAAATGCTTTCCTGGGCCCTTGTCAATAAAATCATTTTAAAATCACAATTCCTATATTTTAGAATTTATCACCTGTCACATTTTCCAACCCTGCAAGGCTCTTAATTTCTGGATCCACTTCCAGGTCCTTTATATTCTGCCTGAAAACTGGCCAATTCTTCTCTGAGCTCATCTCTTTCTGTTACAATAGAGCCAATAACAATCAATCTATAAACATACTTTGAAGGTCCCCCTACCTCTATTCTAAAAATGCTGGCCAGTAGGGATATGAGCCAGAGGTGACAGTTTTAGAAAACATTTTGCTCTTGACCATTACCATCTTTTCATTTTTTGGTGTTAGTGTCCTCCTCGCCAGCCACCGTACAGCAAAGCCAATCTCATATAAGTTAATTTTGTTACATTTACTGTAACAGAAAGTAAATTTTCAGGGAAACAACTTTTATATTAAACCATAGCTGCTATAATAAACAGCACCCAAATCTTAGTGCCTTGGTACAGTAAAGGTTTATTTATTGCTTATTAATGAATATGCCTGTTTATTTAGAGACTCTGGGGTGCTTGTATAAATTATAACTAAAAATTCAAGGAAGTTTCCACTTGGGAGCTCTTTGAACTCAAAATATTCTTATTCTACTATATGTCGAGGATCAAGTTTGAGGCACTGTTTAAGTCACACCTGGAATGGATGATATCACCTGTACCTGTATTTTATTGGCCAGGATTCAGGCTTATAATCTGATTTAACTATAGTGGAGTGAGTGTCTAGGAAACATATGCTCCTTGTATAATCAGAGAAGATTAAAAAATTTTGGATAAAACAGTATCCTTTCTGACACTGGAGGTATTTGGGGGCTTGAATTAATGTGGTATTTTGTTTTGTTTTGTTTGATGGGTTGAGTATATATGTGTATATGTTGGTGTGTTTTGCAAAGAGCAGGAGATCTTGAGGTAATTGGAGGATTAAGGGAATCCAAAAGTATCTTATGAATTATTATACTCTTGGTATATCAATGGTTTCAAGATCTCCATGAGTTGGCAATAGGAATATTTTAATGTGTCACTTGAAAAAATAGGAGCCAGTGATAATAGAGCTGTGTTTTGAAGTCAAAATTTCAGCATCAATGCAAGTTAAAGACATAGGCAAAAGCCTAATTATGGTGCATTAAAAAATAAATACTTGTAAGTATATGGTGACAGTAGCTATAGATAAAGTTTTCAAGAAGTTTAACAGAAAAAAGAAGGAGAATATTAGTATGGTAGATAAATGGGGATAAAAAACCAAGGTCCACATTTTCTCAGTTAGTTTTTTGTACCCATACATTTTCTGCAATAGCCTTCTTCAAGTTTGAGCCACTATATATATAAAACATTCATATGTATATTATATAAGAAAATGTTATTATAACAGCATCTATTGCACAGCACACTGAATTAGGGTATCATGTCCTAATGCATGCGGTGGGAGACAACAGGTGCATCTCAAGACAGTGATATTGACATATGAAGCAAAATTTAAAGATCAGTCTCATATCACTGATATTATAAGAGAGCATGATTCAAGTACAAAGCTAATTGAATAAGATAATGCCTGAGATGCTTGTCTTGACATTGTGAGTTATTTTAATGTTAAAAAAGTGATATAATCTGTGGTGTTTTAGTAAATATTTAAAATCTGCTCTATCTTTGGAGGAAAGCAGTGATTGGGTAGAACCAACAAATTTTATAATTTCTCTTTTATCAATGCAGTAAATACTTTTATCATGGCCTATTTCAAGCTATCAGTATGACATCACTGAGGGCAAAGTTGGGAAGAGATGGACGCAATTGGCTTTTGCAAGTGTCACCTCCAATATATCACTGGCTGTAATTACGGCTAACTAGTTTAGTACTTTGAATCTCTTGGTATCTTAAAAGTGCTAACCTGGCATTCATCATGTCACAAATACAAATTGTTTTAAAGCCAGTCGTCCTCTACAAACTTTCCTCTTCTTTTTTTAAGATCAAAATGTTTAGGGAAAGAATCATGTTAAATAGAAAAACTTAATGAAATAAAGTGAGCTAAGGGAAATGATTAAGCCCACTTCCAGAGAATGACTTAGCCTTGAACAGAGAAAGAGAGGGTGATGTTTTTTCCTTTTAGATCGGAAGTAAATAATGATGAGCATGAATTTACATGTCATAGGAAGTTGAGAGGTTCCATGCCTGACAGCTACTTTTGTATCCCTGAAAGGACAATCAAAATCATATGCTATCAGGCTTGGAGCTGACCATAGCTGACTTCACCAGTTTTATCAACAACTTTCTCCCCCTTATTCTTTTTCATCACACACTAGCTTTCTATTGCATAAAAGCAACTGGAACTTCTCAGCTCGAAAATTTTTATACATTCTGTTCCTTAGTCAAGGATTATTGTTCCATCATTCTCTGTCGAACCAACTTCTACTCAATATTGTGGTTACAGCTTAACTGTCACATCCAGAGAGAATCATTCTTGGCATTCCTTCCAAACTAGATTTCCCATTGTATTACGTCATAAGATATATAATTTTTATGGTGCTTACTTATTTTCTATTTTTTTCCTGTCCTTTTTTCACACAAGGTAACCATGAAATCAACACTATGTATTGTCTTGCATATCATTCTCTTCCAGGTGCCTGGACTTAATGAATATTTAATAAATGAATAAGTGAATAAATGAATGAGTGAATAAACAGCCAAAAGATTGATAAAAGCTATAGAGCATAATTTAGAGCAATAGCTGGGGGCACTGGAAGAGGAAGCTTATCAAAAGCAAGAACAAAATATCACTGGCAAATTTTACAAAGAAAATGTCACGATAAATTTTATTGGACATGTTGGTATGTTTGACAATTTAGCACATACTTATCCCCATGCATCTTGAAACTTTTCTGGAATTTGCAATTATCAAAAGGGAGGAGGTATTGATCTAACAGAGCCATTCTCCAATGTAACTGTGAAGAATAGAGAGTCTATCGCCTGGACTGGGATGGATTGGATTCCCTTAAAATCCAGACATATCAGACTTAAGTAAAAAGCTAAGGGAGTGCAGAGGGAAAAGACAAATAGAATAAACCCTCATATACAGGAATTTCATAGTTTATCAAAAATATTTTTTCTACTTTTAACCTCAATAGACAATGAAAAATAGGACAGAGAAGCACAGAAGGGAGGAGGTGAGGGGGAAGAGAAGGGGAGATACAGTTTAGATACCATAAATATGAAATTATATGAGCATTCCATTGTGCCATTCTCATTTTGTGTGCCTTTTTTCAAAAATGCAGGAAAATCCTAAACTATTATTGAAAATGGCAATGATGATTATGAGAAAAGTTAACCCTACATAGTACTTACTGTGTACTAGACACTATTCTAAGTGCTTTTAATTTTAGTAATCCATATAAGTTTCAATACCATGAGTTAAGTACTATTATTAGCCTCGTTTAAATGAGGTGAAACCAGGGAGGCTAATTCTACATAGATGTTGGAATTATTTTATTTAGAGTAAAATAAATAAATTTTGACAAATCAATGTATGGATCTCGAGCAAACATTTTTAATTGTACAAATATGAGTATATTTAAATGAAAATAGGTAAAATATGGTGAAATCAAAGTGTGTTCCAGTACCCTTTACATAGAATGTCATGGAATTGTTATAGTCACTTGAATATCTTACTTTGTAGAGACTATAAGTGTTAAAATACTACACCTCCAAGCTCTCAGAGAAAAAGTTATTTAACCTTTAAATAAATGCCATTTTTTTTTTGTAGTGCTGAGCATTGACACCTCTTTCCTGTGAATTTATAAAATCAAAAATCTTAGCCCTGAAATGATTTGGCTTTATAAGGGTTTAAAGGTTAAAGGCATAGGATGATTTAAGTAGTATTTAGAAGAGTAAAGGAGTGATTTCTAAAGCAAAGAAATCACTCTGAGTTATTCAAAGGCTTCCTTTTCCTCAGGGCAGCTTATATAATAGGATTCATGGGCATTTGAATCACCAACAGGGGTTAGAGAGGACTTAATGTCACTTTTTATATTTATCCAAAAATATCTGCCCATTTTATTATTTCACTTAAAAATTCTTTGACATAATTAAACACTAAATATGTAAATTAGGATCCCAGGCAAACTATGTTCTCAACAAAGTGAAGGAAACTACATCAACTTCCTTATAAATAAACTATACACATTTTATCCAGATTTCCACTTAACCATTGATTATTTATAAGAATTTATAATTATTAGAGACATTTAACTCATGCCTTTATATAACTGGTATTCCCACTTAACAAAACAAATACCACATATAACAAAATTCTGAATTATTTCCCCTATGTTAGGTGTTAACTAGTGAATGGGATTTGTGAGATATAATAAGGATTAAGTAAACAATTATAGGATTAAGCTGAAATATTTTATAGAATCAGATTACCTTTCTGTTTGTATATATCTATATGAGAATAACAGGGAGATACATCCAGATTTCTCAGTTGATTCATATAATATACATCTTTGTATAAGATTAATTTAGGTTACTATATTAGATTTGATTAAACAGAAATATGTGGACTATTGACTTTCACATCAGGGATAAAAACTAGTGTAAAGAGGTAGTTTACTTCAGTGGAAAGAGATTCTCAGTTTTTAGTTTAATAAAATAACATACTAATTCTTAAATGGATAAAGATACATCAAATTGATAAAAACAAAAAGAAAGATAACTAAATTTTTAAAGCCTACAAAAAAAAACCCTTAAACTCTTGTCAGTGCTGCCAGTTTTTAACAGCAAAAGTAAAGATCTTTGCAAGAGTCTTAAAGCAGCATTAATGCACATGCCCAGAACCTTGAAAGGACTATCTTAACTAGGTATAGCATTTCTGGGGCTACTAGAATGTGAATTAGAAAACAGTGTGTTATCTGGTTGGTGATTTGATACCAGGACTGGGTGAAATAAATCAGTAATGTCTTTTGAGAATATGTTGGCTATGCTCTGAACTTATGGCCTGCTTGCTAGGCAATGAATCAAAAAAAAAAGAGTACCTTGGAGTTCCTGCTGTGGCACAGTGGGTTAAGAATCTGACTGCAGCAGCTAAGGGTTGCTTTAGAAGCACAGGTTTGAACCCCCAGCCCAGCACAGTGGGCTCCGTGATCCATTGATGCAGCTGCTGCCATAGGTTGCAGATGTGGCTTGGTTTCAATCCCTGGCCCAGGTACTTCAGGTTTCTACTGAATGTGTATCACTTTCACACCATCATAAAGTCAAAAAATCATTAGGTCAAACTATTTTAAGTCAGGGATCTTCTTTTTTTTTTTTTTTAAGAAAAATAGGAAATTCATCGTATACTTTATGCCATTTTGTATGGCTTTCATCTTTACTATTTAGTATTATCTATTACAATTCAATGTTTCTTTAAAAATTAGCATTATATTAAAATTGCATATATTATGCAACTAAAATTTATGAAGAAGAAAGCCTTATATACCATTAAATATTTTATATAGCATAATAAAAAGAAGTAACTTAACTGGTAAGAATAACAAAAATAATACACCCTCTGAAAATAAGTAAAATATAAAATGCATAAATTGGTTAAAAAACAGTGTAACTATATAAATATGTGCTCACAATTTGTTACATCTTATTGGTTCTTCAGTAAAGGCATTACACCATTCTAGGTGATGTGGTAAACAAGACATTATAGACTTTACACTGTACAATAGAGAGAAATGGTTATTAATAATGCAATTTTAGAACTATATTATTTAATTGTATAGTTGCATTATTCAATTATAATTATCATAAATTATTTGATGGAGAGGAAATCAGAATCAGATCTAAGAAGACTTCAGCATTCCAAGAATGATGTCATATGACCCCCTTCATGGTGGATTATGCACTTATTTACTATGAGATATATTTCTTCTCCAGAGATTCCTTGTTTGCGTATCAATTGTAGATTTTTGGTTTGCAGTTATTCTGAAGTTTTGATATAAGAGTCTATATGTATATGAGATTGTTTTAACTTGTTGTTCTCTTAATTGCAAGTTCATCTCCAGTGTCCTGCATTTGTACCACCTCTTCTCATGATTTCTGATTTTGGTGGTATAATTGTGCATGGGTGGTTACCTATCTTTATATATACTTTTACTGGTGAGCCTATTCATTTGTGGAATTTTTGTTTCCTGTTGCTGTCTTTTCTTTTCTGCCTAGAGAAGTTCCTTTAGTATTTGTTGTAAGGCTGGTTTAGTGTTGCTGAATTCTCTCAACTTTTGCTTATCTGTGAAGGTTTTGATTTCTCCTTCCAATCTGAATGAGAGCCTTGCTGGGTAAAGTAATCTTCATTGGAGGTTTTTTCCTTTCATCACGTGAAGTATATCATGCCACTCCCTTCTGGCCTGCAGAGTTTCTGCTGAAAAATCTGCTGATAACCTTATTGGGGTTCCCTTGTATGTTACTTGTTTCTTTTCCCTAGCTGCTTTCAAGATTTTCTCTTTGTCTTTAATTTTGGTCAGTTTGATTAATATGTGTCTTGGTGTATTCCTCCTTGGGTTTATTTTATATGGTACTTGTTGTGCTTCCTGGATTTGAGTGAGGGGTTCCTTTCCCATGTTAGGGAAGTTTTCGGCTCTTATCTCTTGGAATATTTTTTCTGTCTCCTTCTGTCTCTCTTTTCCTTCTGGCACCCTTATAATACGGATGTTGGTGCGTTTCATGTTGTCCCAGAGTTCTCTGAGACTCTCTTCATTTGTTTTCAATCTTTTTTCTCTTTTCTGTTCTGCATTTGTAATTTCCACTAACCTGTCCTCTACCTTGCTTATTCGTTCTTCTGCCTCCTGTATTCTGCTGTTGGCTGCTTCTAGTGAATTTTTTATTTCAGTTATTGTATTTTGCCTCTCTTCTTGTTTAAGTTTTATATCTTGTATTTCTTTGGTCAATGTTTCCTGTAAGTTATCCATCTTCGCCTCCAGTTTATTTCCAATGCCTTGCATCATCTTCAGCATCAACAATCTGAAGTCTTTTTCCTGGAGGCTAAGAATCTCCTCACTGCTTATCTGATTTTCTGGGGCTTTTCCTTTCTCCCTCATCTGAGTTATAGTTTTCTGTCTTTTCATTTTTATAGGTTTTTGGTGTGGTGACCTTTTTACAGAGAGTAGGGTTGTAGCCTCTCTTATTTCTGGTGTCTGCCCCCCTTGTGGCTGAAGGGGGCTTGCTGTAGGCTTCCTGATGGGAGGGCCTGATGCCTGCCCACTGGTAGGTAGAGCTGATTCTGATCCCTCTGGTGGTTGGGGCTTAGTCTCTGGATGGGATTAGAGGCAGCTGTGTGCCTGAGGGGTCTTTAGGTAGCCTGTTTCCTGCGGGGCAGGGCTGTGATCCCACCTGGGTTGTTGTTTGCCTTGGGGCTTCTCAGCACTGACTGACAGGTGGGGCCAGATTTTCCCCAAATGGCCACCTCCAGAGAAAGGCAGCTGCTGAATATTCCCGAGAGCTTTGCCTTCACTGTTCCTCCCTCACAACAAACCACATTCACCCTTGTTTTCCCAGGATGTCCTCCAAGAACTTCAGTCAGGTTTGACCCAGATTCCTATGGAGACCACACTCTGCCCTGGGATCCAGTGCACGTGAAAGTCCATGTGTGCCTTTTAGGAATGGGGTCTCCATTTCCCCCAGTCCCATGGAACTCCTGTGCACAAGCCCCATTGGCCTTCAATGCCAGATGTTCCATGGGCTCTTTCTCCCATGCCAGATCCCTGCATGTGAGGATTTGATGTGGGGCTCAGAACTCTCACTCCTGTAGGTGAGTCTTTGTGCACCAGTCCATTTGCAGTCTGTAGAGCTTCCCACCCAGGAGGTATGGGGTTGTTTATATTGCAAAATAGCCCCTCCTACCTCCTGATGTGGCCTCCTTTTCTTCTTCTGGAGTAGCGTATCTTTTTTAAGGTTTCTGGTCCATTTGGGTGGGGGTTGCTCAGCTTTTAGTTGTGAGTTTTGTTGTTTTTAAGAGAGAAGTTGAGTTCCAGTCCTTCTATTCCACCGTCTTAATCCTCTCTCAGGATCTTCTGTAGTTTCTTAATGTTACACATATGGAACTTTTATTAAGGATTTGGATAGCGGTAGTAATAAAATAAGTATTTGCATGGGACTTCCGAATATGATGCTTTTATTAATAACGTAATTAAATTTCATGAAGAATAAAGTCTAGATTATCGGACACATAGTAGATACTCAATAAATTATTGTTGAATGAAAGATTCAATAATTGATCCATGAGAGGATGCTTGCTGTACGTCCTTTTCTTATTTTAACCAGAGAGTAGAAAAATCAAATTGAGGGAGAAAAATAAATGAACAAAACAAATTAAATTGCTGGGGAAGTCCAAAATTTTAAATCAATACACATTCAAGTGTATTTGGAATAAGAGTATAAGAAAAGCTTAGTCAGAGTCACCCAGTGTTGTCTCATTTTATACTTATAAAATTAAAAACGAAGCTGATATCAGAATGCATTATTCAGTCAATGGCATCTTCCACTCCAATTATTTTTAGTTTTGAACATGCTTGCTTTTATATTGTATATACTTGATTTTATCTATTCAGGTAAATAAGAGTTAATAGCAAGAGTGTGAATTTGGTCCCAATAGATAATTAGTATAATCTGTTATGTATGAAAGCTGGGTTGGCAGGATTTGGAGTTTAAAAATGCCCACGGTATAAAATCAACAATTTGTCATTATGGTTGCAAAATGCACAGATGGACAAACACTTATTCATCATGTTGGAATTTATTTGTTTTTCCAGAAGAATCCACTGAGATTTTCCCTTTATTTGCATATTCAGAATAACAATAAAAGCCAGTGACTGAAATATTATATGTCAACATGGTATACCATTTTCTCATTTCTCATTATAGTAATTTTTTAAATTAATGTTATTTTTATATTTCCATCTTTAATCTTACATTTTAATACCCATGAAATGGGTATAAAAACATAAAGGAAGTGCAATCAATTATAAGATTACCTTAAAATATGCATTTTTCTATACATATATAGTCCTACTCTGATACAATTTGAAGGATGTTAGTGTATTTTTAGAACATAGTTTATCGTATATATTTTAAGTATGTTAAAATAATCGGTACCTATTTTAGTACAAATATACATACAGATTTAGAGGTACAACATATGTAAAAAAATTATCATTTACAACACGTTTGAGATGTTTATGTTAGCAGCTTCACATTGCTGTTTTAAAAACAGAAATATCTGGAGTTCCCGTCGTGGCGCAGTGGGTAACGAATCCGACTAGGAACCGTGAGGGTGCAGGTTCAGTCCCTAGCCTTGCTCAGTGGGTTAAGGATCCAGCGTTGCCATGAGCTGTGGTGTAGGTTGCAGACACGGCTCGGATCCCACGTTGCTGTGGCTTCTGGAGTCAGCTGGTGGCTACAGCTCCCATTCGACCCCTAGCCTGGGAAACTCCATATGCCATGGGAGCAGCCCAAGAAATGGCAAAAAGTCCAAAAAAATAATAAATAAAAAATAAAAAAAAAATAAAAACAGAAATTTCTTTATAAATGTTACCTTTAGTATATGCTATCTTTAGTACATAAACAATCAGGGTTATTATCAGGTGTATGAATGAAAGGGACACTTTTGTTTTATAAAGTTTGTCTGGGGAGTCCTAACTAAAAGGAGAAACTAGGAAAGGAAGGCTCTATTAACATAACTTACCATATAATTAGAGGCTGTAGCTCATGTAATTCATGAATTTGGTACTATCAATCTATGGATATGAGATCTTTCTATTAGCTCATATCACATACATACAGTGTATGCTTATATGATATAATTTTAATTATAAATATAAAGCAATTATTTATTATAAGTAGTTTAATAATGTTTTAATTTTCTATTTTATATGTATATTGCATTCACTATTATGGATAATGTAAATTAGGCGCTCTCACTCTGTCTGCCTTTTTATGTACATGTAATTGACCCTTGAACAAGGCAGAATTTGGGGCGCTGACTCTCCAAGCAATAGAAAATTCATGTATCACTTAAGGTCAATCTTATTTACATGGTTCCTTCATATCCATTGTTCCACATTTGCAGATCGAAACACCTCAGATCATGTAGAACTATAGTATTTACTAGTAAAAAAAAAAATTCCGCATGTAAGTGGACCCATGCAGTTCAAAACCGTGTTGTTGATAGGTAAACTATGTACTCTGGAGGATGTTTATATATGAAAATATATTTGTAAGTTTCATTAAATAGTTATAGTTTTATTATATAAGACCTCCTACATTTTGCTTTTTTTTTTTCTGATATTTACCCCACCTTTAATAATGTAGTGTTCTGGAATGAAAGAAGTCAAAAAAGATAAAATATGTCTTTTAGACCACCCCTCTCTCTATAGACATGAAGACGTAAGTTATTTAAGAAATATTTTTTAAAAACAACCTTGAAAATGTGGCCCATACAAATAGCATATTATAACGGTCTTTCTGCTAGAAAAATATAGGTAGCTAAGACAGTTTATCTTCGGCTAAGCTAATACTCTTTCAAAGTTCTAAGAGATGGAAGAAAAGTATAATAGGAAGAGGAAGAAATTGAAGAGAGTGAAGAGAGAGGCAAGGAAAGAAAAAATGAGAGAGGATAAGTGAGTGTAAGGATATAAAGAAAGAGGAAGGGAGGGAGGAGGGAAGAAAGGGGAAGGGGAAGGCTGAGAGGCTGGAGAAGGAAAAGAATCTCAGTCCATTTCCACCACCCCCCTCCACAGAGCATGCCATGGTTACACATGAGAATATTCCTCAAGCCACAGTGGGCCACACCTTATATGTTTTAACGAATACCTTTAGGATTCTAATGTGTGGTAGCAATATTTTTGCATAGCATGAATTGTTTCCCTGAATATTATAGTCATAATTCCATATGATGCCTAAGATACTGACAGAGCAAAGGAATAGCATACTGTCTGTTGAGAACTAACTGAACATCTTGTATGCATACCTAGAGAACAAATGGAGACCCAGGAAACTGACAAGATAGATATGAAGTTCTGTATCTAGATGGTGAGAGTGGGAGCTTGGATCTGTAAACCTCTGACAGCTGGAGACACCATCCAGCTTGTTGACTATAACTTCATATGCCACAATTATACCAAATTGAAAGGTGAAAACCTGAAATGTTTCCTCATTAACAAGTATCTTTAGGAACAATCTCTATCTCAGAATTCTATAAGAAGCAACTATACTTTTCTGACTGAATGCAATAAGCCTAGGAAAAATCATTGACATTAACATATAATTATTAGATATGTCCATGCTTTATGAGTTGAATGAGCATGAGTCAAAATGCAGATTATGTCTTCTCTCTTCTTGAATTCATCCCCATTTGTTCTCTTGGCAGAGGTGGGGCTTGGGAGACAGGGCTAAGCCATCTTTTAAAATAATCCACAAGCCTCTGCCTGAAAATCATATACACATTTGAAGCAGGAAGTCTTGGAAAACCATCCTATTTTTAAATCTTAGACGCATAAGTTCAGAGGATGGGAGAGCTCGAGAAGATTCAGTATAGGGCACTTGATTAAATTTGTTCTAGTTGCAATGGTCAGGACTATGCCAGGACCTACTCTCCAGTGTAAGTCAAAGTGCAGACTCCTGCATCTGCTACAAAGAAGGAAGAACAAAGTCTGATGGGCCCCTTGGGTCTTGAAGGCACTAAAGGAGAGAGAGATGTGTATAGAACCAAGTTGTTTCCTCATCCAATTTTTATGTGATGTCCATCATAACATAACATAGGTCATTTAGTTAAAAAAAAATGTGCTTTTGCCTATAAATTAGTTACTTTAAATGAAATAAATAATTGGGAAGGGATTGACTAAAGTAGTAAAGATGCAGTGATATAGAATATTTATTAATAGAGGATATAGCTTGTTTTTTTAAGTATTCAATACTGTCTGCTACTATAACATATCCATTTTTTCTTCATCTTCCGTTTCCAGCTGTGTTGATGTGTCTGTATCATTGATTTGCTGCCCATCAAATCCGAATCTGATCTTGTCTCATTGGCAAACTTTCACTATAGCCTCCCATTTGTTTACTAAGCGGTGTAGGGCTCATACTCTTAAACTGCATCATGGAACCATTCTGCCCTGCCACTTGCAAATTAATATGATTGCTTTCTCTGTCTTGAACTTCCTTGTCTTTCATTGGCTGTGGCAAACATCATAGTCTTTTCAGCTGCAGGAGCTCAAAGAAGACCACTTTCCCACTGAATTAAGACCTTAGCAACATCAGAAAAAGAAGAAAACATAGCAGTGATGAAGCCTCTTTATTTTACCCTTAAAAGCAGTTTGAACTTTTGCTTGTGACTCCCTGAGGATATTTTTTGTCATTAAAGTTGTTGATTTGCTATGATAGATCTCATATTTGATCATTTCTGGTCAATTTTAATTTTTTCTTTGTCTCAGATAATTTTGACCTTAATTTCTTTCCTGACTTTGATCAACTTTCATTGCTTTATTTATTTTTTTCCCTGCTTCTTTTTCTTTCCGGCCCATTTCTGGCTTTGGTTTTCTGCATGTCTGATTTTATTTGTGTTTCCTTGTTTATCTCATGCTTGTTTGAAGATGTTTAATTCCATTTGTGAAGTTATAACTTTTTTACTCCTGTTTTATTTTCATTTCTTTGGAAGGTTATGAGGGGTGATTTGTATTATTAAAATTCTATGATTTATAGAGTATCATACCAAGTGAAGTTAGTGAAAGGCAAACATCATATAATATAAATTATATGTGAAATCTTTTAAAAAAGGATACAAATGAACTTATTTGCAGTACAAAAACAGAGTCACAGACTTTGAAAACGAATTTATGATTACCAGAGGAGACAGGTTGTAGGGGGAGGGATGGGCTAGGGGTTTGCCATTGACAAGTGCACACTGCAGTATATGAAATGACTGGAAAATTGGGATCTGCTGTACAGCACAGAGAACACTCCTCAATATTCTGTGATGGTTTGTGTGGGAGAAGAATCTGAAAAAGAATGGATATGTGTACATGTATAACTGAAGCAGTTTGTTGTGCAGGAGAAATTAACCACAACATTGTAAACCAAATGGACTTCAACAAAACTTTTAAAAAGGAAAAAAAATGTTATTCTGTTTCTACACATGTGTGTGAGATCACATACTGAAGTGAGCAGAAAATCTTGAGGGAAGTATAAGAAATCTGATATGTAAGGACTCAGGGAGCAATTCTGGTCAGACAGATAGTAGGGATATCAGGGGAAACATGCGTCTTGAAGGCTTTGAGAATGGAGTATTTCCAAGAAGAAAAGCTTAATCAAAAATAGTCTTTTAGGGTCAGTTGTACAGATTTGATTATGGACTAAGTGTTGTATGATTATGGCATTATTACTAATGAAAAAGAATGTTGCAATGCTATTATAGTTATATATGGATCTGTATGAGTATGTATGCAAAAAAAAATCATGCTGAAGTATTTGGGCATGGAATATTTTGGTTGAGTACTTTAAAATATTTCAGAGCATTATAATATAGGATAAGCTAAATTAAAAAGTGCGCAATTGTATCACATTCTACTGTTAGTCGGAGTTAGTGCTTTTGCATTTAACAGCAGAGAAGTGAAATTTTGCTTAGGTGGAGAGATGAGAGATAAGAAGATATTGGAGTTGGATGAAAAATGAGAAGAAAAGAGTAACTGAAAATGTCAAGCAGAGACAGGCTCACTAAAAACTTTCATAGAGCCGCGAAGAGGAAAAATAAAGATTTTGTTTGTTTTGTTGTGTTTTTAGTTTAAAAGAAAAAAAAAAAAAACCAAGCAACTTCAAAGGCTGATGGAAAGAATCCAGCTGGGAAGGAGAATAATAACAAATGATTTAGCCAGTTTATTGAAGAACTCTTTGGTTATAAACAGGAAGTTTTATTTTGCCCAGGCACTACTGTTTACTAGACTATGAGGAATCTAGATGTCCCACTGGGTTGTAGGTTACTAAATGACAGCTTTCTCAGGTTCCATAAATTTCCTGCCAATTTCGATTACTAGTAAGCCTCAGTCCTATTTTCCAAAACTTCAATCACAAACTTGACAAATTTTCATCTCTGCTTAATTCCCAGCCAAGCTTCATCTGTGGGCTAGCTATTACTCATTTCTTCCCCTCCTTCTTCTAGCTCTGCTGTTTCTAGAAATAGGAAGTCAGGGGGAATAGGAGAGACAAAAATCACCTTCCAGGACTACCACATGCTAGTAAGCAGGCATCCTTCTAGATGTGGTGACTTCCATTTAGGTTATGTCCATATCATCTGGAAGGGGTATTCAGTTTTCCCCATCATCCTAACTATTGAGGAGCCCTGTAGAGAGGGCCAGTCATGACTCTCTTTACCTGCCTAAGTTATGCCTTCAACACTTCCTTGGGTTGTGCATTTCATCATTTGGCCCAAGCTGCCATTTGTGGCCCTTGTTCCAGCCCAGGGAATGAGAAGCTACTCTGAAGTCTTTTGTACCCCTAGAGGATTACATAGAATAGACATGGTACAGCAATTTTCCCTACCTCTATCCACGCACTTAGTCCTGGAGCCTTAAAGCCCTGCTGGCATTTATTATACCACAACATTTCCTGAATTCAGAAACTTCTACCGAAATAAGCTTCTCTCTTTATGTTCAAGTATTCACCCTAAGCTTAGGGGTCCCATGGGAAAAATACTCCACATCCTTCTCATATTCAGGGAAGTTCTGAAAAGGAAGATTTGCCAGACTCAGAGCCTCCCAGAATACTTCCTAGATCCCCCTAAGCACCCTTTGCCCCAAGGTGATCATGAGCTTCTGGTGGTTCTGCAAGCATTTGACTATAGAATTGAGATTTGTGTCTTCTGTTCTAGCAGAGGATCATCAAACATTCAGGTGATTCTTTTGGATCTCCCTCACCTGTTTTCAGGAAAGAATGAGACTCTCTGCCTTGTCCCAAAAGAAGAGGTTGTCATGACGTCCTTCCACTGGGATAGAAGTGGTAGAATGAGAGTTGGAAAATTGAGAGAGAAATCAGTTCAGCAAGCCAGACTGGGGGATTGCAGGTGCAGCTGCTAGTGGCAGCCAGAAGCTTTCTTTATGGCATGGCCCTCAATGCCTCTTATTTCTCAAATCTGGGCCTCTTATACCAAGTGGTGTGCTGATAAACCAGTAAAGGGCTAAGAGGACAGAGGCTTTTAGTACCTGTGGAATTTTGTGATGTATGTATGTCACAACAATTTATCTCCAGCTACCAAGGTGATATCAACAAACAGAGCTGGGAAAAGAGATGCAAAATTGATTTTCAGGATCCAAAAGTTGACAGCACTAGCCCACCATTACCTGCAGCTGTGGGACAGCAAACATTTGCAAAGTTACATAATCTGTCCAATAAACCGGACCAATGAACAAACAGGACCTTAAATACATATTCAGTGACACTAATATTGTGTTTGCTCATGGGTTAAGATCTTAAAGTTTTCAATGGGGAGTTCTCTACATAAAGCTAAAAAAAAAGTAAAAAATGGAATAGCAAGAGAAATATTAACCAACGTGAATTTTTATTTTTCACTAGTAAAACAAATTCTACATTTAGTTGATTATAATTTAACACATTCTGTGGGTATGATTGGCCTAAGAAAGATTTATTTATACACGTTATGTGAATGATTGAACAGCTTTCTTGAGATAGAATTCCCAGACTATACAATTCAGCCATTTAAAATGTATAATTCAATGGCTTTTAATATATTCGCAGAGTTGTGCACCATCGATGCCATCAGTTTTAGAATATTTTCACTACACCCAATGGAAACCCTCTTCCCCTTAGTGATTGTCCCCAACCTTCTCATCTCCCATAGCCTGAGGCAACCATTATTCTACTTACTGTCTCTATATCCTTGCCTATTCTGGACATTAAATATAAGTAAAATTATACAAAGTGTTCCTTTGTGACAGAATTCTTCCACTCAGCATGTTTTCCCGGTTTATATATGTAGTAGTATCCCACTCATTTTTATGGTTGAATAATGTTCCCCTGTATGGATAGACAACATTTTCTTTTTCCATTCACCAGTTGATGTACATTTATTTTGTTTCCACTTTTGGCTATTATGAATAATGCATTATGACAATTTGTTAGTTTCTTGGGGTGGACATATTTTCATTTCTTATGGTTGTGTACCCAGGAGTACAATTAGACCATGTAATAATTCTATGCTTAACTAGTTGAGGAACTGCCAGAATATTTTCCAAAACAGCTGCACTGTTTTACATTCCTATCAGTAGTATTTGGGAGTTCCAATTTCTCTACATCCTTGACAATATATTTTGTTGTCAGTCTTTTTGAATGTAGCCATCCTAGAGGGTATAAAGTGGCCTTTCATTATGGTTTTGATTTGCATGTCCCTGATGACTAATGAGTATGTGCATAATTTTATATGAATGCATAATTGTGTTCACATTATATATGCCTCATTTTTTATACCATCTTTCTTTTACTTTTTTTTTTTTCTTCACATGGAAGTTAGGGTTAGGGTTAGGGTTAGGGTTAGGGGCCCAACATGCATGCCTGCTTATCCCACCTCATGATAGGTAACTCAACTTTACCTATTAGAATGTATCCTTCCATATTTATTATCTGTTTATATACCCATGTAAAAGTATTTACACAGGCATATGTGTTTGTAAGATTATATACAAACATACATGTATATATATTCTTCTGCATATCACTTCTTCACTAAATGATTCTTAATATAAATCTCCCCAAGACAATTGATTTAGAATAAACTCATTGTTTTTAGTTTTTTCATGATATTCCCTAGTTTGAACGTATCATAATTTTCCTAGCCATAGCCTTATCCTAGGTGAGAAAAATATTATTAGTTATTTTTCTTATGAATGATACTATAGTCATCATCCCTGTGTTTGTATCCTAATATACCAAAGTCTTCACTGCTACATGTTGGGTTCCAGGAGATCACAGCTGAATCAAAGGCAGCATGTGTTTTTAATTTTAATGAATATTGCCTGTTCCTTTTCCAAAGCTATATATAGCACTGCATATATGAAGGCATCTTTTCCTCAACAGCAAAATCAGACAGTGGAAGTTCTTTCTCACTCTTCTTTATCCATACATTTCTCTGACAATTTTAAGCATTAATCTTTCATATAATTTTTCAGATTATCTTATCCAATTAAAACAACTATTGATATGCAATTTAAACTTGGATCACAGTCCTATATTAATTTTTGAGATAACTGACATTTTTATTGTCTTTCCATCAAAAAACACATAATACTTCTCCATTTGTTCAGATATTTTGTGATATTCAATATATTTTTACAATAGTTTCCTTGGATTTCTTACTAAATTTATTCTGAAGGTTTTTTTTTTATTTTTAAACTATTTCATTGAAATACTTTTTCACACCTCTAGGTTGTCTTTAGGTATTAAGTTGCATACAATATATAAAAGCTAGATAGGTAAAAAAAAAGATAGATAAATAGATAGATAGATAGATGAATAGATAGATGGATATATAGATAGATATAGACATATATGGATAAGCTGCAAACCTGTGTTTTAAGAGGAGCCATTTACACTGAAGGCATTGCAAAGACTGAGATAGGATAAGGTAATGTTAGAATGACTCATGTTAGTTAAATATTTTTCTTCTTTCTCCCCACACCATTAGAGAAAGCTGAAAGTTTTTACATAACTTCTGCAGATATCTCCAGTATAATGACATGCTATTTGAGTGTTTGTCTGAAGTATCATTATCAAGCACCAAATGCTAAAAGAGGCTTCAGAAAAATCTAAATCAGCCAAGAGAGGAAAACTGTCGATGGACTTGACATGGAAGCACTGTATATTTCTTAACTGCATCCGTCTCCACAAATCTTAAATTTCTATTAAATTTTGTGAAGAGAAATGAAGTGGCTTAGATTCTTGTGTGAGAAATAGTTACTTTTTTACTAATTCTCTCAATCATGTATTTATTTACCAAACACTTATTGAACACCTACTATGTATATAAGACAGAAGTCCTCTCTTTCTTGCAGCACTCAAACTAGCCCAGGGTTGTGGGGAAAAACAAATAAATTAAAACTTGATAAGGATAAATGGATAATGAGAAAAATAAAATAAGATGGAAGAATAGAGTGTGGAGGGAAGTGGGGAAGGGGGATTCTAACTCAGATGGAGGGTCTTGAGAAAGTCTTCATGGTAGAGTCATGTGAATGAAGACTCAGAGGAGGTGAGACACTGAAGCGTACAGATTTCATGAGATGGAAGGAATTTCAAGCAGAGAAAACAGCAAGGATAAACATACGAAATTTTGTTTGAAAAGGTGTTTCAACTATTTATTAGTTCCATTTGGTTTTCTGTAAGCCATTTTCATCTTTTAAAGGAATTAACTGCAGTGATTGCTTCCAGATGCTTTGATTCCAGCTTCCCTTGATAGCCCTCAGCTCATTCTTGGAGATTGCATTAGGAAATCTGCTGTCAATACTTATTTATTCTAATTGGATTGGAACTGGGTGCCTGGTGAATACTGAGTCTTAATCTTTATGGAGCTAGACTACATGTATTTAAAAGTTGTCACGGTTTATGTCTCAAGAAGGAGAGAGAGATTAAATGCACCTTTGGCAGATTTCCTTTTGTTTGGGGGGAAAAAAGGCACAAATTAGGGCCCCTTTAGTTGAAACAGATATAAAATCAGTAGCTTCCTGGATCATGGATGAAAGGGTAAGGTCACCAATAACCTAAATTTAATAACTCAAATTAGGTTTCTTCGTCTCTGAAATGTTGATTTATTTTTCTTTCTTAAATCTGAATTTAGACTGTGAAGTGCTTTAAATACCTTGTCTATTACTGATAAATGTAAATGCTTATTGTTTAAGCATTTGTCCATGACTTTGGAAGGAAATCCAGACCAAGGCAAGCAGACTTGTTGGCCGAATATCCTCATATTATCATCACATGATGGAGGATAATTCATAAAGGAATCAATTGAGCTTGGTGCAATCACTCTATTAATTTATGTGTTTATAACTATTTCATCTATACAAGCAGAACTTAGTATTTGTTAAACAGACCTGAATTGTCGACAAACCCTAAAAATACATAATCTGTCCACATACGGGATAAATGTCCTGATATCTCATAATATTTTCTTCCCTAGTTAACAATTCTACCTTTAGAGCATTTTTAGCAAAAATTTATATATATATAAGCATGTATGCATGTATGAAAATAGTTCCTATAAATTATCTATATACAGTAAGTTATAGGTAAATAGTTATATATAATACTATATATACATAGTAGGTTATGGGAACTTTTTTCATTTTTCCCTTGTTTTTTCACTCTGAGAATTATATTTTCTGTGTCATAACATGTTTTCATATTCTCTTTTCTTACAGTTTTATCAAGGATTTTTTTTCCTGTATTTCAAATCTCCTTTTCTAACTCTTTTCAGATCATGAATTTTCGACAACATATTTTTCCCTGATGTAGGAAGAAATTCTTGTATATTATCTATCAATCTGTTATCATATACCATGAACCCGAAACACAAAGGCTGCTCTTCAAGGCTGTCTTCCCAGCCAAAGCTCTTCCTATAGCCTTTTGTTCTATAGTCTGAATACAATTTAATGAAGAGTTAAAATCTACTCTCTGCTTTCCAGACTTTAAAGCCATTAGAGAGTCCAATATTTGCCTTTTTGAAATTCATTCCCAATGAAACAACATTGAGATGATCCCAATTGCTCAAAGAATAAATCATTTCTGATGTAGATTTTTCCTGACATAAGCCATCTTCTGGCTTATCTCCAAATCAATATTTACACTGAGAATTATAGAAAAATAAGGATAAAAATTTGAAATACAATTTTATTTTAACAGCTTTGGTTCCTGAACATAAATGAATGTCTATTGTTTAGGGCTATCTGTACTTAAAAAGGCAATTGAGAGACAGGGGTCTTTTCTGCTTCTGTCAAAAATTCTCCTTTAATGTTTCCCTATTTTGTTTTTTTCCATTTGTGTTCTCTTGCACTTGGGAAAAATACATCTCACAAAGAGTTCCTTTTCATATCTGTCTTCTTTGAATACCTTGGAATGTAAGCTCCTTGGAGGGAGGACCTGGATCTCTTACATGTTAAAGACCTGACACAAAATAAGCCCCAAATAAATGTTAAGACATCATTAGACCAAACACTTCAATCATTTCCTGTTTAGAACAAGAGGACCAGGAAGGTGGTGACAGCTGGATCTACTTGAGACTTTAATACCTTTGGGTCCCTTTGTCAAGTTACAGCCTGAGGCCCCTTCTGTTGAAGAGATAATAGAAAATATTAAATGTACTGACAGGTGACTTGAGCAAGAAAAGGAAGAGAAATGAAGGGAAGTGCCTATGGGGCAGGATATTTGAAAAACAGTTTGTTAGGAAGAGAAGAACAATCATTTAATGGAAAATCTTTTTTTCCAAATTTCTGTGAAAGGTAAACAAAATAGTTATAATTACATTTGAAGAGAAAGTGAATGCACGTTGTTTTCCACAAAGAGCAGGACTGCTAGCAAAGTGATGCTTTATTGATGACAACTGCTGCCTTTGACATGAAGTAGTCAAAACTCTCAGGTATCAGGGCAAAAAAGACTCCCTTAAATGCATAAAACATTAATTCTGTGAAATATCTGGGCTGTATAAGAATTACATGCCTATCTGAAGCAAGAATGTGGTCAATATGGGAAAATTCATGGTTACAAAAATAAAATTAAGGGAAAAATTTTAATCCCTGTATAATTACTTTATTAATTATAGGGCTAATCTTACAGAGTTTTAGGTTGGAAGGAGTTAGAAATGGCAAAGAATTGCTTTTACGTGGGAAGGAGATACAATATTTTTGCCAGCATAAACATCTTCTCTGCTTTTTGTTTACTTTCTCTCTTGATTATATTCCACAATATTGCAGATGAAATATACTAGTCATCTTGGTGATAACTCAGTTGTCTCAGACTTATAACAAACTTTCACTTTTAGATTTGCAGGGGTGGGGTTGTGTTTGTTTTTTCTTCTCTTTTGTTTTTTTTGCTCATAAAAATCCAAGAAACAATCAAGATATGTGAATGATATTTAAGTACAATAGTCTTTAGTCCAATAGTTTTGAAATTGAGCACACTATATTAACTAATGATGGATCTGTACATGTCTAAAGTCAAGTCCAGTCCAGTCTCATACTATTTCCTGAGGCATGTCAATCTACCCTCAATATAATGGATCTTTATCACTTTGTTCTTGCAAAAGAAAATAATGTATATCATTGTCAAGTAAGAGACAGGCTCAAAACCACTAGCTAGCTGGGGTTGAATATCTATTGTTTGATTAGTCAATCACCCTATTGATCTATCTCTATCAAAAAGCATAATATTTGCTGGTACAATTCAAAGTATAATTTTAAGCAACCAGTACATAATTTGTATTAGAATCATGCTTGATTCTTTAGAGTTTACTCTTACTTACTACTTAAGAGATTTTTATCGCTTAAGGCAAAAGGGAGTGATCATATATTGAGTGAAAATATTTAAATTTTCATGCACAATTTTAGCTGCAAGAAAATCATATCTGATCATAATCTGCAAATTTTAATATTCTGGATTCAATTTTGCCACCAAATAAGTGTTAGGTAATTGTGAAAATGCAGTTTTTACTTACGTATTCCCTGTAGAGTAACAACAAATCTGGCATCAACAGGAAAAGGTAATGAGAAGTGTAATTACCTAATATAAATGAATTCAGCAGTGGCTGTTTTCCATTTGAAAATACCACCTGTTTCTATTAGCATTTCCAGACTTCTCAGTTATGATGCACTGTCCAGAAGTGAATATTTAGATAGCTCCTAACTCTAACTTAGGAGAATGCTACTTGTTTTCAGTAACTTATAACCACAATAAGAATAATATAAGAACAAAATAATGCCATTTGCAGCAACATGGATGGAACTAGAGACTCTCATACTAAGTAAAGTAAGTCAGAAAGAGAAAGACAAATACCATATGATATCACTTATATCTGGAATCTAATATAACGTACAAATGAACATTTCCACAGAAAAGAAAATCATTGACTTGGAGAACAGACTTGTTGTTGCCAAGGGGGAGAGGGAGGGAGTGCGATGGATGGGGTGCTTGGGGTTAATAGATGCAGACTGTTGCCTTTGGAATGGATTAGCAATGAGATCCTGCTGTGTAGCACTGGGAACTATGTCTGGTCACTTATGATGGAGCATATTAATGTGAGAAAAAAAAATGTGTCCATGTATGTGTAACTGGGTCACCATGCTGTACACTAGAAAATTGACAGAACTCTCTAAACTAGATATAATGCAAAAAAATCGTTATATATAAAAAGGAATAATACACATTAAAGTTAAATGATGAAAGTTAATCTTAACTAATGAAAGAAAAATGTATAGCTTTATTGTGTCATGTTATTTTGTTAAATTGAAAGCCAAGTTTATAATGTAACTTAAAAGAAAAGGTAGAACCTGGTACTGTGGAGCCATGTGGTTAATAACAACAATTGAGGGTTTGACAAATTTCCCTTGTCAAATGAAGCTAGAATGCATATTCTTCAAGGTCCATACATTTCGCAGCATTTTAATTTCGCCCATTGCATTTGCTGAAAACAAAACTCTTTCATCATAACTTGTAGCATAGACAACACAGAAGCTTCAGTGACTATAGACTGGATATTTTTATTGACAGATAAGTCAAGGTGCCCTTGAAATTAAAAAAAAAAAATATATATATATATAGAGAGAGAGACTTTATTGTTATTATGGGTTTTTTTTTTGTTAATAAAGTGAGCAGTATCATTTTAATCCTTCAGGAAAATGGCAAAATAATTGTATGATAATTTGTGGTCAGAGTAAATATCTATCCATTTTTCTTTAATATATTTTTATAGAAAACAGTTATGAAAACAAAAATCAAGTACTTCATTGAATGGAGACTTTGGTGTGAATAAAATAATTAACATTCATGGAATTCTGTATATACATTTGTCATGCAGGGCATTTTCCTGTGGCTATGCTTTGATAGTCTTATAACACTAAAATTCAACAAAGTAAATTGAGCACAACAGCAATAGTAAAATTTCACAGTTCAATTAGGTATCTGTTTATACATTTAGCTCGTCTGCCTTTTTGAAGAAACACTTTAGTAAAGACAACATCACATAGGGTTTATGTTTTAAATGAATCTTATTACAAATGAAAAATGAGTTAGCCTTAGTAAATAGCTTTAGAATAATAAACATGCAACTTCTAAAAGTTGAATGTGAAAAGTTATAAAGTTTGTTCTCTGATGACATACTACTTTTCTGTGGTGTCAGTCAAGCTAACTATCAATAAAAATGTTCTTTAGTACCTGGGGGGATCCCATTTTTCAGATATGCTTGTTAAGTAGGTACTCATTTAATGTCTAAGAAAATAATTAATTATCTGGACTCATGTGTCTACCTGTGTTTTGAATCCAGTTCCCTCTCTCTTTACCTCAATAGTCAACCACCACTTGTGAAATCAATATTTTCCTCAACATTTAATCAAATTTAATGTTTCTTTCTGTGAAATTAATCCATGCTATATATTTAACAATAATAAAAGCAACTGCTTTGCTTTGCCCTTCAGTAATCACTTTATCACTCTCCTCCCATTTTTAGCCAATCTTTTTGAAAGAGTTGTCTCTACTCACCATATGTGAGTGTTTACCTTCTGCTCACTTCTCACTCCTCAATGCATGTCTATCCTCTAGAGACTTTCTCCAAAAGTAATTTTTGCTAAGACTTCTATGACTCTCAGGCCATTACACTCAATGGATATTTTTCAGTTTTCTTATTTTAAATCTTTTTTAAAATATTTTATTTTATTTTCCCACTGTACATCAAGGGGATCAAGTTATCCTTACATGTATACATTATAATTACATTTTTTACCCAATATTTTAAATCTTAAATCATTCAAATATGCTGACCACTTGATCCTTTTGAAAAATTTTTTATCCATATGCTCATTGTTTTCTTCCATTTTTCTACTGGATACTTCTCTTTCTCATTTGCCTGCTATCATCTCTTTCCCAACAATTCAATTTTGGAAGCACTCATTTTTTGACTTATAGATTATAAGAAACTTCATAGATACAAATACATTCACTTCCATTATTAAATGATGACACAATTTTATATATGAACTCCTAAATTCTCCTATGAAGTTCAGATGTCTATAAAATGTTATCTCCCCTATATATGCATGATGCAATTGAATCTAAAAATATTCAAACCATACCCACATCTTTTCCCCTAAACCATGTCTACAGCTAAGATTGCTAATCAAGAATAGTACAACCATGGGTTAAATTGCCCAATTCAGACACATAGCTATTCTGCAGGTATAGCTGTCTCCCTGGCTTGAGAGTTTTTAAGTTATAAATATCCCTCTAAAAGTACAATCTTAGTTTATTATCCTCTCTTAACTGAACAATAGATACACCCTAATCTCCTGGTATCTGCTCAGCCATAACTCTTCACCTCCCAAATAGTTGTCCACATTGCAATGAGAATAACTTTTTTTTTTTTTTTTTTTTTGTATTTTTGCCTTTTCTAGGGCCGCTTCCGTGGCATATGGAGGTTCCCAGGCTAGGGGTCTAATCGGAGCTGTAGCCGCCGGCTTACGCCAGAGCCACAGCAACACGGGATCTGAGCCACGTCTGCGACGTACACCACAGCTCACGGCAACACCGGATCCTTAACCCACTGAGCAAGGCCAGGGATCGAACCGACAACCTCATGGATCCTAGTCGGATTTGTTAACCACTGCACCACGACAGGAACTCCCGAGAATAACATTTTCAAAACATATATCTGATAGTAAAATTCTTCAACTATTTCCATTTGCTCATATGATTAAAAAAAAAAAAGTTTTCACTAAGGTAGTCCTCATTCATTATCTTTCTAACTCTATTGCCCCTTTCCCACTTTTTACTAGGTCTCTGCTCTTCAATCACACCAGCCATCACCATGTTCTTTGAGAATTCTGTTTTTTCTCATCCAGTTGTCAGGGTCACAGAACTTAGCTTTGGGCCCTATGGGAAAAAAAAAAAACATATCTCCAAGCCCCCTAGTAGACATAAGCTATCTAGATTTGTGCACAGGATCCTTTAAGATCACCAGCCCCTAGTCAAGTTAATGGGCTCATTATTTCCATATAAATGAACCTGAGTACGGAACCTAGCTATCACTTGTCCTTTTGACTGGAATCCTCTCCTTCCAGTCTTCTACCTAACTTCATGCCCATCCTGCAAATTTCACCTCAAAGGTCATTTTTAAAGGTAAGGCTTCCTTGAAATTCCACTCCTTTCCCTTAAAAAAAATCAATCAAGGTAAATATCCTTTTACACTCTGCTTGCAATATATTGTCTCAATTTGAAATTGCCGGTATTACTGACTGTGGCAGTTTTACTAATAGAAATTTTCTCTACTAAGCCAAAGACATAATGAGATCAGAAATAATATAGTTTTGTTTATTATTTTATCTGCAGGATCTATTAACTGCTTATTAAAAATTGGTTTAGTGAATCAATGAATGAATCAATAAGCTAGTCTATGACCAAGTTTTGATGTTTAAGGCTGATAATCACTTCTTGCTCTTCCCTAGTTTCTTAGATTTTCAACCAATATAAAAAATAGACACAGGGAGTGGAATAAGGACCAAACACATCTGGGAAAATGGATTATAAAATGAGACTTTGTCCAAGGGCCAAAGTTTTGACACCTTAACTTCTTCAGTTGAAATTTCCCCAAATCATGGGATAGAACAACTGACAAACACAGATTTCTCCTATCATGCAGAGCCTTCTTCTCTGGAACACTTCATAGAGGAAATCGAGTGAAGAAAAAACAGCATTAACAGAGAGCAAGCCTGTTGCACAAAAACTCAGCCAAGATGTTTAGAGTGGAACTGCACAACCATTCTCTTACCAAACTTATTGGTGATATAGATCCTTCAGCCTTGCATGGGAAGTGCAAATAAGGTTCATGGAGAATAAATGAAGCAGTTTTGTCTCACCCCTTGGAGAGGGCTCAGCAAACTTCTCTGCTGGCTCAGCCTACCTGCCTGGGATGGTGCTGTAGACTTCCCATGACATGCCTCCTGCTCCAACCTAGCCTCAGCAGACTTCTTACAAAGTTAGATCACAAAGTGTTTTTACCCCTAGTCACTAGCTAAAAATCTCAGCTAACTTGTAATTTTCCTTTAGGGGCAAAAAGGAATGTCTGGGTGACACTTTCCATTTGACAACAAATATCAGATCAAAAGTGTTTATGCTAAGTTCTTCCTCCTAAACATTCTGTACCATTAAGGCTTTATTGAGGTGATCACTATATTAATGACATCTAGGACTTTGGTGTCACAGTAGGTAGAAGAAGAATATGAAACTTTCATCCTGAACTGATTTACTGAAAATTTTTCATCTATTCGGAAATAACTAACATTGTGGTTTTTGCAGAATAGGTGCTCAAAATAAAAGTTGTGTCATAAGTTTTTAATTCTTTTTTACCTATAGACAAATATACTTATTTATCATTTAATATTATGTAGTATTATAGCAAATTATTTTAAGTTATAATTGTTGACACTCTTCCTTACATATTAAATTGAAAACAAATAAATAATGAAGCTATATCCCCAACTATCTATTGTGGCAATCCTTTTTTCTTTTTAAAAATTTTATTGAAATAAAGTTGATTTTCAATACTGTGTTAGTCTCAGGTGTAGAACAAAGTGATTCAGTTATATACATATATATATATATACATGATTAGGTTTTATATATATATACTTATATATATATTCTTTTTTTATCTTCTCTTCCATCATAGGTTATTACAAGATATTGCATATAGTACCTTTTGCTATATAGTAAGTCCTTGTTGGTTATTTATTTTTTATAAAGCAGTAAGTATATTTTAATCCCAAACTCCTAATTTATCCATCCCCCTCCTTCCCTTTGGTAACCATGTGTGTTTCCTATGACTGTGAGTCTATTTCTGTTTTGAAAATAAGTTCATTTGTATAATTTTTCTGGAAGCCGCATTTTTAACATGCAAATTGGGATTACAAATATTGAACTCTCTACTAGCGTTAATATTCCCTCTAAAAGCCAAGATGTTCTCACATGTGATCAATAATGAAACTACCTAGCCTATAGAAGATTAATTTTCTTTATGTACAGAAGCATCTAAGTAGAGACATAGACTATACTAGTTATAGTTTGAATGCATCCAATTCTGTTTCCTCCTCATTAATTTGTAGAAATGTACATGGGAATTATTATTGTCTTGTATGTTACTAAATCTAAATTAAAACTCTTATTATCAAGCAAACCAATTCGAAGACCAGGAGAAGTGTTTTAATTTGGCCAAGTTATGGATTAAAATAAATAAAACATCATTCAGCATTTTGTTTACATAAATAAACATTGTATGACCCTCCACACACACATACACACACCCACTAACTCATTCAGCATTATGCACAATTTGTGTTTCTCACTGACCTTTTAAGTTAAAGAAAATGACATTCAGAAAATCAATAGGAAAGGAAAGTGACAAGACCACTAATGTTGATTGCATCAAATCCAAGAGGGACTTTTAAGAAATCATTAGGCAAGGAGTCAGCATGTCTGCTTTCTTAATCAGATTTACCTGGTTGATATTATAACATTCTAGTTAGCTAGGTAGTTAACTACAAGGACACTTGTCGTAAGTTAAAATGGCTTATTTTTTAGGTAAGAATTTGTGGAAATATAGGGAATGTAGCGTAACTTTGTATTCATTTACCCCTTACCCTCAATTTGTGTAATTTCACTATCATAACCCACAAATCTATAGAAATATGCCTATTACTGGGTGTAGCAAGAAGTAGGTATTTTCCTTTAAGTAAAATTCCTTTGTATTTATAGGAAGTAAAATAGTATTTATTATAAAATAATAGTATTTATTATAAAATAATATAGATCAAATTTAGATTTTTGAAAATAAAGACTTTTTTATATTACAAAACCAAAATCCTTTTCTAGTTCCCTTCTGGAAATAGATGAACATTTGAAATTATTTATAAGTAATATCAAAATAGCTTTTTAGAAACCTGGAAGTTTAGGCTAATATTATTCTTCATATTTTGGCAAATGTTCTTGAGTTCAGATGATGAAAGCATAACTTTGGAATTCCAATGATCTTCTGGCAAGACTTTGTCAAGTTTAGGGGATATAGTGCCCCTGATATAAATGTACTTTAGCCAATCATTTCTGGTCATATTCTTGTTGGTTCTCAGATCCGTTTTAAGCTACTTAGATATTAGTTGGGAATATTAATTGGATTCAATTTTATCTAATATATGAACATTTCTAAAAGACCTTGAAACCAACCAAGCTTTCCAATGTATCCATGGAAAGAGACAGTTACAATTGAAGCACACCTCCAAGTCTCTGTTTGGACCATACATAGCTCAATATGTAAATCCTAAAAGGAACTGACTGTTAAAGATAAAGACAGGCACTGAAAGTTTAGATTTTAGTCGCTAATAACTCTTGCAGGAGGCAAGAGGGCTCAGTGTGAACCAAACTCAACTTCATCAAAAGAAAGGGCAAGAGACTTTTTAAAGGCCTGGCACTGAGGGAAAGACACTGAGCGGTGTGCAGGGAGTTTGGACCATGTGACCAGGCCATTTGGGTTTCTTAGTTGGCTCACATCCAAATTTCTCTTATCTTTATGTCAGAAGTCACTGGTGCAAGTTGGAACATGGTACCCACTGGAGTAAGGCCCCCATTTTTCCACAGGGAGATAAAAGTGACGGCTCCTTGAATAATTGTATTTTAAAGAGAAAAAAGGGCACTGAGGTCCTGGACAGTTCAAGATAGAAGATTTACATCTCAAAGGGGTGAAGAAACAATGTACAATGCAAGCCTTCTGAAGTAACTTCTCTAAGAGGAGGGTTAGGTTAGAGGCCTCTTTATATACCACTGGATTTGGTTGGAACAAACAGTAGAATCTTCTAGCAGCTTTGAGTTTCTTAAGTAAGAAGTTAAGGGTGGTAGAGTCATCATCCTAGAGATGCAGCCTTGACTGACTAGAAGCTATGCTAGTATTTGATCAAGTCTTTTAATGTGTTGTATAGCATTTCATTTTCTCTAGGATAGGCAGACTCCTAAAATAAGCCCCCACTGGCCTTCTAATTGAATGAAAACAGAACCTGTGACTATGACAAGATATTACTCTCATGATTCTCTTACCTTATATGGCAAAAGTCAATTTCCAGATAGAAGGAAATTTGCAATCAGCTGCCTTTGAGTTAATCAAAATGAGGGAGAATCCTTGGTGGGCCTGATATGTTCAGATGGGCTTTTTAAATGAAGAGAGTATTCCTCCTCTAGACTAGGAAGTGTAAAGCAGCACCAAGAGTCTTGAAACTACCTATGGATGGGGCAGCATTTAGGATCTGAGAGCAAGTCTTTATCAACCACTATCTTGAAAACAGGGCATTTCCCTTGTGGTGCAGTGGAAATGAGCTCAACTAGTATCCAAGAGGATGCAGGTTCGATCCCTGGCATCGCTCAGTGGTTCAGGCATCTGTTGTTGCCGTGAACTCTGGTGTAGGTCTCAGATGACGTGTTGCTGTGGCTGTGGTGTAGGACAGCAGCTATAGCTCCAATTTGACAACTAGCCTGGGAACTTACATATCATGTGGGTCTGGCCCTAACAGAAAGAAAGAAAGGAAGGAAGGAAGAAGGAAAGAAAGATGGATGGAAGGAAGGAAATAAAAGAAAAACTAAATTTAAAAAAGAAAAAAGAAAACAAGTACTTCAGCCATTACCTACAAGAAACTGAATTTTGCCAACCATCTGAATGAGGACTAGTTAAGAATTGTATTCCTGAATATCACTTTAATTGCAGCCTGGAGAGACCCAAAGACTCTTGACCCTTGGAAACTGAAATAATACAATGTTTTAGTTATTTGTGCTAATTTGTTGTTGCAGCAAAGTAAAACAATACAATTCCTAGAACTTCAGATGCTTTCTTCTACTGTACACTAACAAATCAATAAGTCCAGTCCACTCTCAAGGAGAGGAAATTACACAAAGGTGAGAATACTAGGAGATATGGATTGTAGAGAGCCACTTAGAGTCTGCCTACCACCTTGAACAAAAATTCATAAATTATTTTATAGCAAGGAATTTCAAGAAGTAAATTTTACCAACTCCTTGCATCAGGACACACAGTTGGCTAAGCCATTCTTACACATTTTTAAGCAATGAAGCAGTAAGTTTAAGTCCCTTGAAAGTATATTATTACATATATGATTTTCATGACACATGTTAAAACATAATGTTAGGCAATCTTGACATGTCTATATATCATCTGAAACTAACTGAAATTTAGTAGGCCAAATTGAAATGCAATGTATGCCTTATGAAATAATACAATATATGCAATATGGAAATAAATAAATATATGGAAACATAGCTCTCCAGATATCTCCAAATTCCTTCAAACTCAGGAAATGATATTTGCTAGAAAGATATTTAGCATGCATAAATTTCATTGTTAGTTCTAGAAGTTTGAACTTGGCTTACATCTGAGCCAAAGGCTTTGGCATGTATGTTTTCTGTGACAATTAAAATAATATTTTGAGTAGCTATTTTTTCTGCCAGGAACCCACTGAGATTTACATTTGCCCTTTCCAGGATTTTTTAAAATCAATTGCAAAAAGATAAAATCATTCAAAATTTAATTTTGTTTTGTATGCTCAGAGTATTAGCTACAGAATAATGAAAACTTATTCCTCCAATCCTGATCCCACCTCCAAAAACAGACTGGTGATATAACTACCTCCTTTGGTTAGCAAAAGGGAAGTACCAATTAATTTCATTCAAGTTGCAATTTTATAAAATCAAAATTAGGAGACAATATGCCTCCTGAGAGGACTGTCTGAAAGGAAAAAAGTGATGCAATTCTCCATTTAATTATGCATTTTATTTGAAAGTGTCTCTTATGGAAATTCTTGAATTTGCTCAAACATGCTTTTCTGGCTTTATATTCATAGAGCCATCCTATCTATCACAGGTTGAAAAAGAGGGATGAAACAGATCTATGATTCCAATAACAATCCATGGCTTCTAACTTAGAACTTGATTTCATTCATGTGCACCATAATTCTTTGGATTTGGTACAGTTTTTCCCCTTCTTTCTTACTTATTTCTTATTTCTTCCTTCACTTCTCTGTAACACTCAATTACAACCTTTCTCGAGTTCTTCATTAGTTACAAAACGATTCTCGCTTTTCAGTGATCACACAATTTCTTCTTGGGACAATCTGCATCCATTAAGAATACCTCCGTATAATTCTGATGTCACTTTTAAGGAACTTCAATAAGTTCCTAAGTCTGCTCAGAAGGCATACACCTGTTTTACAATTTGTCACCTGCATGCCTCACCTCCTCTTGTGACCCTCTCTATGTATGTTTCCCATTGCAGTAATAGCAAAATATTTCTCTTTTCCTAAAGAGATTTGTTCCCATGTACATCCTTATTATTACACACCACTTTCAATTTCAGATTTAGTTAATAAATTAATTTGATTGTGAGTCATTTCTAAAGCATCTCACAATAACTCAGACTAGAATGTATGATACTTGAATACTTGAGGCAATATGCTTCATGTCCATAAAAAAAAATCATTTTTTATCAATTTGTAACTAGAATAATTCAGAATTTAGCAAAAGGTCATCTTTTATATACTTTCTTTCCCTTTTCTTAGAACTCAATACTTTTGAACTGGCTGATTGATTTGTATAATAAAATCTATGACCTTATAACTTGCACCACAGTCTAATTTCTTTAACCCACATCACTACATCCAAATATAAGGGTATATAGTGTAATCATCTGGATAGTAAAAATGCCAAGAGCCCTTTACAAATACACTTTCCAATGAGTTACTTGATATACCATTTCATTTTGTATTTTTTATCTTTTGAAAATTTTGTGAGTTGTAATTCATAAATTTTCATGTAAACATTAGTTTTCTAGAATTGCAAACTAAATTTACTTTCTAATATGTTTATAATAGACCCTACTATTTCACTTTTATCAACAGCTGAGATGGCTAGTTTTGAATAAAATCTCTGAATTTAGACCTAATTTAAATATTTTTGATAAAAACATAATAGAATTTTTTTTATTTTTATTTTATTTATTTATTTATTTGTTTATTTATTTGTCTTTACCATTTCTTGGGCCGCTCCCGCAGCATATGGAGGTTCCCAGGCTAGGGGTCTAATTGGAGCTGTAGCTGCCGGCCTACACCAGAGCCACAGTAACACGGGATCTGAGCAGCGTCTGCAACCTATACCACAGCTCACGGCAACACGGGATCCTTAACCCACTGAGCAAGGGCATGGATTGAACCTGCAACCTCATGGTTCCTAGTCGGATTCTTTAACCTCTGCGCCACGACGGGAACTCCTTTTTTTTTTTTTTTTTTTTAGAATTTCGTTAAACAAGGCAATGGCATATCCATGATATTTCAACATATCATGGATATTTGTGTCTTTGCTCTACTGAATGGACTATGGTGTTATGCCTCCCTCATATGTCAATTATGTCTTCATTTAACAAAATACAGACTGGGTCCATGGATAATTCTGTATCAGCATTGTGATCCCTTCTCTCTGAGATTCAAAGTAATAAAAATGTGTAAGACAGAAAAGAGAGAAACTGATGGAGAGCAGACAACAGAGGTAACAGGAAAGGACAGCACACAGAGGGGACATTCATGGGTACCGAGCCTCAATTTCAAAGTCCAGATCATTGCAGAGGAATGTTGGCTAGGTCCCCTGGTCACGTGTGATTGTTTTAGGAAAAGCGCTCTATGTGGATAAGCTGTACATGCTATAATATTCACAATTGCAGCCATTAAGACCTAGACAGTTCTCCATCACAAGCCCTAAATGAAAATCTCCCCGAGTGCTGCTGTCCTCCTTCGTCCTCCAAGTAAGTCAGAGTATTTAAGAACAAGGGGCACAGACTCTTATGTTACTGGAAACACAGGCCTTTAGAATATCCATCAGTGGAAGAACTTGGCACTTGTCCAAGAGAATTGAAAATTCTCCTTAAGAAGTGACATCTTAGATTATAACCCCAATAGGCAGAACCGGCAATGCAGATTTTTATAAAAGTGACTTACTGAGGGAGTGCTTTGGGGACAAGGGGAGTGAGTGATACAAGACAGAGAAGAGGAAGAAAGTCAAATAAACATGTCTGAACATAACATCTCAGCTCCAGCTTCCTCTCATAGATGGTTCTACAGCATGAATTGCATCCAGAACACTGCTTCCACCAAGGAAAGTGCGCTGTCATTTGGTATCCAGGAAGTCAATGATTCTTCGGCTATAGACTTTCAAAGAGTATATCTTGAATGGGAGGTGATTTCCTTTAGGTGAAGGGTGATTCTCTGCAGTGGATTGGAGATGGGTGTGCCAGCCTGGGGAGGGTGGTCTGCACACGATTCCAGTAGCCCCCACCACCAGGGAGTATGCATTCTTGCTTTCACAGAAGCAGATAATGTGTGAATATTAAGAACTGGCTCCTAATTAGATATAAACAAACCTGGGGACTAGCAGTGAAATATGTGGAAAATAAAGACTAGTCTACCTGAAGTCAGGTGAGTTGGGAGCCCATGCTATAATTAGATATTTTTGTAATAACCAGTTTGTGAGGTGCTGACTAACCATCATATTTTAAATTCCATAAGGGTGGAGTCAGTGTTAGCGTTTCCTTATCATTGTGCTTCCAATATTAAGTACAGAGCAAGACCCACAGTAGATGTTCAGTTAATATCTGTCAAATAAACCAAATAAGAAGCATGGGTTATATAGGAGAGATTGTATTAGTCAGAGTTCTCCAATGGAAACAAAACCAGAACCCAAACATACACACGTGCAGAGAGAGAGAGAGTGAGAAGTTTAAGGAATTGGCTCACACAATTGTGTGTTCAAGCAAGTCCAAAATCCACAGTGCTGACTGGCAGTCTAGAGACCCAGGGAAGCCTTGATGTTGTGATCTTGAGTCCAAAGGCACTCTGAAGGCAGTATTTCTTCTTCCTCGAGGAACCTCAGTCTTTTAATCACAGGGCTTTCAACTGATTTGATGAGGCCCACCTATGTTATGATGGACAATCTACTTCACTCAGCATTTACTGATTTATATGTTAATCACATCTAAAAAAAAATACCTCACAGCAACACCTGTATGGTTGTTTGACAAAACAGCTGGGACTATAAGCCTAGCCAAGGAGACACATAAATTAAGCATCACAAAACCTATCACATTTTTATAGTAATTATATCTTTCCAAGCAGAGAAGTTTCACCAAGCTCTTATAAACTTATAAAAATCCTGAAATAATAGTTCTGACTGTATATTAGGACAATGACTTTCTTTCTTTTTCTGTGCAGTTAAAATTGTTCCCATGTAACAGTTAACTCAGAGTAAATCTTTTAATGAAGCATGAAAGACTAAAATTTTCTGTTTTTCACCTAGAATATTTCATGGCAGAATCTCCAGAATGTTACCCTTAATAAATTAACTTATTAGGTGTGTGTATGGTGAAACAATGCCTTTGAGGATCATTTTTAAAAATCTGGTATGAAATAAATGCTGGTATTTAAAATACCATAGTTTTCAACCACAATTTTTTTTTTTTTTAGTTTGACTTTGGAAGCGATAGGCTCAAAATTCTCTATGTCTAAGAAAAATGGCATCCACTACCTATTTGAGGGAAGAGAAATTGACTACATATTGTGTTTTTCACTTTCTAAGGTGGTGATGGTGAGAGAGATTATGCCTTTAATGATAACTGAAATGTCCAAAGTAGAGTCATTTCATCTCTCCCATAGTCTCTTTCCTAAGATATGTACCCTAGTGCCATTGCTTGCTTTTGCTACTTTTAGGCAGATCTATTGTCATTTCCTATACCTGCTCTCTTCCCCTTACAATATATGCTACATTAACTGTAGGCACCTGCCTCTCTCCTTGTCTATTCCCAGCATCCAACCTCAGAACACTTCTTACCTCTCATTTCTCCTTGGTGTTGAATTCTGATTTTAATTCCTGTTCATTTTGCTCATGACACCTTCCTTATTTTACCTAAACTAGTTTAAGTGGCCCTCCAGAATGCTCCCAAAGTACCTTGAACCAGGCATCCTATTGATTTTTTTTCCTTCCAGAACCAGAAATTTTCTTCAGGAAATGCATCATTGTTCAAAGGTATGGCTAGGCACTGATCATTCCAATAATAGCAACGAATTTATCCACTAAATCTAGTTAAGTGCTTGCAGTGAGTCATACACTGTGATAAGACAGAGATAGCTCTTGTATTAATATTTATATATGAAAATGAAAGCAAAAAACTGTTGATCATGTTAAATGTCCCATGACAGAAAAAAATACACTTCACACTTTTAGTTTCTCTGGTACAGGAGTTAGAAGGATAGTAACTGAGGCAAAGAATTAGTATATTTGAACATATTTGTGACTTCTACTCTGAGACATTTTCTGTTACATTCTTCATAAACAAGATCTTAGAGCAACTTGGTAAGAGGTGCATGATTCTATGTGCTACAAGGTAATCATAAGCTATGAAAACATTAGGTAAATGTAAGAGGCCAACTAGAATACAAGCGTCTTAACCAAGGGACCTGTTTTGTTTTGTTTCAACAATGTATAATTTAATTTTTAAGACAGTGGATATTTAATAAATATTTGTCAAATGAATTGAGTGCTTTGTTAATATATGAAGGGCTTTTAGTAAGTTCTTCATCAAAAAAATTAATAAAACTTCTCTTGATTTTTCCATTATTTCTGTAGATATAATTTTGCCTGAGTGCTTCTCTTATATATTTACATACTTATATATTACATGATACATATATTATACATACATACATATTTTAAGTATTAATTTGTAGAAAACTTATTATATTCCATAAAACTATATTCAAGGAGATAATTTAACTATCTATTATTAAGTAATTTTAATACATTTAAATAATATATAATACTATTTGAATATCAATATTAATATAATTTAAGTAAGGAAATTATTTGCTCATTAAAGTCATCCAATATTTGAATCATTTTGGCCTATAAAAGTGAAGGGGGAAAGTAATCATGGGTTCAATAAATCATTATTTCATCACTTTAAAGTTTCCCTAGGGCAGAGCAAGATGGTGGAGGAGTAAGAGGTCATGCACAACTTCTCCCACAAACACATCAAAAAAACACATGTACATGTAAAACTACTTGCACAAAACATCAACTGAATGCTGGCAGAAGAACTTAAACCTCCAAAAAGGGCTAGAAACTATTCACATAAATGGGTAGAACAAAAGAAAAAAAAAGAGAGAGGAAAGGAATCAGGATGGGACTCCCGAGAGGGAGCCATGAAGGAGAAAAGGAATCCACCTCCTGGGAAGCCACCTAACTGAGTAGGCAGGACTTCAAAGTCGCTGAGAAAAGTGCAGCAGGCTGGACTGAGAACAGCAAAGCAGAGTGAGAGCACATAGATCATCTGAACCACCGGCCCAGACACCACAACCTGAGATGCTCAGGCGGGGGCTTGTGCTGAGACTCAGGCTCCAGAGGTCAGTCCCTGTGAAAGAACTGGGGATGACATGAGGGGCTAAGGAGCAGTGAGCCATGGGCTAAGGAGGGGAATGCCACAGCAGAGGGAACTCAGGAGAAGGTCTGGACTGGCAGGACAGACAAGGCACCATTGTTGGGGAGGGGAGAAGATGAGGGGGCAGGCCACCATATGAAACTCCCTGCTCCAGATCATGTGCATGCCCTTGGGCTTAGAGAGCAGGGCAGCTCTGTAGAGGCTATGGGCACTGAGAAGGATCATGCTAGTTTAGGCGAGATTAGGCTCTTCTTGTGCAGGCTACCAGTGGCCAGGCACCTATTGTGTGGGCTAAGGGCATCAGGGGGCTAGGTGCGACATGGTGACTCTTGTATGATCTACAGGTGGAAGGGACAGACTGGAGTGGTCATCTCAGAGGCCAGGGAGGTCTCAGAGGCCAGAGGGAGGACTGGCTTGCCACCACTGAGTGCCTGTGAGTGGGCTCCACCTGCAACCCCAGTCACCTCAAGGGTTGGCAAAAAAGAAAAAAAGAGGGCACTGCAACCAAGCACCATATGCTGTTGCTCTCACTCCCCTGGGAACACACTCACCCTGCTGCTGCCATTGCCAAAAGCTCTGGGCAGCAGCAAGATACTTGGTCACTCTTCCTTCCCAAGATCCCACAACTAGGAGCAGCTGGTGCAGCACCTCCTGAGTGGGCTAAGTGGGACCGGGTGCTTCTTGCATGGTCTGCAGGCAGCAAAGGCAAACTGCTGCAGTTATCCCTGATTCCAGAGGTGGGCATGGCCCATTGCCATGGAGATATCTGAACAAAAATCACTTGCAGCCCCATTCACATAAAAAGAACCACAGAGGAGGGCAATGTGACCGAACACCACCTGTTGGTGCTCTCGCACCCCCGGGAACACGCCCGCCCTGCAGCTGCCACTGCCAAACGTTTTGGGCAGTACCCACACACCTGATCTCTGTCACTTCCCAGGATCCTGCAACTAGGAGCACCCTTTACAACACCTCATATGTGGGCTAAGTGAAACGGGTTGCTTCATGCATATCTACAGTTGGCAGGGCAAACCACTGCAGTTATCACTGACTCTAGAGATGGTCATGGCCTGCTCCCAGTAGGGGTCCCTGAACAGGCACAACCTGTGGTTCCAATCACCTCAGAGGAGGGCTCTCACTCCCCTGGGAACTCACGCATCCTGCTCTTGCTATTGCAAATGCTCTGGTCACCTTGAAGATCTGCTTAGAGCTTATTACCACTTCCCAGGGCTCTGCAACTAGAAGTAGCCTGTGCCACCTTGCTGCAGGTCCTTGCTGCTGCTGAGAGCCCAATAATCAGACACTGACTGCTGGCCCTACCCGTTGCCTCCTTCTTCCTGAAAATACACTGAAATCCTGGGAACAACAGCCTGCTCACACCGAAGAAAGAGACAGGAAATATCCAAACCCCAACACTAAAAATAAATAGTAACGCCCCGCAAAGTACAAAGGGGTGCTCTTGCATAGAAGTAGCCTCACAAGACAACAGTTTGGCTTCCCCAAACTCACAGAAAAAGAAAAACACAAGCAAGACGAAGAAGCTCAGAAACGATTCCCAGTTAAAGGAACAGGAGAATTCACCTAAAGCAGTCAACAATGAAACAGACCTCTGCAGCCTGTCAGACATGGAGTTCAAAAGGGAGGTATGGAAAATACTGAAGGAATTAAGAGAGGATATGAACAGTAATGCAGATTCCTTTAGAAAGGAACTAGCAAATATAAGGAAGAGCCAAGAAAAACTAGAAAATTCATTTGCAGAGATACAAAGTGAGTTAGTGAGATTAAGGAAATAAAGAACAGAATGAATAATGCAGAGGAATGAATTATTGAGGTGGAAGTTAATGGAAATCACCCAATCAGGACAGCAGATAGAAAGCCAAATGAAAAAACATGAAAGCAATATAAGAGACCTATGGAATAATATAAAGCAGGCCAATCTACACATAGTAGGAATTCCAGAAGGAAAAGAAAAAGAACAGGGGATTGAAAATATATTTGAAGAAATTATGGCTGAAAACTTTCCAAATCTAAAGGATACTGATATCAAGATACAAAAAGCACAGAGGGCCTCAAACAAGTTGAACCCAAACAGGCATACACCTAGACATATTACAATAAAAATGGCAAAAGTTAAAGATAAAGAGAGGATTCTAATGGCAGCAAGAGAAAAGCAAAGCATTAATTATACGGGAACCCCCAGAATGCTATCAGGTGATTTCTCTACAAAAACACTACAGGCCAGAAGGGAGTGGCAAGATATATTTAAAATGCTGAAAGGAAAAAGTTTGCAACCTAGACTACTCTATCCAGCAAGACTATCATTTAAAATAGAAGGGGAAATAAAGAATTTCTCCAACAAACAAAAGCTAAAAGAGTTCAGCAATACTAAACCATTCTATAAGAAATACTGAAAGGACTTCACTAAATTAAAAAGAAAAAGGAGAGAGAAAAAAGAGAAAAAGAAGAATTAGGATGGAGGAAACCACAATTGGAAAGCAATCACTTAAATAAGCCACAGTTCTAAACATGAAGATGTTAAAAAAGAAAATACACATCAAAATCATACAATGTGGGGAAGGAAAGTAAGAAAATATAGATTATTTTTTATTATTTCAATGATGTGTCTGAGCCTATATGACTGTCAGGCAAAAGCAAGCAGATATAGGAATGGCTTAATGTGCTTAAAAAACAGGGCAACCACAAATCAAAACTGAACATGACATTCACAAAAACTGAAAAGAAAAGTACTCAAGCATAAAATAAATGGAAATCATAAAACCCAAAAGAATAAAAGAGAAACATAGACTCAACTGGAAAACAAGGTGTAAAATGGCAATAAATACGTATCTATCAATAGTCACGTTAAATGTCAATGGACTGAATGCTCCAATCAAAAGACACAGAGTGGCTGATTGGATAAAAAAAGCAAAAACCTTCAATCTTCTGCCTACAAGAAACTCACCTTAGAGCAAAGGACACATATAGATTGAAAGTGAGGGGATGGGAAAGGATGTTTCAAGCCAATGGACAAGACAGGAAAGCAGGAGTTGCAATACTCATATCAGACAAAATAGACTTTCAAACAAAGGCCATGAAGAAAGACAATAGGACACTATTTAATGGTTAAAAGATCCATTCAAGAAGAGGATATTATAATCATCAATATCTATGCCCCTAATATAGGAGCACCCAGATACCTACAAACAATACTAACAAACATAAAAGGAGAAATCAATGGGAATACAATAAGGTAGGGGAGTTTAACACCCCACTCAATGGACAGATCCTCTAGACCGAAAATCAATAAGGCAACAGAGATCCTAAAGGACACAATAGAAAAGTTAGACTTCATTTACATTTTCAGGACATCACACATCCAAAAAAATCAGAATACACATTCTTCTCAAGTGCACATGGAACATTCTCAAGAATTGATCACATATTGGGGCACAAAGCTCACCTCAACAAGTTTAAGAGCATGGAAATTATTTCAAGTTTCTTCTCTGACCACAATGGCATGAAAATAGAAATCAACCACAGGAAAAGAAAGGAGAAAAAAACCTACTACATGGAGACTAAACAACATTCTACTAAAAAAAAAAAAAATGGATCAATGAAGAAATCAATAAGGAAATTAAGAAGTACCTCCAGACAAATGATAATGAAGACACAACCACTCAAAATCTATGGGATGCCACAAAAGCAATGCTCAGAGGGAAATTCATAGCAATACAGGCCTTCCTCAAAAAAGAAGAAAGATCTCAAATTGACAACTTAACCCACCACATAAATGAATCAGAAAAAGAAGAACAAAACCTAATGTCAGCAGAAGGAAGGAAATCACAAGACCAGAGAGGAAATCAATAAAATAGAGATTCAAAAAACAATATAAGAAATCAATCAAACCAAGAGCTGGTTTTTTGAAAAGATAAACAAAATTGACAAATCTCTGGCTAGACCCACCAAGAAGAGGAAAGAAAAAAACCCAAATAAACAAAATCAGAAATGAAAATGGAGAAGTCACAACGGATACTACAGAAATACAAAAAAAAAAAAGAGAGAATACCATGAACAGTTCTATGCTAACAAATTTGACAATCTAGAAGAAATGGGCAAATTTCTAGAGCCTTACAACCTGCCAAAACTGAATCAAGAAGAAATAGATCAACTGAACAGATTGATCACTAGAAATGAAGTTGAATATGTCATAAAAACACTCCCTACAAATAAAAGTCCAGGACCAGATGGCTTCACAGGAGAATTCTACCAAACATACAAAGAGGAACTTATACCCATCTTTGTTAACTTTTTCAAAAGGTTGAACAAGAATGAACACTCCCAAAGACATTCTATGAAACCACCATCACCCTAATTCCAAAACCAGACAAAAATACTACAAAAAAAGAAAACTATTGGCCCATATCTTTGACGAATATAGACGCGAAAATTCTCAACAAAATTTTGGCCAACTGATTCCAACAACATATAAAAAGATCTTATACCACGACCAGGTGGGATTCATCCCAGGTGCACAAGTATGGTTCAACATACACAAATCAATCAATGACATGCACCACATTAACAAAAGAAAAGTCAAAAAACACATGATCATTTCAATAAATGCAGAGAAAGCATTTGACAAAGTCCAACATCCTTTCATAATAAAAACTCTGACCAAAGTGGGTATAGAGGGAACATACTTTAACATACTTAAAGCCATTTATGACAAACCCACAGAAAATATAATACTCAATGGAGAAAAGCTTAAAGACTTCCCACTAAAATCTGGAACCACACAAGGATGCCCACTCTCACCACTGATATTCAACATAGTACTGGAAGTCCTAGCCACAGCAATCAGACAACCAAAAGATGTAAAAGGCATCCAAATAGGAAGAGAAGAGATAAAACTGTCACTGTATGCAGATGACATGATATTATACATAGAAAACCCTAAGGACTCAACCCAAAAACTACTTGAACTGAACAACAAATTCAGCAAGGTAGCAGGATTTAAGATTAACATTCAGAAATCCATCACATCTCTGTAAAAAACAATTAAATATTAGAAAAGGAATATAAAAATACAATAGCTTTCAAAACTGCACCCCCAAAAAGTCAAATACATGGGAATAAACCTGACCAAGGAGGTAAAGGATTATATGCTGAGAACTATAAAACATTAATTAAGGAAATTAAGGATGATGTAATGAAATGGAAAGATAATCTATGCTCCTGGGTTGGAAAAATTAATATTTTTAAAATGGCCATACTACCCATATCAATCTACAGATTCAGTGAAATCTACAGATTCAATGAAATCCGTATCCAATTACCCATGACATTTTTCACAGAACTAGAAAAATCAAAAAATTTAACATGGAACCACGAGAGACACAGAATTGCCAAAGCAATCCTCAGGAACAAAATCCAAGCAGGAAGCATAACTCTCCCAGACTTCAGGCAATATTACAGAGCCATAGTCATCAAGACAATGTGGTATTGGTCCCAAAGGAGACAGACAGACCAATGGAAAAGAATAGAGAACCCAGAAATAAACCCAGACACCTAAGTATTGCTGGGAAAACTGGATGGCTGCATGCAAATCAATGAAGCTAGAACACATCCTCACACCATGCATGAAAATAAACTCAAAATGGCTTAAAGACTTAAATATAAGCAAGACACCATCAAACTCCTGGAAGAGAACATAGGCAAAACATTCTCCGACATCAACCTCATGAATATTTTCTCAGGTCATTCTCCCAAAGCAATAGAAATTAGAGCAAAAATAAACCCATGGGACCTAATCTTTTGCACAGCAAAAGAAACCAAAAAGAAAACAAAAAGACAACTTACAGAATGGGAGAAAATAGTTTCAAAAAATGCAACTGACAAGGGATTAATCTCTAGAATATACAAACAACTTATACAACCCAACAGCAAAAAAGCCAACCACCCAATGGAAAAATGGGCAAAAGACCTGAAAAGGCATTTTTGCAAGGAAGATGTACAGATGGCCAACAGGCACATGAAAAAATGCTCAACATCCCTGATTATTAGAGAAATCCAAATCGAAACTACCATGAGATACCACTTCCCACCAGGCAAAATGGCCATCATTAATAAGTCCACAAATAGCAAATGTTGGAGGGGGTGTGGAGAAAAGGGAACCCTCCTGCACTGTTGGTGGGAATGTAAGCTGGTACAGCCACTATGGAGAACAGTATGGGGTACCTTAGAAATCTATACATAGAACTTCCATATGACCCCGCAATCCCACTCTTGGGCATATATCTGGTCAAAACGTTCCTTAAAATAGACACATGCACCCACATGTTCATTGCAGCACTATTCACAATAGCCAAGACATAGAAACAACCCAAATATCCATCGACAGATGATTGGATTAGGAAGAGGTGGTATATACACACAATGGAATACTACTCAGCCATTAAAAAGAATGAAATAATGCCATTTGCAGCCACATGGATGGAACTAGAGACTCTCATTCTGAGTGAAGTAAGTCAGAAAGAGAAAAACAAATACCATATGATATCACTTATATCTGGAATCTAATATATGGCATAAATGAACCTTTCCACAGAAAAGAAAACCATGGACTTGGATAACAGACTTGTGGTTGCCAAGTGGGAGGGTGAGGAAGTGGGGTGGTTTGGGAGGTTGAGGTTAATAGATGCAAACTATTGCCTTTGGAATGGATTAGCAATGAGATCCTTCTGTGTAGCTCTGGGAACTATGTCTGGTCACTTATGATGGAGCATGATAATGTGAAAAAATAGAATGTGTGCATGTATTGTAACTGGGTCACCGTGCTGTACAGTAGAAAAAAAATGTATTGGGGAAATAACAACAAATAAATAAATAAATAAATAAAATTTTCCTAGAAAAAATTTACCCTGCAAATAATCTATATGAAGAAAATATGCATAATATATTACTATTTCTTTCTGATAATTAAGCATTCTACCATTGGATTCTTTTAATGAGTTATTGTGTCATGTTATACTTGCCTTAAATAAACCCAGAAGCTTACACAAACAAAAATTTACCCTGTATTTTATCTTATATAAATTCAGTAATATTTATTTTATAGCTTTATAACTTTATTTTCACCATCATCTCTTCAATAGTCCTCATATGAAATCTATGCATTACAATAGTTATGAAATGCAATATTACTGCCATCATCCTTTACGTTGGTAATTTGTTCCAATCAGTGGAATTCTATGATTCACATTTGCAAATATTTCTTGGTTTCAAATCCGAGCCGCAGTTGTGACCTATACTTGACTGAATAAGGAAAACACCGGAGTAATGTAGAGATTTTGTTTCATCTTTATCAGTATATCTTACAGTGATTAATACATTTACTTACATGTAACAGGCACTTAATGAAAATATGTTGAATAAAAATGAGTACTTTTAAAATCAGTGGAATTCCTTTGCTTGAAATCAGATATTCTCTATTATTCAAATTGATTATGACATGTCCCTTGCCAAAATAGTATATTTTTTTCATGATTTTTCTTAAGTTGATTAATCTTAACTATCCATGGTTTTTAAAAATTGAAATAATGTGCATTTTCAGTTGAAGAATAACAAATATTACTTACTTTAATATTTTAATTTTGTTTTCCTGCTATTTTAATTTGTGAATGCTAATGTGAATAGCTCTGAAAGTGATTTTTCCTTAATTATGCTGGCAACTTAATTATGCTGGCAATAATATAGATATTAGTAGAATCATGTGGTTTTTAATATACAAATATTTTAATAAAATCTTGAAATAAGTTTGTCATAGTGGAATTTTACTGGGTTAGAATCTTTTTCTGTATAAAAATATGAGGGAAAAAACCTTAAATGTATTTACAATATTAAATATATTTACCAAGTCTGCTTCCTATTCTTTCAGAATAAATCATTAAATCAAGAAATTTTGATGTCAGAAATTAGTCTCCCTTTTGTTTCCCAAAACATGTATGGAACTACTTTTGCCTTTGAGATAAGTAATGAAATAAGTATTTTCGTGCATATTTACACTTTCTTTATACAAATTAAGGAAAGGAAAATGATATAGAGGACAAATCAGCAAATTTTGAAATCTAATGAAGAAATGGACATGTTATTATTTATTTATTTTTATTCCTTCATCTTATGATTTTTTATTTTTTCTATTATAGTTGATTATAGTATTCTGCCAATTTATATCATAAAGTGAAACAGTCATACATATACATATCTTCTTTTATATATATATAATATATATATTCTTTTTCTCACATTGTCTTCCATCATGTCTCATTACAAGTGGCTGGATGTAATGCCCTATGCTATAGAGCTGGATCTCATTGCTTATCCACTCCAAATGCAATAGTCTGCATCTATTAACCTTAGACTCCCTGTCCATCCCATTCCCTCCCCCTCCCCCTTGGCAACCACAAGTCTGTTCTCCAAGTCCATGAGTTTCTTTTCTTTGGAAAGTTACATTTGTGCCATATGTTAGTTCCATATATAACTGATATATGGTATTTGTCTTTTATATTTGCATTTTCCTGGACTTTTCTTTTAAAGGCTTTTTTACCTTCTTCCACAATGTCCTGAGTTAATTGAGAGTTTCTTATGTGACTTTAACTTAATGTATTCCTTTGTCTAGTATTGGTATATAGTTACCTAAATTACATTGGGATTGTGTCAGTTGTCCCATAGTTAAAAATCAATGTTTTAAAAAGAGGGTAATCCCCCTTTCTTTGAGTATATATCTACATGTTTTGAGACCAGTGTTTTTTAAGTGAAACATGGCTCTTTCTCTTCATTATGATTGAAAATACCCCTCTGTCATTGGACAATTCATAGACCATCTGTACACTATAGCTGGAGGAGGAAGCTTAACAGATTTTTTTGAAATGTAAGCGAGTATTAATAATTTCTGTTTGCTTTTAGTGAATTTCAAAAGCTAATCTTTAAAATATAAAACAAAACACCAACTGAATTTGATTTAGATGGCTGATCCTTAGGTAGTTGATGATCTGTTCTAAATTCAACCCTGAGGAGTACACTAGTATCTATGTATGTATCTGACTATACATATATATGAAGTCTCAAGTATGAAATTCCCTATTTTTGTTCACAAGAAGTAATAGGTCTGAAGAAACTTTATTCCCAGCTTAATTTAGTTTTAAATTGAACAAATAAAAATTCCCCTATATAAAGTAAACAGTTTGATGAGTTTTGATGATTGTGTATAGTTGTGAAAAATACAACCAAAATTTAGTTAGAAGATATTTCTATCATCCTTTATATTTCTCTTGTGCCCTCATTTTACAGTCATTCCCTACCTCAGTCCCATGCTATGGCTGCTTTCTTTCTATCACTATGGTTTTACTTTTTCTAAAATTTCTTACATATTGTTTATTAGCAGTGTATTTCATTTCATTGATGAATCCATACAATACATTGTATTGTATGGATAAACCACAACTTGGCCTTTCAAAAGCTAAAGGAATGCTGTTCCTAGGTTTGGGCTATTAGATAAAATACACCTACATAAAGATTCATGAACAAGTTTTCACATGGTATTATTTTATTTTCTTTGAAAAATATCTAAGACTGAATTGCTGAATTATATGGTTAATGCAAATTTAACTTGTAAGGGTATAAGGCCAAAGAGTTTTCCAGAGTAGTTGTCTATTCTGCATAGCCACCATCAGAATGTGTAATTTCAGTTGCTCTACACCCTCATTAGCCCTTGACACTATCAGTCTTAATTTTGGTCACTCCTGTGGATTTATAGCAATGATTCACTCAAGCATATACTTGTATTTTCTTGTTTATTGATGTTCAGTGTATTTTCTTATGCTTACCAGTCATCTGTATACATTCTTTAATGAAATGTCTATTCAAATTTCACCCATGTTTTTTTATGTTTTTTTAAAAACAAAAATTTGGACAATTTATTTTAGGTTCTCTCTCTCACTCTCTCTTTCTCTCTTTTTAAAAAAAAAAATTTTTTTTTTTCTCTTTTGCCAAACCTGCAGCTTCTAGAAATTCCCTGGGCCAGGGATAGAACCTATGCCACAGCAGTGACCCAAACCACAGTGGTGAATATGCAGGACCCTTAACCCACTAAGCCACTAGAGAACTCCCTCACCCATGTTTTTATTGGTTGTTTCTCTTTTCTATTACAAAGTTGTAAGAATTTGTTGCATATTCTAGATACAAGTTTCTTTTCAGATAAAGAGATTGCCAATATTTTTTTCAAATCTATGGCTTGCCTTTCCACTTTTTTAAATCTCTGTGGTTCAGAGTGCAATTTGTAATTTCATGAATACCATTTTGTCAATATTTTTAGTTTGTAATTCTTTGTTCTATTTAAGAAATATCTGTTTAACACAATGTAAGAAGAATTTCTCCAGAATTATCTGTCATCTTTATAAAAATTCAAGACTATTCTTTGGCTCTTTCTTCTGTTCCTTTGAGCGCTTTGCTCAGCTTTCCACTAATATCCACACTGTTTTGATTTCTGCAGCAAGTTGAAATCAGTTAGTGTAAGTCTCTGATGTTCTAATACTCTTTTTTTTTTTATACAGAATGTTCGAATTTCAAGTAATCTGCTTTTAGATGTGATTTATAGCCAACTTGGCATTTAAACACAATAAAATTTTGATTGGAATTACATTGAATATATACAGAGAGAGAAATTTGGAGGATATTTGTCATTTTATCAATAAAGAGTTGTATTACCTATGAACAAAGTACAAATCTCAATTTATTTCAATCTTTAATTTCCCAAAGTGATGTTTCATACTTTTCAGAGAGCATCTTGCACATTTTATATTAAATCTATACTTAATTTTATTTGTTGAAATTTTTATAAATAGGGATTTAAAGTTTTGATTCCCTAAGTGTACATTTTTAGTTTACAGATGTCATAGCTTATATCATTTGACTTTGTTAAATGTATTTAGAGTTATTCTAGCTTAGATTTTGACTCTCCAGGATGGTCTATATGCACAACGATGTCATCTACAAATAAGTTTTTTGGGGGGAGGGGTGCTTTTTCTCCTCATTAGGGCTGCACCATGGGCATATGGAGGTTCCCGGGCTAGGGATCTAATCAGAGCTGTAGCCACTGGCCTAGTCCAGAGCCACAGCAATATCAGTTCTGAGCCACATCTGAGACCTACCCCACAGCTCATGGCAATGCCGGATCCTTAACCCACTGAGTGAGGCCAGGGATCCAACCTGCAACCTCATGTTTCCAATCTATATAGCTTTCTAAAATGTTTCATATAGCACTGCTTAGGACCTCTCGTACACTGTTGAAAGCACATAGGTGAGAGTAGGTATCATTGCCATGATCTTTAGTTAGCAAATATGTTGTTTATAGTTTGCTAATAAATTTTATCATGAATACATGCTGAATTTTTCATATGCTATTTCTGCACTGGATGAAATGATCATATTTATTTTCTTTAGACTGTTTTTATGGTGAATTATAAGCTTTGATTTTTGTGTTAAAGCAACATTGCATTCCTGCAATAAGTCCACCTTAGTTGTGGATGCTTGACCTTTGTATTTTTCTGAATTGGATTTGCTAATATTCTGTTAAGGATTTTTGTTTCTATATTCATGAGATATATTAGTGTGTAGTAATTTTCCTTTAATATCCATTTCTACGTTCTTTGTCAGTATAATGCTGGCTTCATAAGATGAACTGGAAAATTTTTCCATTTCCATTGTTGTCTCTAAGAGTTTGAGTAGAACTGATACTTTTCCTTCTTTAAAATTTTGGTAAAAATTTACCTGCAAAGCCACCTAGACTTGAAGGATTATGGGTGGAAATGTTTTTAATTATAAATTTCTTTTAAAAGTCTATGTCAAATTTATTCAGAAATAGTTTTTTTAACAAAATTCTTTATTGTCATTTATTTTAAAGTCTGTAGGATGTGTAATGATGCCCCCACTTTCAGTTCTGACAAGGGACCATTGTGTCTTTCTTCTTTTTTTGACCATTCTTGCTGGATATTTATCAATTTTATTCATTTTTTCCAAATAGATGCAGCTTTTACTTTTCTGTATTTTTCTGTATTATTTGTTTCATTGTTTTCTGCTCTTAAGTTTATTATCTCATTCCTTCTACTTATGTTGTTGTTAATTTGCTCTTATTTGTCTGGTTTTTAGGGTAAAAATATAAACTTTTATTTGAGTCTTTTTATTCCTTTTACATATAAGCTTTTAAAGTTATAAACTTTCTTCTAGGCACTGCATGAATTCTGAGAGTTTTATGTTGGCTATTTATTATCATTCAGTTAAAAATATTTTTAAAAAACATTGTAACTACTCCACTGGCAATATTTTAATTAGAGTGCGTCATTTAATTTCCAAACACTGGGGGTTTCCTACTCATTGTCAGAAGCAAAATTTCTAGGGTAGTTTGCACTTTCCCACATGTCATAATCATATGGTAAAAGTAATTCAATTGTCCATGACGTATTGTTCAAAACACTTCATTTTTGCAAGCCTATTCGAGGTAAGGCAAAACTTTTTTTTAACGAAGTACAGTATTTGTACAGTGACCAAACCTTTGGAGTGATCTCTGTCACATTCTTAATCCCTCTCTAATTTTTCTTTCTATTTTTTTAGCTTCATTTCCCTGAACACAAAGGAATCCACTAGGAAATAAGTGTATTAATTAATCAGGCACTTACATTGTCCTGTACTTGCTTGTGAAAAGGAGACAATGCTTTACCCTTCCAGTTTGAAAAATTCCAAAATGCCACATATTTGGTTGGTTTGGCTTGTATCAGTCTCTGCACACACACACCCCATACAAAACTCTAGCTTTAGCTACAGTAACAAGGTCAGACAAGGGAAACTTGGTTGGTGAGACCCCTACAATCCTGAGAGTCTTTCCTGAGCAGTGGGGTTATTTTGCATAGGCAACTGTAACATCACTTGCCCTTTGCTATGTATGGGAATCTTATGTGTATTTTTTTTAAAAAATAGTTCACATATAAACCTCAACAACTGTCTAAGATTCAAGGTTTATTTAAAAATTATTATAATTAAACAAAATAAAAATGACTATAATTTATTCTATGGTATTTTAGAGCAACATTTGTACAGTTTTGTCCTCTAGAAAATCTGAGATTATTTTTCCATATGAGCAGCTGACATATTTTTGATTTTCCCCAAATTCAACATGTTTCCAAAGGTAATGCATGCCTGTGATCATATTGCTAGAATAAACAACACTCACATTAATGATATTGTCTAGCTAAAATATATAATTATCATGAATCCCCCTCATGGCTAATTTGAATAAGTATTTCCAAATACCATAACTTTTGTATTTCTGAGTCTATTTTCTTGGTTGAAATTTACAGTCTGGATTTGCCTATTTCTTTGAGTTCCTAGGACCCTTCATTATTTACTCTTTACTATGGATTATTTGCATGTACCAGAGTTGTTCCTTTGCAGGAATGGGGAAACATTTATCAGCTCATTTTTATTCTTTTTTTCAGTCACTTATCTCCAGTATCTCTGTCTTCATGTTTGCTTTACAAATTACATTGATTTCAATTCCTGCGCAATTTGTTTTCATTATGTGTCTAGATCAAAAATTCTCTGCCAATGGAGTTCCCATCATGGCTCAGTGGTTAATGAATCCGACTGGGAACCATGAGGTTACGGGTTCGATCCCTGGCATTACTCAGTGGGTTAAGGATCCGGTGTTGCCGTGAGCTGTGTTGTAGGTAGCAGACGTGACTCAGATCCCATGTTGCTGTAGCCGTGGTGTAGGCTGGCAGCTACAGCTCCAATTGGACCCCTAGCCTGGGAACCTCCATATGCTGTGGGATCAGCCCTAGAAAAGGTAAAAAGCAAAAAAAAAAAAAAAAAAAAAAAAATTCTCCACCAATGAGACCATGACTGATTATGAAATACTCTGCATTCTTACTGTTTTAAATGTGTATTGTTTTCATTGCTTAATTATTTATCTTGGTCGGTAAAAAAACATATTTCTTCTATGCCTCTAGTGTGTACATTTTTATTTATTGAACATGGATACTAATCAGATTTCTCTCTTAAGATAGGTTGTGATGGTCAGATTTCCCTTTCTGTTCCTATATCTTTTTAATATTTTGAAACTGCCTGTTATTTCTTTCCACTTAGCTAACATACTGGAGATATTCCACAATATGAAATCAGACATAATTTTAACCAAGTGTTCAAGTTAATAATTGTAACTAAGTTTTAAATCTGTTTGGTCCTTTGAGTTTTATTAAAATGACTAAAAATATTATTAATTTCAGCAGAACCAGGAAATGCCAATTACAAGAAAAGAGTAATATACTGCGAAACCTAAAGTTAAAGAAATAATATTTTATTATCAGAATATCTTAATAGCAAATGGCCGGAAGGCTTGTTCAAAATAATAGATATATTCTTCCAAATACCTTGTTTCATCCATATAAATGAAATATACCACAAAATCGGAATGCTGCACTCAAGTCTTCCTGTTTAATAAATTGTTTTTTGTTGTGGATCTTAAAATTATTGTTCTAAATAGAATCACTTGAGTTTTAAAAAATTCCGTCTTTTCTCTTTTTTTGTAATTTCTAATATTTGTGCTGTTCTTTTGCTCCTTTAGTGAATGTGAGTTTTAGACTTATGATCCACACTCATATCAACAGCTTTTTTTTTTCCCCCTGGATTGTGGGTCATACTCACACTAACTGCAGATTGATGAATATTTCTTTAAGCAAAGTATTTCGTTTAGACTTGAGGTTCTGACCCTAATCTAAAACATCTTACATGGTCAGTCACCTGAATATGCTTATGATTTGGCTTCTTTCTGGGTCTTTAATGATTCTTCCTCACATATAGATCAACTTTACACTTGATCAAACATTAACTGACATTTGGAAGAACAATTTTCTTTGTATGATTGCTTCATCTGAGTGCTATGTTTTGCAATCTAAAAAGTTAGATATGTATATATGTACATAAAATATGCAGAGATTTATATTTTTTCTTCTGCTCTTGTCTGCTTAATCACTATGCTCGCTATTTTCCTGTGGTCAATATATGGATATGACTATGATCATTATAATTGCTAACTATTTCCAAAATTAAAGGAAGAGAGTTTATTAGAGGTTCCCATTTTCATAAGCAACATGAATTTTGAATTACAGTAGATCTTGTTCAAATGTAATTATGATCTCAATGAATTCCAATTGATTTTTGTTATGGCTACTTCAAAGAGAGAGCACCTAATTAATTTATTTTACTAAATAAGTAAAACTGAGCATGACCAAATTCAGAATACCACAGTGTTCTGAGCAAGAGAGTTGAAAAATATTTATAGGAACAGAAATAAAGAATCAGTATTCTTCAGAAATGCAACAGACTTGAGACCTCATCCAGGAAAATCCTCTCATTTTACAATAGGAGATGTAGTAGGTATAGTCTATGCCATTTGTGTCTAGACTTAATAATAATGTGAAATAGAATCCGGTTCTTCTGATACTTCCCACTGCTCTGTAATCTGCTCTTCCTGATCAAATATCTGGAAATACTGTTTGATTTGGGAAGCTTGTCTATATGGTTAATCACTTATAATTTTCTTTTTCTTTTCCATAGCACATGTGATGCTAGAGAGATGAGCAGACCAAGACATCTGGTAACAATTCTATCTGTTCTACCATCACTAATGAATCCAGGTGAGAGCAGAGTTGTATTTCATTTTGGAGCTCACGGTTTATTAGGTAAGTATTCCACTCTAAACACAGAATTGACTTTAGGTATATTATTGCCCAAATAACTCAAATATCACTGATTCTTCAGTCTGAAAATTAGTAGGGAGTATGAGCTGATCTAAAATGTCACATTTTAAATACCATGTCCAAATTCAATGTGACTAATGGTATTTATTTAATTTGAGAAACCAAAGATCAGAATATCCTATTTTGAATAATGATACTTAAAATAATGTTATGATCATAAATATTTACTGTCATATATATTCTTGTTGAGGATTTATTTTCCAGTGGTTCTGCAAGTGTGCTCTGAGCCCGCCAGTATCAACATCATCTGGGAACTTGTTAGAAGTGATATTTTTCTGGCTCCAAACCAGACCTACTGATAGCAATTTGTGTTTTAACAAGCCCTCATGGTGATTCCAATGTACTCTCAAGTTTGGGAAGCACACTTTATAAAATAAATTTTTAAAATAAGATAAATGTACTTCTAAGAAAAAATGTTCATAGATAATGCAAAAATTTTACATGGCTAATAAGTGGAAGAGATTAGAAATATCCTCAATAAATGTTTGGAATTTGAGTTTCAACATATTTTAAGTTGAATGATATGCATCACAGAGTATCTCAGATTTTTTTTTTTTTTTTAAGATAACAAAATGGCATGTGCCCATTTGGAAAAGGAGAATTGGCAATGAAATTTTGAGAATATTTCTAAGTTCTTTCATTTCAACATGAAATGACTGTCCAGTGTTATAATTATTAGATAAGATTATTCTAAGTATTTCTGGAGTTTCCCGTCATGGCTCAGTGGTTAAAGAATCCAACTAGGAACCATGAGGTTGCAGGTCCGATCCCTGCCCTTGCTCAGTGGGTTAAGGATCCGGTGTTGCCGTGAGATGTGGTGTAGGTTGCAGATGCGGCTTGGATCCCACGTTGCTGTGGCTCTGGTGTAGGCCAGTGGCTACAGCTCCGATTCAACCCCTAACCTGGGAACCTCCATATCCTGCGGGAGCAGCCCAAGAAATGGCAAAAAGACAAAACAAACAAACAAACAAAAAGATTATTCTAAGTATTTCTAAGCTAGAAAAAAGTGACCCACCTCTCTAATGCAGTAAAAAATAGAAATAATGTCTTATCAACAAATTTATCCCAAATCAATTCCCTTTCAAATAGAGCAGCTGTAGAACTGCATTGTACCTAACCCAGTATCCACTATCATAAAGTATATTTATTAGAAGGAATACAATTTTCTAAATATTTAAATAAACACAATATTTTTAATTTATCAAATGAGTTTCTTTTTTTTTATTTTTTTTATTTTCCCACTGTACAGCAAGGGGGTCAGGTTATCCTTAGATGTATACATTGCAGTTACAGTTTTTTCCCCCACCCTTTCTTCTGTTGCGACATGAGTATCTAGACATAGTTCTCAATTTATCAAATGAGTTTCTAATGGTGGAACAGACTTTCCAACATAGCCTAAGCTGAATAATAGCAAAGCTCAACACTTCTAGTAAGCTTCAGATATTTTAAGGTAAAATTTAATATAGTAATTTTTTATTTTAAATCATACAGCAGAACAAAATTTAAAGGTGAGTTAGACATCTTGCTTCAGTAACTGTGCAAGTCCTCTGACCCCCTCCATCTTCATCCTCTATATGCTGGAAGCCTAGGAGTCCATAAACTGCTTTTAGTTCCTACCAGCTTTAAAATTCTGGCCTGTTGCTCCATCGTATTAAGATTTATTATTTATGCTAGGGATGGGTGACGTATTTTTTGAGTAGTCCTACAGCCACTGAGAATGTCTATGGGCAACGTTAGTTTGCTATACCGATCATATTTTTCCCTGAGGGTAGGTAAATATTTATTTTAGTCATTTCTACTATGAGTAAGGTTATCAAGAAGGGTTAGTGTTTCTGTATTTTATAAAGCACCAGTCATCATACCATGAATTTTGTATTTTGATTAGGGGCCAGTCTTGAAGTCCATATTGACTTTGCTTCTGAAGCTCTTGTCAAGGCTGCAATTGATAGGCCAGTCTCATTGTGAGTGATGTCTTGAGATAATAAGCTTTTTGGTTTGGGATAATATGCATTTTGGTTTAGGATATCATTACATGAAAGCAGAGAATGGTCCAGTCCCTGGAAAGATACTGTAACATGGAATGCCACTGCAAAAAACTATCAGAAGTCATGTGGAAATTGATTAATATGGCATCTTGTTGCTTTCCTCTCTGTATTTTCTTCATGTTAATTATATATTTTGAGTAGAATACTTCCTTGACCATGATGTCTAAACACAGAATAAGAATATTGAATTACATGCAAAAAACTTTTGATTAAATACAATAATCCTTTTTGATAACGAATCAGAATATTATTCATAATTAAGTATTGGTTTGTATATTTAATAACAGCATGTAGTCCAGGGATATACAGTAAAGAAATATTTTGTTGAATGAATTGTGTCATTTTTATCCACAGACAAAATTTACATTATCTGTAACATTGAAAAAAAACTATTCTTTTTATAATTTACATGTCTAAAAGAAAATTCATTAGCGTCTATTTTAATTTTAATATGTGATATAGGTAAACAATTACAATGATCTGGACCATATGGAACACGTGTGTTTGTAGTATATAAAGAACCAGGGAAATTTAAGTTATATTACGAAGAGTTAAGGTTTTGCCTATACTTGCTATCTAACCAGTAAGCCAATAAAGGGAAAGAGAAAACATAAGATTCCATAAAGATTTCCTAAGTTATTCACACTAATCCTATTATTTCTTTTGACTTAGTAAACCTCATTTTCTGCTCTGTGATGTGATGGTGCTCCTGGCCTTGGGCTTCTTTATTTCAGGACACTTATTTGAAATATTTCAGTGACTTCCCCAAGTTGCAGAATAATCCACATGCTGATCTCCCAGAGGAATATCATAATGCAGATGTGCTGTATCTTGCAAGTACAAACATAATGTTAAAAAACCAGGTTGTCTTTCTTCTTGGAAATTGACATTACACCTAAGATGTTAAATACAGCTTTTCTTTTGCTGGAGGCTCTTAAAGGCACAGCTGTTGGTTGGCAAGCCATTAAGTGTGTTTAAGTTGGAAATGGAAGGTTAACAACAGTCTGTGTAATAGAAATGTAGACAAAAGATAATCCAAGTTTCCAGCTTTCAAGGGATTCACGGGCAGTAGCTGACTGTGAGATCTCAGTATTAAATCTAATGAAGTCCTCAGGCAGAGCAATGGTGGGATTGTTACCATTGAGAAATGGCACTTTGGTTTTTCACATTTGGATCAGAAATAGGCACACTGAAAGATTTTTACTTTTAGGGGGACCTGAGCTTAAATCAAGATGTGTAATGATTTTATGGTTCTAGTTTTTAGAAATGAATTAACATTTCCAGGATGAAAACCTTGAATGACAATACTATTATGCTGCTGCTTCCTCCGAGTTATTTTCCAAATAATAAACTGATACAGACACTGACATATAATTTTGCAACTGTACTTCATCAAACCAAACTTCTTCTTTCTAACTTAATTATCTCTCAAGCCCATAGTGTCATCACAGGAAGACTCTAATTTAAGTGCTACTAATCACTTTAGATTTAATTTGAATATAAAGCAGAAGATTAGACAGAGAAGAGGAACCTGGTAATGGGTAAAAGTTTGAGAAGTTTTAATTGCAGGCCACTTTTGCAATTTGCCATTCCAATATTTCTTTTAAGTCATTTCTACTTACTCCAGAAGGATATGGGTTCAATGAAGACTCAAAATAGTTAGTTGATCTAGGAAGAGCTAAGGAGAAATGATGTGTTCCTTGATAAGGACTTCACATGCTCACTACATTTCTGCATTTGAAATCTTTACTTTTCATCAAGAGTTTGTTTTATGTGACCTTTTCTTCTTACCTAATTATTTTTTTAAAGTACTCTAAGACCAATGAGAAAGACACTGTTGTATCAGTCTCACCATTTTTTAGGATTAAAACACATCTAAACAAAAATATAACAAACCACAAGTAGTACAAACTTGACTCAGAATAAACACACCATTAAACCATTAAACAGTGTAGAAACTATCACCTTCATTTAGGGGTAAATCAAGTTGATGATGGCTTATTTGATATCCTCAGATTATTTTTTGCTTAAAAGTCTTCATGGAAATATATTTGATGGTTTGGTGCACTTTTAACAACTGTTACATTTAGATTTAGAGCTGATTTTCTAATTTGCACATAATCACTCAGTCCAAGACTGGAGTAAAGTGAATCTGTTGTAATCTTTCTAAAATAGTGGAGGGTGAATATTTGATTTCTCACTAAATATGACATAGTTAATATGGAAAAGAAAGAAGAAAGTAAAATTCACAAGAAAATGGGAGTGCTAAACAGGGTATGCTGGATAAATTTGGGGTCCATGTAATTCACCTTTGCTTTCTTTTACATTATGTTCCTCTTATGATCTGAGTACATAACTACTGGTTTAACTCATGTCCATGCACACAGTTCTCTCCAGCCTCTTTCTCCTTCACAATAAATCCATCCAGTATGAGTACTCTATGACCACTTCAACATGACTTAGATATTGAATTAGTCAGTATTCTCCAGAGAAATAGAACCAAGAAGATACCTATGTGAGGAGAAATATTAGAGGCATAATCTCAGGTGGCTGTGAAGGGCAAGAAGTTCCATGGTCTGCCATCTGCAAACTGAAGAACTAGGAAAGTTGGTTGTATAATGTAGTTCAAGTCCAAAGCCTGTCAGGAATTTTGATGCCCAAAGGCAGGAGAAGATGAATGTCCCACCTCAAGAAGAGAGAGAGAATTTGCCCTTCTTTCACTTCTTGTTCTATTCAGGTCATGAATTGGAGGATAACCACCATCACCCCATATGAACACATGTGAAAGGCATCCCCTTACTCAGTCTGCTGACTAAGAAGCTAATCTTTACAGAAATACCCCTACAGTCACACACAGAAATAAGATTTTACCAGCTATTTGAGCATTCCTTAGCCTAGTTAAGTTGGCACAAAAAAAATTAACCATCACAGATAGGAATTAGATATTTTTCAATAGGAAAGATATTTGGAGTCCCTAACATGGAATAGATACTGCAGGGAGAAATTATTAATAGATATGGAAACACAATGAATCATTTTAAAAAGAAACGCATGTACTTTGCCAAACATATTTCTAACTTCTCACACAAAATACATTGGTGAGGAGCACATGAAGGTACATAGGGTACAATTAAGTGAGTAAAATGTAATATCATTCAAATTATTGCACTAACATCTAACATCCTAATACTGTGCATTGCATGAAGCAGGGCAGCATTCTTCTTTCATAATATCTGACCTTATACACTGTGATTTTGAGTTGGAAAATTGCTGATTTACAGCTTTGATTTCACATCTGGAAAGTAGATCTCACAAACAATCCCCAGAGATAGCATATGGTCTTGGAAGACCTAGATACTGTTAAATTAATTGAATTTATATGACATCTGGATAAGCAGAAATGATATGATGGCACCAAGTGGCCTTATCACGGTTGCTGCATATGATAGCACAGAAAGATAAACACAATGAACACTTCAAATGCTTAATCAGTAGCATGGCCCATATTAGCTCTTCAACCACACGAGGTTTTCATTGCCCTTTTCAACTTCTCATGATCTGACACATTTTCTTTTGGACCATGTTCTAACAAGTTCAGGCCATCTTCTAATGGAAGCCCAGAAAAATGTTTATGGCCCTACAAAATAGAGCAATTAAGACTTCTCAGCCAAAATTCCTATCATGCTTAGTTCGTAGTTTAATTACCAGCCCCCCAAATGGAAAATTCTCCCCATAGAAAACAAATAAAAAACAAAAAGCAAACTCTACTGAAAATTGAGAACTATCAATACAATTACATTTTTAGGGTGAAAAGAGAAGTAACTCTGTCCTTCTGAATTGTTTTTTCATTTACTTCATGCAGATTTAAATGGCTTTAAATAAAATAGGCCCATCTAAATATCTGGTCTTTAGCAAGTATAAGTTCTATTTCATAAACTCAAAATGGCTTAAAGACTTAAACGTAAGACCAGACACTATAAAACTCCTAGGAGAGAACATAGACAAAACATCCTGACATCAACCTTATGAGTGTTTTCTTAGGTCAGTTGCTCAAGGCCCTATAAATAAAAACAAAAATAAACCAAGGGGACCTAATCAAACTAAAAGCTTTCACATAGCAAAGGAAACCATAAATAAACCCCAAAAAGACAACCTACAGAATGGGAAAAAAAGCAGTTGAAAACTATGCAACCAGGAATTCCCATCATGGTGCAGTGGTTAACGAATCCAACTAGGAACCATGAGGTTGCGAGTTCGGTCCCTGCCCTTGCTCAGTGGGTTAAGGATCCGGCGTTGCCGTGAGCTGTGGTGTAGGTTGCAGACGCGGCTCAGATCCCGAGTTGCTGTGGCTCTGGGGTAGGCCATTGACTACAGCTCCGATTAGACCCCTAGCCTGGGAACCTCCATATGCCGCAGAAGCAGCCCTAGAAAAGGCAAAAAGACCAAAAAAACCAAAAAAAAAAAAAAAAAAAAAAAACTATGCAGCCAGACAAGGGCTTAATCTCTAAAATATACAAACACATAGATTCAAGAGCAAAAAAACAAACAACCTAATTGAAAAGTGGGCAGAAGACCTAAATAGGCATTTCTTCAAAGAAGACACACCATACAGATGGCCAACAGGCACATGAAAAAAATATTCAACATTGATAATTGTTAGAAAAATGCAAAATTAAAACTATAATGAGATACTACCTCACACTAACCAGAATGCAAAATTAAAACTATAATGAGATACTACCTCACACTAACCAGAATGGCTATCATTAATAAAAAACAGTACAAATAACAAATGTTGGAGAGGGTGTGGAGAAAAAGGAACCCTCCTGCACTGTTGGTAGGAATATAAATTGGTACAACCATTATGGAAAACAATATGAAAATTCCTCAGAAAACTAAATATAGAATTACCATATGATCCAGCAATCCCACTTCTGGGCATATATCCAGACAATAATTGTATTAAAAAAGATAAATGCACCCCTTTGTTCATAGCAGCACTATTCACAATAGCCAAGACATGGAAAAAACATAAATGTCCATCAACAGATGAATGGATTAAGAAAAGGTGGTACATACATACAAAGAAATACTACTCAGACATGAAAAGAACAAACTAATACCATTTGAAGTAAAATGGGTGGAACTAGAGATTATCATACTAAATGAAGTAAGTCAGAAAGAGAAAGACAAATACTATATAATGTCATCTATATGTGGAATCTAAAATATGGCATGGATAACTCTAACAGAACAGAAACAGACTGAAAGACTTGGAGAGCACACTTGCGGTTCCCAAGGGGGAGGGGAAGGGCATGGGATGGACTGGGATTGTGGAGTGTGGAATTAGTAAATTCAAACTATTTTATTTAGAATGGATGAGCAATGAGGTCCCTCTGTGTAGGAGAGAAACTATATCCAATCACTCATGATAGAACATGATGAAAGATAATATGAGAAAAAAGAGTATATAAATATATAATAAGTAATATGTAACAATTTAAAAAATAATTATATAGCAATTAGCAGGAAAAAAATTTCTATTCCAGATTCTGGTTAGGATGTAGGTAAGGGAGAATAGGGGAAGTTTGTGGAAAGAAGTGTTTTGGGGAAGGAGATTTTTTGATAAATTATAATATCTCCTGATGAAATTGTAGAACCTGAAGAGTGAATTTTGCTTATTAGATTTTCTGAGACCTATCTCCTATTGTAATAATTATAGTCTATCTTGGTTTAAGCTAGAAATTAGAAAAATATTTTATCGAAGATTTTATTTGAAAAAAGTCACTTGTTTGACTCTGTTGATGACTAGTTTGATGCTAATTCAGAAAATGCTAGACTAAGAAAACAAGATATTTCTGTCCTAACTTACATGAGACTTAGTAGAAGGGGAAGTTTAAGGATTAGCTTCCTAAATTGCAAAAGATGAATTTTGAATGCCTTTAAATGTTCTGTGTTTCAAGAAATGTTCCACATTTCAGAATTTAAGATACTGTAGGAAGTTGTAAAGAGTTTTAAAAAAAAATCATTAATATTTAGGAAAACTAGATATAAATTTCTATTTAAAATTTAAAGATTTCAAGTCTCAACATGTTTGACAAATTCATTTCTGATTCTTGGAACACAGCTCTGTTTTTCATATTTAATACACAACAAAATTAATTATAAAAAATGATGGTCCTACTTGTTACCACTTGAAGGAAAAACAAAACACTAAAATTCAAAAAACTGTGTTAAGTTTCATGCTTGTTATAGGTAATTTAAAGACGAAAAATGCAGAATTTTCTTAAAGAAGTTCCCCCTTTAGTGAAGTTGTCTGAGAGGCAAATAGTCATTATTAAATGATATGCAAAGTATCTATGTCACCATAGGTGGGTTCAAGGTGTCAGCGAAATGAGGAGGTGTGGGAATGTCTAAGCCCTAGACTCCTTAGAGAGGGAGGCATCAGGAGGCTCCAGTCACCTAAAGGCTTGCCTTAGAGTGTGGCAATTACACCAATAGGCATCACAGCTCCCATAGAAGACATTTTAGAATAAATATCCAACATTCTTACTAATATCTTACTTTGAACAAAATGCCATCATAAACTCAATCCAAAACATGATCTTGAAGATGAATTAATGGTCGGAAGTCATGCACAATGGATTGGTTTTCGTAGAAACATTTTCTGGAGAAATATTTGAACTTCCAAATAAAAGCCTAACTCACAAAGTATGCCCAAGAAGTGACAGAAGGAATTGGAGGGCAAGAGGACAGCAAAAAGATTCTCCAACAACAACCCTTCTTCTTCAGGTTAAATTCCATGGTCATCTAATCAAGAAATCCTTCTCCATCCTTAGGCATAGCCCACAGCTCTGAAATAAATTAAGTGATAAGCCAGTTGGTCAAAGAAAGCCACTTTGTCTGTCCTTGCACTGGTACACACTTTGAAGTAAAGGATAAATATAGGACATGTGTAGATGCTCTAGATCATAAAATTTCCACTCATCAGATATTTTATTTTCTGGACTTCTGCAGAACCAGTATATTCAGGAATAAGCTAACCTTGTTCTGCCTCTGTATGAAGAGTCTCAGTTCAATGGGTCTGGAAGGGCAGATGTTTGCTTGCCCCACCCTCAAGGAACCCAGAGATCTGCATTCCCTTAAGCACCCCAGGCTTAAGCACCCCAATAGAACCCCCAGGAGACTTTGACTCATCTTTCTTTTGCTGTGTTGGGAAACTTCTGCCATCAGTGTCTAGTGTTGCCTTTTAATTCTGTCTAAACTACTAGTAGTCTCCATTTTCCTTTCTTGACTTTTTTCTTTATCATCTATCATTTTATTAGCTTTTGTGTGAAAATTCAAACTTTATAAACCCATAAGAGACTTCTTTTTCTTCTCACAGATATATCAACAAAACATAATGCATTAATTATAGTCTTTAAAATTTTGGTTAAATCTTTCCTTCCACCCTCCCCCTTCCCTCTCTCTTTTGTCTTATGCTCTATATTCTTGAGCTGAACTGTTGACATCAAAGCTACTGAGGGTGTTAAATATGAGATGTGTTTGTGTGTGTGTGTGTCTGTGTGTGTATGTTAATGGCAGTGGATATTTGTGGTTTCTGGAATATTCTGGAAAGCTGATCTCCTTAAGCTGAGGTTTTACTATATTTACATAACAGCTAGTAAACCTAAGGTGTTTACTTTTTAAAAGGTGGTGAGTACTGAAAATATAAATTGGTACATAAAAGTTTAGAAAAAATTTTATGGATAAAGGATTTATTATGTTCCTACTATATGTGACAACCATTTGTTTTCATATTAAAATTGATTCCTTATCAGAATAATACTATCCAAGGTATTCAATAGCTCTGACATAGAATTTAGTTTTTTTTTTTCTTGTTTTTTTTTTTAATTTTCCCACTGTACAGCAAGGGGGTCAGGTTATCCTTACATGTATACATTACAATTACAATTTTTCCCCCACCCTTTCTTCTGTTGCAACATGAGTATCTAGACATAGTTCTCAATGCTATTCAGCAGGATCTCCTTGTAAATCTATTCTAAGTTGTGTCTCTTTATATCTACCCTAGTCCTCCCCAACATTATGCTGTCCTGAAATTTTTAATCGTCTGCACCCATGTAAATAATTCAATAATTCAAATAAGTATGCAATTTAAAAGTTTTATTAAATAGAACACGTGGGACTAACTTTTGATACTTTGTCTCTGGAAATAATGTTTCCCTTCAAATGCATTTTTCACTTTTAGTATGATGGAAAAGTACTTATTTTTAAGACAAATTTAATGTTCTATCTGTGAACATATTGGGAATGGAATGAACCTTTAATAATAGCAGTTTGAATTGGTAGTGCTTATTATATTTATTTTTTATTTTTAATAAGAAGATTCTGATTCTGAAGAAACAAGGAGTTAATTACACACTAAATTCCCTTGGGGTGAGGGGATGAAGCTCTGAAATTGTTTTTAAATCAATACAAATTGTACCTAGATTGCAAGTAAGCACTGAGGTGAGAAGAAACATCCCTAAACGATCAGGTGAAGCATGACAACACCAAGAAGCAACCCTGGATGAGTACTCTGTGAATAAGCACACTTCGGATCTTAAATGTTTTAAGTCACTGCAATTTGTAGTATCCTTCCCTCTTTACCCCGCCTAAAAATGTTTCCTTTTGGAATTGGCTACGAAGGGATTATTTATTTATTTTTCATTTTTTGGCGTTTTCTGTTTGTTGTTGTTATGTTTAATCTAAAATAACGTCACCAAGGAGAGGCACTTATGTTTTATAGTATTTTTTTCTTTATATAAAAAGAAGGAAATTTTAAATGAAAGATTTGTAGATGAGAATTTGATAGTTTTTTTTAAGTAGGAAAGCATTTCAAAGAGAAGCTTCAAATATTATAAAACGCTAAAAGAATACTGAATATTGCCGTAAAATCCATCGTATAAAATTAAGTATGATATTGGTGAGAAAGGGATCCATGTTTCTCTATATTACAATTTTGAATCAAGAACAAACTTCATAGAATGAATATATAAAATATGCTTTATTGATAAAAGATACTAAAAATATTTTCCCCTCATCTTCATTATCTTAAGATTACGTTAAGAACCTGGTTTCTACAGTGAAACTTTTAGGAGTATTAATTATGTTCATCTTATATGCAGAAATTTCACAAATGGTTAATAATCATGCTTTCAATATTTAGTTGAATAAATTAATAAAACCCCTCCTGCAATAATTTCTAGGTCTGTGTGTAACTTTTCTGGCAGAAGTGCTCTGATAGGAATTTTATGCAATTACTATCCCCCTTGACGTCATTGTTGACTGTTGTTCTACTTGAGACTTACAGCCTGCTCTGTCCACTCTATGAAGTAAATATAAAGCCCAGTTTGAAGGAGGACCTAATAACACTTCCTGACTCTAGTTGGCTTACTGGCTCAGTCATTCTTTAGTTCTGACTTTCCACAGGAGCCAAACAGGTGTTTTGTAATGTACTTTGAGCACGCCAGGCTGAGAACAACAGGCTTGTTAAATAAATGTTTTTCGGAGACTTAATCTGAGGGTCATTAAAGGTAGGAATATAGACTTCTAACTGCGGCTTGCAGTCTTGTTTCCTGGAGGCATGTGTGGGTATAATGAACTGATGTGGATACTTCCAAGAGTGCCTGTTATGTGCCAAACTATTAGGCTGAGCGTTTTCATGTATATATGCTCTTTTTCAAATGCCAGAACATGGGGAAACAGAACTGTTAGGTAGAAACGGAGGCTCAAAGAAGTTAAGCAACTTGCATGAAGTCCTGCACTGGATCAGAAGGAACCTAGGTAGAGATGAATTTAAATCCAGATGTTTAGGCAAAATCTAATGTGTTACCACCTAACTGCCTTGCGATGGAAGCCTTTGGGACTTGGCAAGGCCCATTTGGAGCTGGAACTCAGACTCTGCTGAAAGATTTCCTATATCATCTCAACACGTAAACTTAAATTCTGTTCTGGGAACATTGTTCCCAGATCAGGACTTGTTTTCTGTGTGCACAAGTAATTTAATCTGTTAATCTTCTCTCTTTCTCTTTAGAAATGACAAAAATGATATTTTGAACCATTGCCCACTGGTGTCATGAATATTTATGTAATAATCATGGTCATAAGTGACTTGAAGCCACTACAGAAAATTTCCGACTAGCAATTAAATACCAAAATTCTATTTTTATCCTCCTACAGAGCCCTGGCTCCCTTTTTACTCCCTTTTTCCAAGAACACAAAAATAATAAAGAACAACAAATAGAAGATGTTGCAGTAAGTAGTACCATGGCCCCAAGGAAAACACTAATAATGACATGAGTCTTACTTTCAATTTTGATGAACATTTTTCTTTGCCCAAAGCCTTGTTCCTCTTTTAATGCACAGAGAATATAAGACCAACTAAGTTTTAAATAATTTCTTTGATAAAACCATAACTATAAGCTTCCAGAGATCTAAATGTCTATATCAGCACATACATATATCATCTTTATTTATATTTTGTCAATTAAACTTTAATGCTGTTAATACTGTCATGCTATCTTACTCCAGGACAACTTATACAAAACAACTTTCAAGTTAGAAAAGAATACCAACATTTATGATGATCAAATTTATCCAAGATTAGAAGAATGATTCAATGACTAAAAAAAATAGCAAAGAGCAAAGAATTATTGAAGATGAATATAGCAAACAAACTTGTTTAGCAGGCTAGAACATGCCACTGATTCTTAGATCTGTCTCCCAGCCCCCATGTGAGCCCAGTGAGGAAGTGAATCTTAGCTTCAATTGCTTCATTTGTTAAAATGGACTAAATAATAATGTATGTGTTAAGGAGGGGGAGTGAGAAGTAAATAGGCTTACATGTGTAATATTCACATGTAAATTACTGCTCAATTCCAATTTCTTCAATTAAATGTTAACATTTAATTCATTTTTACAATTTGATCTCTAGTAACCAGCAGTTATTTCTGTTAGTAAGTCAGACATTAACGTAATAATGATGTTTTTATTCGTTTTTATAAAAACTGAAGTCACTAAATCATTGCATGTCATCTTTCCCAGTTATCTTCAAAATCAAGAAATTACATTTACCCAATTCTAAATATTAGGTTGACATATGTTCATATGTTCTATTATCAGGTTTACCTATTTCCTTAAAATATACTATAAAAAATATACAATACTGTGTTGAAGAGTGCCCTCCTCCAATTGTGAGACATGACTGCCTTTATAAGAAGGAATAAATCTGGACATAGAGACAAAAAGAGCAAACACCATTTGAGGACAGAGCCACAGACTAGGTTGATTCATCTTCAAGCCAAAAAAAAAAAAAAAAAAAAAAAAAAAAAAAGCCTAGATTGCTAGCAACTCCCAGAATCTAGGACAGTTCTGGAAGAGATTCTCCTTGAGTTTTCAGATGGAACCAACCTTGATTTTAACTCCTGATTATGACAGAATAAATTTCTATTTTTCTGAACTCCCAACGGATGGTCTTTTGTAATGGCAGCCCTTGGAAACTCAGATAGATTTGGGTGCTGGGAAGCAGGTGCTATGGTAACCAACACAGAAAAACAAGCCAGAGGCTCTGGAATCCTGTAATAGTTAGAGGGTGGAAGAATTTTGATGCCTTGGAGAGATTGTTGGCAGAAATAATGGATGTTAATGGCAATCCTAGTGAGGTCTCAGAAAGAAGGTAGAAGCGTGGTAGAGAACATGTCTGTTGTCTTGGGAAAACATGTATCATTATGCAAAGAATGATGCCAGACTAGCAGCGTTGTTGTTTCAAATGTTCCAGCATGTGATACTTTGTTCTGGCAGCCCTAGGAAATACATACATATATATGTATTTTATATTATTATTATTTATGTAATAAATAATATAATATAATACTATAATAAATAATAATAGTGTTATTTTAATAAACTTATTATTGTTATAGTAAAATTAATAGTGAGTTACCACATCAGTTGCTCTCTTAATGTTTATATTGACATTGCAGCTAAAAAACTACCATATAGTCACAACCACATTTTAAAGTTAACTTTATGAACTTAGCATCCCTAATTTGAATGGAGACTAAATAGGAGAAGGACACCGATACATATTATTCATAAACATGTTGTTTATATTCAGAGAAAAAAAGCACTAACACTTTTTTCATAGGACTTTCCCCCTGTCATAACGAAGATCAAGATATATCCAATCATTACTCTAAGTTGATTTCAATTGTATTTAGTGAAATTACATTCAACAAGAAATAATGTTTAATATACTCACATGAAACTTTGTAATTTTTTGGCTTTTAATTTCTGTTTTGCTGGAATTTGGGTGAATAAGATCATAAAAGTAGAATATGGGGGGAAATACCTAGATTAAATTAGACTTGAAGGTGCACTGTCAATATAGTTCTCTACAAATTTAAAGTTCAATTTTTAAAAGAATAAAACTAAGAAAATAGTGTTTTATATTTTCTTTGTTAGATAAGCTAAGTCATTTTTGATATTTTGTTATTTTTGGTATATTGACTAGAGATCTCCATAGAATAGTTTATATTTGATTCAGTTTTGCTGTTACTGACAGTTAGAGATAAGATAGCAAACACACATACCGAGAATTTTAAAATTGGTATTCAGTGAGCATCATTATTTTTCTCTAATTCATACTCCACAAATGATTTTAAAAACAGATATTTGGAATGGGTTTTACCCTGTTTAAAATGTCTTCTTCTCTTACCTCTCTTAATGAAGGATGTGGTAGCATTAAAACCCATGTCAGTAACAGTGAAAAGAGGAGTAGTGCTTTCATTACTTTGCTGATAATTTGTTGCTGGGGTTAGAAGTTTCCCATGTAGCATAATATACAAAACTTAAAAATTGAGACGGATTTTTTTGGTTAATTTTAAATGTCTCAAATCTCAGAATAAATTATACTGTGATAAAACATAGAAATGCTATCTAAACATTATTTAAAAATAAAAACTCAAGATATATTGAAAGACAAGGAGTAAGAGAAATAGTGAATTTATTCTGATGACCTATGAGCTTTTTGGAGTATGATAAGAAAATGCATTATCATAAAATAGTTTAAAGGTTTTTGAGCTATGGAAAGAAAAGTAAGAGACTGAATAAATTAGGTGGTAGCTGAAGGTCATTTTAACTATACTAATTTAGCAATATACAGGAAAAAGGATTTCCCATTTCTTACTGAGATAAAATATACAAATAGGAGATAGGATTAGATATGGTTTGAGATACTATTTGGACACTTTCTTAAATATCTTCAATAAACATGAAATTTTAGAAGTGAGATTAATTCAACAAATCAATTGATGAGTACTTAATTAATGTCAATTATCATTTATAGAGCAGTTTGGAGATGGAATATGCTGTGCTTGTTAAGTCATTTTATTAAGATGGTAATGATGAAGAATGTGGGTAAAAATATGGCATGTATAACATGTTAAAGAATCATATATATATTATGACTGTATTATTATTACTGTTATTATGGGCCTTATAAAAGATGGCATAATATTTATGAATAGATATACAGCTATGTTTCTTAAGTCTATTTTTGAAACTTTTTCACATATAATTAAGTTTCTTTTTAATTCACTGTTTGCATCCTTTCTAATGTTGGTCTGTCAAAAACAATGTATTTACTAATTCCTAACATACCAGAGGCTATTTGGAGCATTAGGGATATAGTGATGAGCAAAATAAGAAGAATTCCTGCCTTCAAAACACTTATATTCTTGTGGATGAAACAATCTAAAGACATAAAGAAATAAGACTTTCACAGTCTAATGATTGATATGGAGGAAATTAGCTAAAATAAAGTGATGGAAGGTGTTTGGTGTGTATCTAGGGCTTTATATTGGCCAAGACATCTGAGGAGCTCCTCTGAGCTTTTACATTAGGCCTTAATAATGAGAAGAAAACAACCCAGGAGCCAAGAAAATAGCAAATATGAGAGTCCAAGTCTGGAATAAGCTTGGCATGCTCAAGAAATAAAAATGAATCAAAGGCAGCTGGAAAATGCTGAGAATACAGTAGAATATGAAATCAGCAGTCTAGGCAAGGTGATAAGAAGTTGCTGGAAAACTGAGAGGGAGTATCTGATCTGATTTCACCCCAGGCTGTTGAGTAGAGTATACCTTTAGTAGCACAGGTTTAGAAAAAGAGAAATAGGTTAGGGGTTTTATATTTCTTTCAATAGCTTATTGAGGTATATTTTGCATATAATAAAATTTATCCATCTCAAGTGCACAATTAATACCCAGTAGTAGTCTAACTATCATTATGAATCAGTTTTATAACACACCCTCATCCGCCTCCCTCTACCACAGACCCCTCATGCCACTTACAGCTAATCTCCATTCCCATCCCCAGCCGTAGGCAGCCATTATTCTTCTTTCCATTTCAATAAGTTTGCTTGTTGTGTACATTTTATGTAAATTGATTTATATTACATATAGTCTGAGAGCTGGGAGCAGTTTACACCAGAATAATGGTAATAGAAATGATAAGCCATGGTCTGGTTCAGGATTGGTTTTGAATGTACTGCTCAGGACATTCTGCTGAATCATATGTGGTGTATGAAGGGAATAAGGATTTTAAAGAATTCTCAGTTGATTTTCTTTTTGTTATATGAGATTGGTGGATAGTGATCTAACGATGCTGCTGAAAATTTGTCAAGGAAAATAATATGTTTGTGTCACAGTATTTAGGATTTTTATTAGATATGATGAAAATATAAAGTAGGAAGTTGGGTGTGATATGTCTGGGAAGAGTCATCAGGAGATTGATGGATAAGCAGTCTTCATAGGGAGATACAGGACAGTGACTATGAGGCAGTGAGACACAGAGAGGGACAGAAATAGTCTTGTATACATAATTTAAAGGGCCCAGCTTACATAAAAATATTAGCTTTTGGTTAAAAAAATTACATTTTAACTTATTCTATGAGTCTAGTGTTACCTAAACATCAAAACCAGAGAAATACCAGAAAAGAAAAACAAAAACCATTATCTCATAAACATATAGATAAAAATTCTAAACAAAATATTTGCCCATTAAACCCAATAATGTTTAGAAAGAATTACACATCATGACTGAGAGTGATTTATCTCAACCATGAACAGCTGGTTCAACATTTTAAAATTAATTACTGTACTCCATTACATCCAAAGACTAAAGAAGAATCACACAAAAAGAGAAATAGATACAGAAAAAGCATTTAACCAAAGCCAACATCCATTTATGATAAAAAAAAATTCTCAGTAAAGTGGGAATAGATGGTAATGTCCTCAACTTCATAAAGGATATACACAAAAATCCTGGAGCTAACAAAATTAACTAA